>NC_134413.1:41882865-42482865 GCF_038048845.1 Mixophyes fleayi | reverse complement strand
GGGGGCGGGGCTTAAGACATGATTTGTGTGTCATTGTGGCTCTCTGCTGTAATAGACCAGAAAATATGATGACAGTTTAGGGGGTGTGGCCAAATGACGTGAATCACTAATCCCCTCACACACACACACGCCCACCTCGCCAAAGTTGGCAAGTATGATTTAAATCATCAATGGACCTAATAATGGTGTATATTCAGAACCATTTGACTCAAGATTGGGTTATTAATTAATTCTGAATGATGGCATTATGCTCTTAATCTTATACCATAGGGGCCCCCCTGGGCCCTCCAAAGCCTTAATCCATCTCTGATGTACCCCAAATGAAACACAATATGACCCTCATGATCTAAGCAAATGTTATCACACTTGGGTGCACTAGTTTTTTGCAAAAGTTATGAAATCCCAAACTAAAGTAAAATAATAGGATGATTGGATATTTAAAGCATTACTTTAAATAAATTAAGTATATTTTGGACGAGAGCTTAAAGTTAGCTGCCACTGAAAGTCGAGATGTAACAAATCAAACGATATTCTAAATGCAGTTTTCTTCCTCTACTGATGTCCTCTGTGCTATTGTAAGAGAAGGGATATGTTAAATGGGTCTCCAGTAAAAGCCCAACTGAAATTCTATAGACCGGTTGACTCCTCTGTGAAGGGAAGGAGACTTCTTAGTGCCAAATTTGGCTGGACCAAGAATATATCCCACCCTCTCCGTATAAACCAGTGATGTTATTTGTATCTGGTTTCTCCTACAACTTACTAAAAAATAATTTTAACTTTAACAGAGAATTATTAATATATATAATTTGATATAATTAATTATAATACATATAATACATATAGGAATTAAACATATTTCTTTTTGGGCTCTCAGTCTTAGGGCATACACACATATATATTATGATAGATGTATAAAGAAAATAGTAGAAATTCCTCTCAAATGTGATGCAAAAGACAATTATTGTTTATTTGACATTTTGATCCTTATTGGAACATTTTTTCAAGCCATAGCAAACAATATGTACATATGCAATATTTAGATATCGCTCCACTATTCAGTGATTAAAATAATGTCATAAAATACGACTATTGCAATTCCCTCCTTACTGGTCTTCCCAAAGTCAGACTTGAACCCCTACAATCTATTTTGCACGTAGCAGCCAGATTGATTTTCCTTGCAAACCATTTTTCCTTTGCTGACCCACTCTGTAAGTCTCTACATTGGTTGCCTGTATTTCAACAAATCCAATATAAAAATTTTCTACTAACATACAAGGCCGTCAACAAAATTGCACCGACATACATCTCCTCACTTCTCTCAAAATATCTCCCAACTCGACACCTCCATTCTACACAAGATCTGTGTCTCTATTCCACTCTCATCACATCCTCCCATTCTGTTACAGGACTTTTTTCGGGCTGCACCCACTTTGTGGAATTCCCTCCCTGCACAGTAAGACTTTCCTCTAGTCTTCAAACCTTCAAGCATTCTCTGAAAACCCAGCTCTTCAGGCAAGCTTATAATATTCCTCAACCACCATCTTAATCTCCCTAGGTTACCCTATTACCACCATCTACACAGCTAACACAAGACAACAACCCTCTGACCAACATTGCCACACACATAGCCCACTCAATACTTTTACCTTTGCATTCTAGCTGGTCCATTGTGCAATATGATGCACATGCCCTTGTGTTTCAAACTCCCATTGTCCTATAAATTGTAAGCTTGTGAGCAGGATTCGCTTACCTCTCTGTCTGTATGTATTACCCAGTATTTTCTTATTATTGTTTGTTCCCAATTGTAAAGCGCTACAGAATTTGCTGGCGCTATATAAATAAATGTTGATGATGTTGATGATGAAAATACTGCTTAAGATGCCATTGTAATGCCAATTAATTCCATAGATTACAAAGTAACACAAAATATAATTTAAACAGTTACAAACAAATCTACAAAACAGCCACTGGATGTCAGAATGTATAAACAAACATATAGCTCTAACCACTCAGTCTGGGGCCCACATTCACACAACAAATAATAACACTAAAGCTGACTGTGTACACCATCACATTCAAAAGTGATTATATGCTGATAGAGAATTATGCTTATTAAGAGTAAAATTTAAACTTATCCTTAGATCAGTTCTACAAAAAAATATTTCATCAATGTAGCATTTATAGTTTGTTGCATGTGTTTGTAAACCTGGATGAGAAAACATAAACCACCTCAAAATCAAACATAAGTATATTAGTTGGGTACTCGGTGGCAAGCTGTGGTGTGCCCTCCTTGAGACAGCTCACCGGAGGCCTCTGAATGAGGCTCGAGGAGATCATAACGAAGATAACGCCACAGCCTTCAAAAACACTGTTTGCTACAAAAGAGTTGTCAAGTGGACGTAGCTACCCTTCCGTTAGACAGGGTTGAAGCACTGAGAAGTGGTTTATATATAACCATGTATCCAGAGGCTGGCTGGGTTATGGGGGGTGGGGTCACCTGCCTTTTTGTTCCCTTTAAAATGTTCCTAATAGGCTGCTGAGCTTAACTAAGATTTTTTTGATTAACTGTTAGCAAGGCAGTTTCCTTAGTGATATATGATATGGTGTGCGGTAAAGTGGATTTATTATTTGATTATATCATTAATAAATGATAGATCATTTTAAGCTAGGATGCCCTATGCAGAGACAATGTTTTTCTTCTAGTATACAAGCATTGGTGAATTTGCATTGTAATCTTATAAAGATTTACAGGAAATAACCTACACAATGCTGAGAAATTGCACTTGACTTTTCGCTCCTCCCTTATTCACATTAACAGACACACTCTATAGACATGTAGTACTGGATGAAAGCCTCTAGATGGAGCTTCAATACCAGAAAATGACCAGCAGCAAGGTATCTTAATTCCCCCATTCCTCTAATACGTGCCTGGGCTTGTTGTATTGTCCAGCAAGGGCAGACTGCTAACTACACATAAAGCATACTTGGATTTTTGGACATTGCTGAAACAAGGAAGTTGATGGCTGCATTTAAGAACCAAGTTCTTGTGCTATTCCAGTAAATACGTTTTGACCTCTTGTCCTATAGGAACACCCATCACACCAGAATTTCTCTGACCTGGCACCTCCAGGAGGGTTAAACATTATGGGCTGGTTACTACTATGATGTTCTTTGCACTTAACGTAGAGGCAGACTCTTGTTCGAGAAGAAGAACAGGTTGACAATAGGTGGATCTACTGGTTGGGTTTGACTATCTTGTGTGTCACATGGACAGAAAGATGATACATATCCTGACTATGTTGTGTTATACTCAAAGTGCTCAATAAATAGAAATCCAGTTTAAGCAGATCATTCAGCATGGCCATTTCTTCCTTTATTTTTGTGGCTATCACATCATAAACCAGATGTTTATGACCCTCAGCAGTCCTATATCACCACTAACTGGGAGTAATCAGGCGCGGGCTGGGAGAGGGATGGCCGGGGGGCACACAGACGGCCGCATCATATTACAGGGGATGCGGCCGCGTCATTGATGACGCGGCCGCATCCCCTGTCATGTGATGCGGCCGCCTGTGCGCTGACGCGGCCGCATCTGATGACATCAGATACGGCCGCGGGGGGAGAAACTGTTTTTTGCATCCGGGGGCGGCCGGCCGGCCTACCCCCCGGCCCTAATAGGCGCCTAACCCAGCGGCCGCTGCCCCCCTGCCCCACGGGCCAGCCCGCCACTGGGAGTAATGTGAGAGATATTACAGTTAACCATTATGTTTCTGATGGGCCTTAGGCTACAGTGATATATGATTGTATTTATATCACTTGTTGTATGCTACAGGTGCAAGTCTGCACTTTGCTTATGTTTATCTAAATATGATTTATTTGTCTTGCTTATGTTTTATTTCTTTTTTATTTGTGCTATAGCTATATTGTGTTTATTCCTGTATATACTCCAACAACTATGTGCAATTATGTTTAGAAAATGTAAAAAAAAACTATAAAGCTGCAAGACAAATAAATAATTGCTGTAAACTTTCATGACTTCATGTTAAAAGTGAGTTGCAACCCCAGAGACAAGATGACAGTGGTGTTTCAACCATTATTATTTTGCTTCAGGGGGGAACAAGTACAGGGCGACAGGGTGGCAAGTGTGAATTTATAAATAATACAACCCTATATTTCCTCTCTATCTTTGTATCTACCCAGGAGTACATTATGTTTACTAGACCAAAGCATAATGCATTTTATTAAATAAAATAGTGTCCAATTGGACTTGAAAAATGTGAATTTGTGAGAGGGGCTTTAGCCTATTGTGACAGAAATGCAGGGCAAGGGATTGAAAGGGCGTGAGTATGTGCTACCCAAACTTCTCAGGTCAAATAGAAAGGAGACTTACCTCCAATATAAGCATTAAAAGCAAATAAAATTAGTACAGGTTTGCAAAATAAATATATAGGGCAACCTATCACAAGGAGGCTTCTTTAATAGGTTCGTACCTAATTCTAACAGCCAGAGTAAACATAATGGCTTAGTATCTCTAAATATTTATATTTTTATATTGTATTTTTTACCCTACTAGACAGAACGATAGTCTGTTCTGAATGACTAACCTCACTTGAAACACTTGTGTCTTGTTGTGTAAAACATAGATCTCTTATTATTTAAGTAGTCATAAAATAGCAGCTAATATCCACAGATATACAATTCCATAAACCCAGTCAAAAAGAACAAAATAAAGTGACAAAATATAAAAACTATAAATATGTGTAGCATAAATGCAATGAATAAACATATAGCTATACTATAAAGACCAATAAACAAGCCTTTACAGCAGGGTTGTCCAACCCACGGCCCGCGGGCCGCAGGCGGCCCAGCACGCCTGTAAATGTGGCCCAGGAGGAGTTTTGGTTGTGGTTTTAATGAAAAAAAAAATCCTGCCCAAAAAAAAAAAAAGAAAATACTTACCTTGCGGTCACGTCAGCTGGCGCTCCGGCTCCCTCCCTGGTCTCTTCCTCCGTGCGGCACTCGCAGTGAATGTCGGGGGTGACATCATCACACCCAACATGCATTGCGTAGCGCAGCACAGAGGAGTCACCCGCGCAAACTATCAGCAGCAGTGAAAGATTATCCAATATCTTATTATTGTTACTCTGAATTTGGACTTTCTGCACCATGCAATTATGAACTAGCTGTGTTCTCTGTATGTATCTAATATAAACATTAAGAGATGATTGTATTTTTAATATTTTAAACCATTTTAATTGTGCAGTGCTGAGTAGGGTGAAAATATCACCCACTGTTACCCTCATCGGAGGCTGCTCCATGAGCCATTTTACCCGCCACCCTATCTTTAAATCTCTGTAGATTTCTATTAGTCCTCCTGATGCTACCTTTATCGGTGACCATTTCAAACTGGTCAATAAAAAAAATGATTCATGGGTGCAGAAAGAGAGGAAAAAAAAGTTTTTGGCATTTAATTCCCCGAATCCCACTAAGGGGCAGATACAGGTAAGTTAAATTGTAGCTGGTAATGGGACTACTGCTTTAATCATGATTCTGCAACAGGTTTCCTAACTCTTACTAACTTCATTTCCAAGTAAGTTTAATATGTCAACTATGTTTTCTATGGTTTTTTGGATGATCAGCTATCGTTAGTGTTAGTGTATTTTATGTGCGGCCCAAACCAACTCGTCATCTTCCAATGTGGCCCAGGGAAGCTAAAAGGTTGGACACCCCTGCTTTACAGGCTAAAATGACATACTGTTCATTACATAGTTCAAAGAACATTACCTTAATATTTAAGTCCTATCTGATCCAGCTGAAATTTTTACACAAGCTGACAGTGAAAATGAAGAAGCGTTGCCCTCTAATTTTCCCTTAAAGGGGTTTTCTGCTTTTTGACAGCGCTTTCTTAATCTTACCCCTTACTGCTTATAGCAAATATCCTGAACTACAAATCTGCAAAATACTAAAATGTGCTTATTTTCCCTGCAGAAAATAAGTGCATGGCCTCCACTGGCAGCTGTAGTCTCCGGGCCTATGTAAACCACCCTCTATTGTACCCCCTTCCCTGTTGTAACCAGTACTACTGCCTTTAAAGCAGATATTCTGGCTACAAACAGATCTAGGGCTAGATTTACTAAGCTGCGGGTTTGAAAAAGTGGGGATGTTGCCTATAGCAACCAATCAGATTCTAGCTTTCATTTATTTAGTACTTTCTACAAAATGACAGCTAGAATCTGATTGGTTGCTATAGGCAACATCCCCACTTTTTCAAACCCGCAGCTTAGTAAATCTAATCTAGCCCCTAGTGTCCATTCTGTTTCCAGCTTCTTTGTAATCCAAATAGTGTATTGAGAATCAGACAAGACCTGTTAAGCCTGGAATGAAAGCTAGACAGGTGGCGGCATTAGCTCATGCCCCCTACAAGATGAGCATTACTCTTTAAGGGTAAACCCTTTGTAAGTACTGCCCTCAATTGTTTAATATACACTATATGGACAAAAAGTATTTGGACGTTTGATCATTACAAGAACAGGGACTGTAATGACATTGTATTCAAATACATATACTTTAATATGGAGTTGGTCCCCCTTTTGCAGTGATAACAGCTTCCACTCTTCTTGGAACGCTTCCACAAGATGTTGGAGTTTTCTGTGGGAATTTGTGCCCATTTATTCTGCAGAGCATTTATGAGGTCAGGCAGTGATGTTGGACGAGAAGACCTGGCTCGCAATCTCCATTCCAGTTCATTCCCAAAGGTGTTCGATGGGATTGAGGTCAGGGCTCTGTGTGGGCCAGTCAAGTTCTTTCACACCGAACTCATCAAACCATGTCTTTGTAGTCCTTAGTTTGTGCACTGGGGCACAGTCATATTGGAATAAAAAAGGGCCTTCCCCAAACTGTTGCCACAAAGTTGAAAGCATGGCATTGTCCAAAATGACTTGGTATGCTGAAGCATTAAGATTGCCCTTCAATGGAGTTAAGGGGCCTAGCCCAAACCCTGAAAAACAGCCCCATACCATTATCCCTCCTCAACCAATCTTCACAGTTGGCATAATGCAGTCAGGCAGGTAACGTTCTCCCGGCAGAGTGCTGGCGACTTTTACACCATGCGCCTTAGCAGTCGTTGACCCCGCTGCTCTGTGATTTTACATGGTCTTCTGCTTCGTGGCTGAGTTGCAGTTGTTCCTAAACGCTTCCACTTTATAATAATACCACTTACAGTTGACCGTGGAATATCCAGCAGGGATGAAATTTTATGAACCGTCTTATTTCAAAGGTGGTATCTTACCACAGTACCACGCTTGAAGTCACTGAGCTCTTCAGAATGATCAATTTTGCATCACAAATGTTTGCAAATGGAGCCTGCATAGCTAGATGGTTGATTTTATACACCTCTGCAGTGGGACTGATTGAAACACCTCAATTCATTAATTAACAGGTGTGGCCAAATACTTTTGTCCATATAGTGTATATGCAAACCAGGATATAGTTGCTGTAGCTATGTAGCATTACCAAACCACTTTGGTTCCTGCCTTATCATGGCAAATTCATCATCATCACCATTTAATTATATAGCGCCACTAATTCGCAGCGCTGTACAGAGAACTCACTCACATCAGTCCCTGCCCCCATTGGGTCTTATTCTACTAATTTTTGTAGCCTGAGGAAGGAAAGGATAGTGGGCCTGATTCATTAAGGAACTTAGGCAAGAAATTGAGTAAGTTTTCTTACTTAAGTTTTCTGGACAAATCCATGTTGTAAGACAAGGGGTGTAAATTAGTTTATTATTTTGCACATAAGTTAAATACTGGATGTTTTTTCATGTAGCACACACATACTTGACAGTTTATTTGTACACTGAAATTTAAAGTTGATATTTGTGTGCTACATGAAAAAACAGCCAGTGTTTAACTTATGTGCAAAAAAATAAACTAATTTACACCCCTTGCATTGCAACATGGTTTTTTCCAGAAAACTTAAATAAGAAAACTTACTCAAATTCTTGCTTAAGTTGCTTAATGAATCAGGCCCAGTGAGACTAATCCCTTGTGACAAGTCACATGTGCCCAGAGTATGTACATGATAGGCCCATTTAAAGTTGTATCATTTACGCACTGATGTGCAAAAAGAAGTACTTGGCACGCCCTTACTGTACATTGCCTACGTGCATACGCCCCTTCCCTTCCCTTCACCCTTCAAATCGTAGGCAGTCAGAAGTGTCATTTACGCTCAAACTTGAATTGCATGCATTTGTGTTCACTGGCGTTAAGTCCATTTCTGAGCATGTGCAGAGTAAATTCACACAAAATACGACACATGTGTATATTATGTAAAAAAAATAGCATCAACCCAACTCTAAAAGAAGCCTGATATTTTCAGTTACGGTATTTAAATTCTAAATCTGTCAGTGTCACATAGATGAGGAGCATATTGATTTGTAGAATATTTCCTATGATGCCAAAAATATTATATAACGACTTAAAATAGTACCTAAGCCGGATATTAGAGAAAATACATAAAGAACAAAGGCTTACACTCCCAAGAAAATGGAAAACCAGGAAATGTTACAGTGCATTCCTGCACTGCTCTCACCTTGAGCTGCATTAGGTGCACATCAACATGCTTGCTCTGAGGATCCTCTTGTACAGACTGTGTGAGTCCTCTCACTCGCTCAGCTGTGCTTCGTATCCAAGTATCAATCTCGGGGAGGTGCAATATAATTTTCCAATCAGCCGCTGTGTGGACAGGAGGAGGTCTTTCATAGCGCTGGAAACAATCCTGCGCAATAGAGGGCTTTATTTCACTTGCGTCACAAACATTAGGCTCCATGATATCTGCGTCCTGGGATCTGGTTGGCGTCAGTGTCAGACTCATGGCTGGAGGCTAGTCATACCTAGGGAACATTTAAAATAAATAAACTGATGACAAATATATTTTCTTTCTAATACACTCCATAATGTTACCAGATCTTCACCACTTATGTTTTGCCATTACTCTGTATAACTCTCCCTACAAGGGATCATCCGGATATTAATTTTCTTAATGCAGAGGTCATGCAGTTTGTCTGTATGGAAACATTACATATACTGTAGCTACAAACAGAACTGTAACTATACATTTAATTGTCTGGGGTAAGAAGGAAAACTCAAGCCCCTTGTCATTAAGTGTAATCAAATTAACCTAAAATGTTAATTTCCCTGCGCCCACCTTCAGCTTTGTGCCTAAAAATTCCATAAATGACCCATAGGAAGGCAAACTGAAATCTATAGTGCAACAGTTGCCAGTTAAATACTGACTGTTTTTTCATATAGCACACAAATACTTGATAGCTTATTTGTACATTGAAATTTAAAGTTGATATTTGTGTGCTACATAAAAAAACAGTCAGTATTTAACTTATGTGCAAAACCGAATGCTAATTTGCACCCCTTGTATTGTAACATGGTTTTGTCCAGGAGACTTAAATAAGAAGTTAAGATCCTTAATGAATCAGGCCCTAGATGATGTTTAATTATGCTCTGATATGCAAATACACAAATTTGAACAAGGGTGTACTTTCTTTTTCACTGTATATACTTGATTATTAGGCACATTTTATACAAACTAAACAAACCATGGCTTTGTAATCACTCATTACAATTTAACACTTCCATTTGTCTTTATAAATAAGGTTGCTGGCCTCTTAAACTTCTCTAGTTATCCTAAGCCTTGTTATAGGGTAGTGTTCAAAATGTACCCCATATTCAAGATGTGGTCTAACTGGTGACTTATACAATGGGACTACTATGTTTGCATCTCACGCAATAATACCCCCTTTTATGTGCTGATACACAGATTTTTTTGTCAACTAGTATTACTATGTCCTTTTCCATCGCAGTTTTCTCCAACTGTATTCAATTTACAGTTATCTACATTAAATCTGTCATGTCATGTATCAGTTTGCCATTTTGTCTAGTAAGTTAGGTTCGTACTCTGTGTTAATAAGATTAGTGTTATCAGCAAATATGGTTACCTTACAATTAAGGCCATCTAAAAAGTCATTAGTAAGAAGATTAAAAAGGACAGGACCAAGTACTGATTCTTGTGGTGGGCACTGATATCATTAGCCTAGTCTGAATATAGTAATTGTATGACTACCCTTTGTCTCCTATCCTTCAAACAAATTTCTTCCCACAAACATACTTTTTCCCATAGGCCTAATGCACTCAATTTATGTTCCAGACTGCTATGTTTAACAGTATAGAACAATTTCTTGAAATCCAAATATATCAATTGTACTACCAAGATCCAGTCTAAAACTTACCTCCTCGGAACAAAGAATTATATTTGTTACACATGACTGGTCCTTCATGAAACCATACTGAAACTGTGTTATAAAGTCATTTGCTATACTCCTCTGTACATTCAATGTCTGGTAATTGGGACACAACCAAGCCCCCTCCTGAAAGGGGAGTGGATGTGTCACATTAGGGGCTTTGTTGTGCAGTGTCAGAGATGTGCCACATTGCCTGTCGGCGGCCCTAACACTTCTGAAAGGCTACATCACCTAAACTCTCCCCGCTGTACAGAGCTTATGGAAGTTGGGACAAATGTCCTGATACAGGTTTATTATTTCCTGATTTATATTTTGTTTACTTTTTAAAGATTTGTGCTATATCTTGTGGCATTAATCTGGTTATGAGGAACTCCATAATATATAAAATAGTGGTCTATCAATTAGTGAACTTAGGGGTCTGTTTATCAATGGGTGAAAAGCCCTAAATCCGGTAAAAACAGGTTTCGCAGGATTTAAGGCTTTTCTGTATTTAATAAAGCCCATGGATTGGTGAAGGCTGGATATTGCCAATGGTAGCCTCCGCTGGGGGCTTCAGATGAAGCTTCCGTATGGAAAGCATGGGGAAGCATATTTACTAAGGACATTGGCAGTACAAGTACATCTCAGGAATGCTTCAGTATTAAAGTTAAAAAAAAAATCTGTTTTGTTTAAAATAAAGTGCAGAGAGGGGGCGTCTTTTTAGCATGGGTAGCCGGCTCTCACTGCATACGTGCTGCTCAGAGGAGAACTCTTTTCAGAGCAGTGTGAAAGTCTCAGGAGCAGGGGTGTCATGGAGGAGCAGGGGCAGGCTGGGCTGGGTGGCAGGGGGACAACTGCCCCCTGGGCAGGTCCCATAGTTTGCTACCTTGGGCTGGGTCACTGGGCCATCTGCATTTTCTTTCCATTTAAATAGGCTGCTAAGTCGAGTATTGCCCCCCGGGCTAAAATTTGCCAGCCCTCCCCTGTGGAGGAGTCAGCCGTCATTCTTACCACATTTCTGTGCCACGAGGCAGCTACAACCTCTGCACCCGTGGTAGTTCCACTGCTGTATGCACATCAATTTTAGTATAACATTTGGAGGATCTGGGAGTTCATAGGTGTGACTTGGTAGACATTGTGCAAAATTATATTTTCATTAGGAAGCTCCTAGCTGCAGACAATTAGCCTGTACATATCAAGATTTATCACCATAACTACAAGTTGGATTTGTTTCATATAGAGGTGCATTTGACTCCAAAATACTCTTGCATCAATCTGGCAGGAGCCACATAGTAGTCTGTTACATGACAGTACAAGGTTTAGGGGAAAAGCATGTACACAGGTAGAGAAGTGATCTATAGAAGAAGACACGGGGTCATTATAATTAAGGACAAGATTCAGCCAGTTAAAGTTATTAATGGTGTCAGACAGGGATCAGTTTTTAGCCCTGTTCCTTTCTATGTTTTTATTGATAACCTTGTAGATGCTGTAAAAAGTAAGGAAGTAATGGGTCTATATTTGCTGGTGACACTAAGCTGTACTAACTGGTACATGACATCTTAAATTAAATGTAGATAAATATAGGGCTATGTCATCATCATCATCTATTTATTTATATAGCGCCACTAATTCTGCAATGCTGTACAGAGAACTCCTTCACATCAGTCCCTGCCCCATTGGAGCTTACAATCTAAATCCCCTAACATACACACACACAGACCAAGAGAGACTAAGGGCAATTTAATAGCAGCCAGTTAACCTACCAGTATTTTTGGAGTGTGAGAGGAAACCCACGCAAACACGGGGAGAACATCCAAACTCCACACAGATAAGGCCATGGTTGGGAATCAAACTCATGACCCCAGTGCTGTGAGACAGAAGCCACCATGCAGCCCACTATGTATGTACCTAGATCATGGTAATAACTATGTTACATACATAAAAAATGGATTACAGTTGGGGTAAATGCAGATGGAAAAGGACGTAGGTATCAGCACATAGTGCCAGTCAGCTTGAAAAGAAAATAAGATCCTAGAACTTACAAAACGAGGATAAATGCACATAGTGCTAACATAGTATTATCACTGTATAGGTCACTAGTTACACCACATCTTGCATATGGGGTAAAGTTTGGTCACCTCACCATAGACAAGAGGTTTGAGCAGCCATTCAGTTACAAATCTACAATAATAATAATGGTAATGATAATAATAATAATATTAATAATAATGGAAGAAATACAGGTTTCCCATCGGCATTTGAAACAATTTAAAAATGCAGTCAATGTTTTTCTTCCAATAAATGGTATCTGTAGCTATAATTGTAGAGGACATTATGGCAGTGGTTTATCCATTTGGCAATTTTTGGAATCACGGAAAATATTGTTTTCCTCCTGTGAGGCTCAATTGTCAACTGCCACACTGGGGATTTTATTTTGTCATCCTTTGGAACAGAATTAGAATTTATGAAAGAATAAACTTAATGCTGCTGTGTCTTTTCTACCTATGTATCTATTGTGTACTGTTCAGGATTCCTGGTCTCTCCATAATCTAATGGCCATACATGCTGCTATATCACTGGCAATATCTGCAAATTGTCCGACATTGTAGCGTCTATGGCCCCAAAACAAGCAGGATACCTAGTAATGATCCAATCATAATTGTTCAGACTATTATCAGGCACACCCGTATATTTAAGATGACCACTGTCAGGCTATGTGTGTGGTGACCTTCACACTTTGCTTATGCATCAATGTTTTCCAGGAGTGATCTGGACGATTGGCCAGAGCATCAAGTAGCTCGATTTCTTCCCATTTGGCCATCAACATGTGGTCAAATTGGACACTCATCCTGTAACTTGGTGTTTGGGTTGAGAGGCAGAATTGCAGAATGGAGTACGATTTACTCTCAGTCTAAGGCTTCTGGCTCGCCTCCCTTCTCCTTACATCATGATACTGCCCTTGTCATATGCAGATATGTCCTCCCGTACACAATCACTTGTGTATAGAGTTCACTGTATGCCACATGGTCAGCACACTCATCTCCTGAAAGTGTCTATAGTGCTGTGAACATTCTGATTATTAATTGGTTACAGATTGTTTTGTCCCATCCACTTCCATTCAAACTGGGGACATTCAGAAGAGTAGGAGATTAAAATGTATAACAAAAGGTGACACCTATTTGACACACCTTAAAAATACAATTCTATGCCCTAATAACTTGAATAAAACATCTCTGAACAATGTACCATGATATGACCGTGCAATATATAATAACACAAACATAACTCATAGGGGGCAATTCAATTCTACGCATTACTGCCAACCGTAACATGACCTGCACTCTATTACCATTACTCCAGTAATTTTAACCCAGATTTCTGAAAAACTAATTATTTTAACCGCTATAAAATGCTAACCATGGCCTAATATGCATGTATAAGGTCTCCTGCACATTATATTTCCAGCATGTAAATATTTATTGCTTAAATTATATGCATTTTGCAAATCTGCAATTTTGTACACTGCATTACATTTAAATAAGTGTGATCCATCTTATGCTTCCTTGGGACATCCCCAGGCTCTGTGAGAAACCTTGGCGACAGCTGGCGCTGCATTGATATAACTGTGCGGACTGCCCTTGCAGGCTCAGCTTCACAAAAACTCAAAGCTGTGTATACAGCCATGAAGAGTTGCACCTGTGTGGACCAATAGGATGGATTTCCACAACCACAATTCAGTTTAGATGGAGCCATGGTTGGGTGCATGGGGCTGATCCCCATCTTCCCCCACCATAACAGTCACCAGGACTCCGAGGGGAGCTAGGGTACTTTGTGCCCGTCTCACCTCTCTGCACCTCTGTAAACTAGTAGGTCTGTAAGCGTGACAGTCTGTGTGAGTGTTAGGGAAAGTAGACTATAAGCTCTAATGAGGCAGAGACTGATGTGAGTGACAAATATTCTCTTTGTACAGCACTGCGTAAATAATGACATTATATAAATAAATGGTGATGATAATGATGATGATGAGAAATATAAACCTTCACCAGCAAAAACTGGTCTTCACCATACACGAATGTGAACACGTCGTCATGCCTCCATAAAAGGAGATTTCTGAGGACCTCAGAAAAAGAGTTGTCGTTGCTCATTAATTCATCATCATCATTACTCTCCCCAGGAGCGGTCATCCAATAAAAATCACTCCAAGAGAAATGCATAAAATATTCTAGGAGATCACAAAGAAACGCTATATTTGGAGAAAACCAAACACTGCATTCCAACATAAGAACCTCATCACAACTGTGAAAAACGGTGGTGGCAGCTTGGGACTGTTTTGCTGGCATGAGCTCAGGACGGCTAATCCTCATTGATGAAACTTTGAATTCTGGATTGCACCAGAAACTTCTCGGAGAAAAAGGTGAGTTTGGAAGTTGGGTCTTCCAGCAAGACAACAACCCTAAACACACAAGTCAGTCTACAAAAAATGGTTGAAGCAGGAGAAATTTAGCGTTTTAGAATGGCCGAGTCAAAGCCCAGACCTTAATCCAATTGGAATGTTGTGGTGTTCATGTAATACAGCCCATCATCATTCATGAGTTAAAGCAGTTTTGTAGGAGGAATGGGAAAAATTCCTCTAAGCCAATGTGTGGATGCGATCAACAATTACTGTAAATGTTTGATTGAAGTCATTGCTGCTCAAGGGGGTCACACCAGTTACTGAAAGCATAAGGTCACATACTTTATCTGACAATGAAATCTAATATTGGCTCATTTTGATCAATAAATGAATGTAAAGGAATATCATAAATATAATACATTATATATAGGTAATATATATTCACACTCTGCATTGTTGTCACCTGCCCATAATTTCCGGAAAATGTTGAGTGCTTCACATCGCTCACTTAGCCTGATACGTTTGATCTGCACAAAAACATCTGTTGCGCCAACCAAATTGGTATCGTCACCACAGCCACAATTTTTAATCTAATAATTAAATATGTAATATTAGAAGCCGGCTATCTTAAATGTTACAGATAAAGGCTGTCATATGTTTTGCCCCAAAAATTCTCTCTTTAAACAGGTTGTTTGTGGAAGGAGTTTTGTCTGACAACCCTGTTGTCTTGAGTCCACTTTAATCTTTCCCTATACACCCGCAGCCAAATTCAACCTACCCCTATCTCTACCCCTATTTCTTAATTACTTAGTAGTACTCATTAGGTATGTCATAAGAATGATCATTTTGTTGTCAATAATTTGGAAAATCTAGTTACACTTGTAAAACAAAGCACCAAAGATATGTGAATATTGTAATGTACATCTTTCCCATATATATTTCAAATCATATTATCTTTTAATATAGGGGAATGCTTCAATATATATAGTTTTAGCTGTCTGTAAATCTATTCAATAAGAGCTATCACTAAAAATCTTTGCTGCAGTTACGTTACTTAGTTACTTTTTGTCTACAACAATATAATTGTTTTATTACATAAATTATACATCTCACTCCCTACTAATCCTTGTAGACCTTCCCATTTCCATAAGTTGTTGACATAGCTCAAGTGTACATTATCTTTAAAACTCATAACTAATAAATCACAAATGTGTTATTTATAACTAACAGCTTAAAGTAAAATATAATATAAGCATAATTAAAGACAAAGCTTGACTCATACTACTTAGTGTACTGTGCAATAAGCATCACAGTTGCCTTTTTCCCATCCATTTATATGGCATTTGGAATCCCTACCTGTGTTAGACTGTCATGCATCAGTAAAGTGTGACATGCAATCCCAGCTTCAACTAAATAGTAAATCAGGGAAGAATTAAGGGAAGACAGGTGGAAAAAGACATTTATTTATATCTCCTCTATTGTTCTATGATAAGAAAAGCATGTGTGGGTCTAATTCATCAACCTGTGTTTAGTATTAAACACACGTATGTAGGCTTTGCGTACTCCCATATTCATCAAGGTACGGATCTCAAGATACGTGCGCTGATGAAATTGGGGGCAGGTCTGCTGTGCTCTACCATACAAGACACTGCAGGATACGTCCTATAACTATGTGAATTTTAAATTTGCAAAATAAAGCTCAGTTAAAGAAATCAATATTGAATTAATACCACCTGTTAGTATTATAGGCATTAGCGATAAAAGTTTTTTTAAAAAAGTGTTGTTTGTTATTTTTCCCCATGAAATACATTTTATTAATGTCGTTAATGTCTACTGAATATAAAATACATTTTTACATTTGCTCGTGATTGCAAACACATGTTATAGCATGCACACGAGACTGTCATCCCTACCGAACAGGACTTAGACTAGCCCTTTAGCTGGAGCAAGAGATATGGCAGAAAAATGTGTAACTTAGAGATACTTAATAGCTTGATTCGGACTTGGCTGAGTGTGCTTGAATTTGGCAAACCCCTATTGTAAATTGACTATGGCAAAACGTCCCTCTACTGCCCCATTAACTCCCAGAAATTGTAGTCTGCGGTATGCGTCCTTTGTGTTCGAAGACTTAGCAGACAGGGCATGCATTCACGATGTATTACTCCGGTTCTGGACCTGCGCAGAGTAATGTTGCCTATGGTATGCTCAAAACCGGCAGATACGTGCGTTGATGAATCAGGCCCGTCTATGTGTAGTTTTTAACAGAGCCTTATTTCTTTGTACATTCATTTGCAAAATGTCTACTACAAAAACTAGTACATCATTTACAGTCAAACTTGGCAGTCCTCAGCTAAAGTTGGGCTGGCTACCTGCGACCCTTCCGAGTTAATCATACTAAAATGTGATTTTGTGAAGGCTTGTAGTTCCACAAGCTGTATTAGCTAATGCTGAACACCAGCTGAGCTATGTAAAGATTAATTTTTAGCCATTTGATAGTAATATGCATAATTAATGTAGTTTACTCAATTATTCAGAGGATATTTATGAAAACGACTGCGCTGGAAACAAGTGAAAAAATATATAGATGTAACATATTTATAATTGAAGATGTGTCTTTTGTCCTTTTTTTGTGACAAGTGAGATTTGTTTCTTCAAATGTAGGACAAGAATGCAGGAGCACACGTTAGACACTAAAGACATACTAATAACAAAAAAATGTAAAAAAAAAACCAGTCAGTATTTAACTTATGTGCAAAACAGAATACTAATTTGCACCCCTTGCATTGTAACATGGCTTTGTTCAGGAGACTGAAATGAGAAGTTTCTTAAGTTAAGATCCTTAATGAATCAGGCCCCAGATTACTATTGTTATTATTGCCAAAAGTATATTAAGTATTTGGGGTTCCAATATGAGGTTTTTTAAACTCTGTGGGGCATATTCAATTGTTCTTTTTCCGCGCCGCGGAAAAACTAGTACAGTTAATACGGTAATATGTAGCTGGATTTCAGCTCGCGGCTCAGGGAGCTGCGAGCTGAAATCCAGCGAGTAAATTATCGTATGAACTGTTTTTCCGCGCACGATTACCGTAATAACGGTAATCGTGCGCGGACCGCGAGATTTTCGCTGTTTCCGCCAAGAATTGAATATGCCCCTGTGTGTGTATTACTTTTACATACTAATTTAGCATTGTTATAGTGTTATTACACAAAGCATCTCCCTTTTCTCTATATCATACATCTACAAAAGGTCTGAAAAAAGTTTACATATATAGTTATATGTTATTATACTAACATGTCTTGTATGTAAATAGTATTTTATATTTACTTTAACTGTGGCACAATGTGACTTTAAATCTACATTACTATCTAAAGTGGTGAACATTTTTGTTCACCATTTTAAAATGGATGTGGAAGGCAGGTTTTGAGCGGTAAGACCAATCAAATGCAGCAATGCCCACAATTGCAGTTTCTGATTGGTCATCATGCACAACCCCTTTCACAGCTTCCCAGAGCCCCATTCTTTGGCCAGGGCTGTGAACCACAGAGGAAGAAAAGGCTACATGGGGCTGCCAACGGAGCTCCAGGGAGGGTCTAGTTAGCACCCTATAGCAATCACAAATTATAGACAAAGTTTAATCTTTAAATCTCATGACATCTGATAAAGGAAAACAGACCCTAGCTTTAAATAAAATTAATTTTGGTATGAAAAATAAGATGGTAAATATTTTTCATAGAAATGTTTAATCTCATGGACCCCAAAAACAACTTGAAGACATTCTCTATTTGAGACAGTGTACAAGAAGAAAAATACAATTTCTATCAATTTAAAATAAGATGATTGCCGGAATTAAATTATATTTATCTCTTCTAGCCAAATAGAAGACCAAAAGTCACATAAAACGGTGTGATAGGGAGCAAGAATGGAGAGAAAGGGGTATTTAGAAGTGAGAGGCAGAGCGAAGAAAATAAGAAACATGTTCCAACAGCAACTAAACTGTTATTCATAGTACCACAAAAGTGATTAAACATAAACGGTTAGTTAATGATGATGGAGCTACTTCTCCAGACTTTTCCCGCAATATAGACCCAGAAGATTGTAAATAAAAAAAAAACACTTTTGACATTTTTCCAGACAGAACAGTGAGAAAAAACACTGAAGACTAAGCATGAACATAAGATACAGCAAAGCAGGTATTTACTATTAGTTTTGTCCATGTTGGAACATTTCTTCAATTATGAGTCCAGCACCCACACAACCTTCATAGGTCAGATGTCACTAGCACATAGTAGCTAGATGTCCTGCCGCTACCGGCTAAAGTATTGCTAGAGGCAGAGCAGAGGAGCCTGCGTCATGATGATGTTTGCAAGCAATAAAAAACCACATGAGCTGGAGGAATAAAAGAAATTCTGGACCGACAGGAAAGGTTAATCCAGGGTCTTCAGTGAACCCCAAAAAAATAAAACCTAAAAACAGGTTAAGGTAATCCGGACCATGTTAGTACACACAGGGTTGTAGGTGGGAGCTTAGGTTGCATAATGGGTGATACAGCTCTAATTAACCAACCCCGGTTATAGGTTATTAAATAAATGTCACAATTTCCCTTACAATAGATGCTGATAATTACTTTAATATAAATCCTTGGAGTAATCATTGTAATACACTGCCCAAATCGTCAGGTTATATATTTCCACCAATGGTGAGGGGGTATGAGGAGGACACTTTAAGGGTAAAACAGATACTGCTTAATAAACAAATTACAAATGAAGCATCAGGATGACCATTAAAAAGGTCAAGATCTAAGAAGATTAATGGCAAAGATAAATGGTGATGATGATGAAAGATAGATGCTAACTTTCTATAGTGCCTCCTACTGCCTCATGCACTGTTCTTTGTAACTGTTTATGATCTATTCATAAATACAATGTTATTAAAGAAGTGATGCTGTGTAACTGACCACTCACAAGCCAAACACCCAGACATGGAAAATAACATCAATTAGTGCTCAGACTATACACTAGTCTCCAAGGCTTCAAACATGACCTAAAAAGCCTACCAGTTCTCCTCCTAACTCACCTCCCTCTGCCCCCCAGACTTAACCCCCCGCTCAGTGTTACCCTCTTTGTGTTTGCCCCTCCCCGTAGATTGTATTCAGCGCCCTCTTCCCTCATATTTTCTTGCCTAAACCATCTTATTTACTTCTGTACCCATGGCAAGCACCTGTCTCTAATTCTCAGCCTTCAGGTCTTCAGCACGGTACTTCACACCTACACTAATGGGCACAGGCTTTACCCATTAGTATGCTGCAACGTTTTGCTGACTGCTCATTGTTTAATATGTAGTTGTTCTCTCCTACTATCTAACTCGTTGTTGTTTGTTATTTGATTTTGTAGTGTGCTATAACCTACATTGTATGGCAATGTGGATCCTTTGTTGCGCCTTATAAATAAATTATAATAATAATCAATCAGTCAGAGCACAAGGAGTAACACTGTGCAATTAAACATTCCTCCAAATAAAAAAAAAGATACTGAGAATTATGTTATATAATGATCTTGTACTTGATGAGTGATTCTGTCCAACTGTTGTGCAACCATTCACACAAAAGGAAATCAGAACTGAATATTATTATGATTATTATAGCACCAATCATATTACACAGCACTGTACAGAGAATTGGGACTTACATTCTAAATTCCTTACACCTCAGACAAACTAGTCCGGGTACATATGGCCAATTAACCTACCAATATGTTTTTGGACTGTGGGAGCACCTGGAGAAAACCTATGCAAACAGTTAGAAAATACAAACTGACAGGGCCCTTGTTGGAATTGAACTCATGACTCCAGCGCTGTGAGACAGCAATGCTAACCACTGTGCCACCAGGCTGCCTGTCATATAGGACAAGGGTAAACTGTGTAGTTTATTAGTTTATTAGCTCAGCTATCCCAAGAAATCAATGATAGTTTGGCAACAATATATACAGTGGCACTTTTATTATCTGTGCTAGCAAAGGAGCAGGGCCTCCTCTCCTGCCTTCTTTTCACTCCTATCTCATCCACACGTGCGTTCTTGCAATATGCCTTACATGTTCTGTACTATACTTTATGTTTGTGCTGTACATGGCCTATTATGTCTATCCTTTCTTTCTTAATTCATATTGCATTGATGCTTCTTGAATGTTCTGCATTTGCCATTTGCTGTCCTATATGTTGCTTTATGGACCTGTATGTTTTATGTACTATGCTCCACTTCCCTCCTGTACGGCACTGCAGAATTTTGTGGCGACATTAAAGTAAAAGATAATAATAGCAATATGTTTAAACAGTGCCTCTTACGTCATGAAATATTACTCTCTACCATTGCCACCTACCATCTGTCAACATGTGTTATAATATTAGAGAGCTTGACTGACCAGCTATGTTATCTTCAGAAAAAGAATTCTGCTGAGTGCCCCTGTGGTGCCTCATTTGTTAATTGAATCCTTAAATATTCACCATTTCCTTACATTCAATCCTGTTTTACTCCTGCGGCCCCTCACTTCCGTCTGTCACATGCATGAAATCTGTACACACTTATAAATAAACAACGTAAAGGTTTGTGGCCTGGGGCAGCACACAAAGTCTGGCAGCAATTAATGTCCCCAAGGTCACTAAGTACTATTCTACATTCTACTCAGGAGGGGTAGCCTAAACTGTGTAGGTGGGAGGTCCACATTAACCCTTTATGTCTTATCCACATGTCTGGATAGTTATAAAACATTTGTTGGTTGTATAACAACATTAAGTATTATCCCACAAAACACCCTATATAGTTGCAGCCACAACTTTTCAGTAACCAAAGGGTTACTAAGTAAGCTTAGAGATGCTGAATACATCTGGAAAATAGAGAGCAGAAACCCACATGGGAGGGATCCTATTCTTTACATTTATCTGTATAAAGAAGCATTTCCACACCCTGGCACAGCGTGGGGAGGGTGCAGCAAGGGAAAAATCAATATTCTGTGTAAACCAAAATGATCCTGTCCTTTCAGACAGTTCTATGGGGAACGCCCTAAAGCCAACAGGACTACAAAGACCACAATGCACTGCAAAGCAGGCTCCAGCAGCCTGCATTACAGGGCCTGAAAATGTGTTACAATGATAAATCTGCAAGTGCAGCATGACTATAATACACAGCAAATTATTAAACACTACATCAAAAGGACAAAAGACTTAAAAAGCAATAACACAATATACTAAATATGCAAAGGTTTGGTTGGTGTGGCAGGGACCAAAATGATTTGCAAAACAACGTGATATTAACAAAAACCAGGGTACATAAACAACTAAATCTAAAAAGAAACGCACCAGCTTCTTCCTAATATTATCACACACTTTTTCAATCAAAGTTATTATGCAGAAATATTTCATATATTTATATAAATGGTATGACAACAATTTTGTAAGTAAGACACTAAAAAAGACACTCGATGGTACATAAAAACCACATCATGTGTAAGACTGTTTCTTATTAGAAAAACAATCAAATTTGTATGGGTAAGTAACTATGAAGTACAATAGTTTCTGCAGGTAGATGCACATATAATATAATGTATAACATAACCGTATAAGAAAACACATGTAGCAAAGCTTTTGCACTAAAGTATTAAAAATGTATATACTCTGCTGTGTAATGGAGTGGGATTTATACCTCTATAAAACTAATATACTTCTCCCTAATAGCTGCACCCACTGCTATTATAGTAGTAATGTCTTTGCATTACATATATATATATATATACATATATATATATATATATATATATATATATATATATATATATATATATATATATATATATGTGTGTATTCTTTTATATTACATTGTGGCACCTGTACACTATACATGATTTTTTTTAATGCTGTTAGGAATGTTGTTGTCGAGCTTACAATTGCAGCATGTGTTCATCTATCTGTGAACTCATATCAGTAAATATTTAAATACATTTGTTTTCTTGGGCATTTCTTTATGTAGATGTACAGACACTGTATGTGAATGCTTGTCTATATTTTCATTGTGAGGCCTTTGTCTCCCAGTCTGCATATAACGGCCTTGTGTGTCTGCACCATCCATTCCTCTCTTCTCCTCCCCAGGCTATAAGTGTGGGTACCAAGTCTCAGAGCTCCATTGAGATGCTCAGAGAAGGCGCTGTCCTCGGCAGCATCCTCAGAAAGGCCAACCAAGAGTCTGGGGGAACACTCACCTCCTCTCGGACTGCGCACCCTGCGTCTGAGGCTCTGGGCGGAGAGCTACTGTTACTGTGACCTGCTGTATGATGCTGTGACATCAACACAGATGATGCTGCTCATTAGGGTTGCAGTTGCCGTAGTAACATGGGATGTGATCAAGGGAGGGTGGGAGGATGGATATTACTAGGATTATGGGATGTACCTTGAGACAAAGTCTTAACCCTTTCTGCAAGAGAGATGAGAGCAAGCATTCTATTCTTTACAATTGTAATTGTTAGCCTATGATGGTGGTACACTTAGGTCAGGGAAAATTATATATAAGCAGTCTCTCTGATATTACGATTTACAAGAGCAGCCTTTTAAATTCTGTTCTAATGCCACAAACTATGCTATTATACTGATGTATTTTCTAAATTTTTATCAATGTGCTATACTGTCCGCAACATACCAATCTACATATTTCACCCATTTATGTAATATTGAATATACGCAGTTTCACACATGGTTCCTCTATCTTATATATGATAATTGAGACCCATTTTTAACAGCTGTATATTGCTGGTTTCACATGTACTAACAAGGGTGGATTATACTTCCATGTTCACCTATGCTTTCTACGCTTTACTTAAATATGCAATGAAACCTCATATGTCCTCAATGATAACATTTCATATGTGAGTTTGCAGAGTCATCATTGTGCCGTTGCACAGATCATTTCCTGGATATGACCAGGTATTTATTTTTGGACAGGTTATAGCTTTACTTGCTGTGATGTTGCTTTGGAATTTGACAGATGTTTGAATCTTTTGTATAAAGGCAGGACATAAAATATAGGATTATAGTAACATTGTAACTACAATGTTGCAACACTGTAAAACAGAGACAAATAAATACACATATTTAAAACTTCACATATCTTATAAGTAAATTGCAAATATGTATTAAATACTAAAAATCTAATCATGTGATTTCTGTTTAAATTAATCCTTAATTTATTACTAATTTGAGCTGTTTTTAATGTGCATTTGACATATATTTTTAAAAGTTTTATTAGTTTGTGCTATAAATATAGAACAAAAAGTTACATTTAAACCATACCCATTTCCACCATCGAATATATTTGTAATTTATTCTCAGTATAAACTTTTTTGGTAAAATGTTAGACTTTTTCATAAATGTCCTGCACTGGTTTTTTTTTCAGTACAAACCTAGATGAGATAGTCCTTAAATTATTCTGGCACTGGGGAGGCACACTAGTCTTACCAGGTACCTCCTAATACCCAATAGAGCTGGTTGTTATGGTCAAATATATCACATTGTGGGTTTCTGGAAAACTTTGAACAATGTGTCATGGTGTTAAGACAAGTTTTAAGTAACCCATGGCTGTCTGTCTGTTCTGGAACCACACAACTGGCATGATGAGAACGGAAACTAAATAAAGTCCGGAGAGACACAGTTTACTTTATTCTGCTGTAAGCAGCCATTAATTAGACTCTCAGTGTATCGCTGCATGGCAGGATATGTAAGCACTCACTCAGTACCAAGACCTCCTGTATCTTCAGATACCAGATATATTGGAAGGCAGTGTAGTCTGTCACTGCCTGGAACAAAACCTGAGTCATGTGTACAGACTGCATGTGTCACTGTGACACATGCAGAACTAGTAGGGAGAGTCATTTAGTAAAAGGGAAAGATCATCAACAGTATTACACCTTGGAAAGATTACTTAGTTATATATGATAATTTATTAGTTGTTTAATATTTAATTATGCCTTCATATCTTAATTACACAGGGTGAGAGTGTACACAGGAGCACCTCGTTTTGCAGCGCAGTACAAAAACTACATTTAATTTAGTAGACTAATTAAAATCGGATAAATGGGTGGAGTTGGCACATTTGTATGGGTTTTCTTTGCTCATGTGATCTTTGACAACACTTCCTAGTTTAATCATGTGATTCCTGACGTGACAAACACTCTCAGCTATTTAAACCTCTCTCTGTGCAGTATTCACTTCCAGGGTGTCAGGTCTTACCTGCTCTAGTGTTCCCTGCTGTTTGCTGCAGTTCACTCATTACTGTGTATTGATTTTCTTTTCCCTTTTGTTTTGAACCTGTGTCTGTGACCCAGACTCCAGCTTGTCTTTAGATTGGAACCTGTGCCTGTGACCCAGACTCCAGCTTGTCTTTAGATTGGAACCTGTGCCTGTGACCCAGACTCCAGCTTGTCTTTAGATTGGAACCTGTGCCTGTGACCCAGACTCCAGCTTGTCTTTAGATTGGAACCTGTGTCTGTGACCCAGACTCCAGCTTGTCTTTAGATTGGAACCTGTGCCTGTGACCCAGACTCCAGCTTGCTTTTTGTTTGGAACCTGTACATATGACCACGATCTTCGGCATATTCCTGACTCTGCTTTTGCCTACTGATTTGGAGCCTCCCTCCTGACATCATTCTCCACGTAGTCATATAAGGGGGCAGATAGAGGGACGCAACCTGCAGGCTCCAGGCAGCAAAGTCCATGTCTTGACTCTCCCAGTACCAATCCTGACTGACAATCAGAAATCCTTTTCCCTCAGTTTGAACCATGACACAAAAAGATAACATTTACTACAATAATAACTATTACAAGTTTAGTTGGTTCATTAATAATATCAGCAAACTGAAGTTGAACAAGAGAGTAATGCTCAGGGCTGTTTTTCTGGGTCCCACCTACAGTTGTTGGAGATTTGGTTCCAAAGATCTCTGAGATGAGGGAATGACAGATACCTGATACTTAATCTCCAGTGCATAACATAATCATCATCATCATCATCATCATCTTTATTTAGATGTTGCAACATAATCCACAGTGCAGCAACAAAAAATAAACAGAAAAAAGTAAAGATAAGTAAGGGATAAGAGAAACAATAGAATCAGTAAAAATCAGTACAAGAGACTACAGAGAAAGCAATTACATAAAAAGATACAACTAGAACAAAGGAAACATTACAAAGAGGCGAGCTCAGGGAGGACAGAAACCTCCCGTGGAGCAGAAGGGCATAGAAGGTAGAGAGGGTCAAACTTGTGACAGTTGACATTAAGAGGATTAGGGTAGTAAATGGAGGCAGAGGTGGAGTGAAATGGGCAGGTGGAGTATGAGTAGAGAATTATCTTAGGATGGGACCGGGTAAGCAAGTGTGAAAAGGTGAGTTTTGAGGAAGAGTTTGAAATATTTGAGGTTGAAGGCGAGTCTGATTGGACAGGAGATGGAGTTCCAAATATGGGGAGCAGGAGTGTAAGGTGGCGATATGTGAGGAGAGGCTACAGTCATTGAGAAAATGTAGGAGAGTACTTCTTGATAAGGTTGGAGATGTAGGAAGGAGAGACATTGAATTTATAAGTAAGGATATGCAACTAGAATTGTATTCTAGAGGGAATGGGGAGCCAATGGAGAATTTTATAGAGAGGCCTAGCAGAAGAGGAACAGCGGGAGAGGAAGATTAATTGCAGTGCCGCATTCAGCACAGATTTTAGGGGAGACAAACATTTGTCAGGCAAGCCAGAGAGGAGAAGACTGCAATAAACAATGTGGGTGAGGACAAGAGCATGGATGCTGGTCTTAGTGGGATCCATGGAGAGGAAAATGTGAATCTACACAGTGTTGCAAAGACAGATGTGACAGAATTGGGCAAGGGGCTGGATAAGGGGAGTGAACTTGAGGGCGAAGTCAGTGATGAGTCCCACGGAGCGTGCATGGGAAAAAGGGGAGAGGGCGTCACCATCAGCCTTAAGGGAGATCAGAAAAGAGAATGTGATGCTAGGTGGTGGAAAGATGACCAGCTCACTGTTGAGCTTGAGGTAGATTACAGCCAACCAGGTGGAGTTGGCAGAGAGGCATTCAGACACATGGGAGAGGAGGGAGAGAGCAGGGGAGGGCTGGCAAATTTTGGCCCAGGGGGCAAGACTTGATTCTGCAGCTTATTTTAATGGGAAAAAATGCTGGTGGCCCAGGGACCCAGCTTAAGTTAGCACACTATGGGACCAGCCCGGCGGGCAGATGCTCCCCTGCCCCCCAGCCCAGCCTGCCCCGGGAGAGAGAGAGATCAGGGGAGGAAAGGTAGATAAGAGTGTCATCAGCATAGAGGTGTTATTTAAGGTTAAAGGAGCGGATGGGTTGACCAAGAGAGGAGGTATAGAGAGAGAAAAGTATTGGGCCAACAGATAGAGGAACAGGAGGGGAGCACTGAAAGAATGATCAGAGAGGTAAGAGATAAACCAGGAAAGGACAGTGCCACGAAGGCTAAGGGAGTGAATGGTATCAAGGAGGAGAGGATGGTCAACTGTGTCAAAAGTGGCAGAGAAATCAAGGAGCAAAAGCAGGAAGAAGTGGCCCTTCAACTTAGCCAAGAGTAGATCATTAGTCACCTTGTTGATGGCAGCCTTATTGGAGTGGATAGAACGAAAGCCTGTTTGTTAGGGATCAAGGATGGAGTGAACAGTAAAAAGTGTGTGTTATGGTAGTAGTCCAGAAATGGTTTTACAATACTCAGGAGTGGTAAGTATAGTATTGGAGTCTGCATTGTATCACCACCAGGGCTGCCCCGGTACAACAAATTCATGGGGCCCCCCTTATAGTCGAGTATGCTAAAAAAAATTGCACCACCTTTTTCGGTGGTGTGGTCATACATTTGGGGGCGTGGCAAATGCGCCGTTGGGGCGTTGCTAACACATCAAAATCACTAGGCTCTGAATTCGCCGGAGCGTCACATATGTCCAAGCACTCCTGACTTTCAGGACATCTAGCACCACAGTGTAGTATAGAAACAATGCAGTGTGTACACAAGAGAGTCTTGGCCTGCACCTTTCATTGGGCAGAACACTCACCAAAAATTGCCATTGTCCCTACTAGAATCACAACATTTCACATACTGTCCTGCTCTCTCCTACCTGTTCTTCTCACTTTCACTACCTGTGGCTGCATGTTTCTTTAGTTGCGGCTTGTCTGGATCCTGGAATGCTGGGGGCCCTATTTGGAAAAAAATGGCTACATTTAGATAATTCCAAACAACCCTGGCATTAAATCAATACCACCCACAATTAATAATTAGGCCTTCCTCCAGCTCCAACATTACAATAATGTGCCCCTTCATCATCGCCATGCCTTATGATCACACTGCGCCTTCCATGCTGCTTTTGCCCCCTTCACCTGGCTCCCCTTCATCACACTATACTATGCTGCTCTCCCCCTTTTTCAATCCCACTGTGCCATGCCTCCCCCCTTTTTAACCCCACTGTGCCATGCTGCCCCCCTGTTTTTTAACCCCACTGTGCCATGCTGCCCCGTTTTTTAACCCCACTGTGCCATGCCCCCCTGTTTTTTAACCCCTCTGTGCCATACTGCCCCCTGTTTTTTAACCCCACTGTAACATGCTCCCCCTGTTTTTTAACCCCACTGTGCCATGCTGCTTGTTTTTTAACCCCACTGTGCCATGACCCCCCTCATTTTTTAACCCCTCTTGCCATGTTCCCCCTGGAGCAGCAGGAGTCATGGAGAGGATCAGCTGGAGGAGAACAGCAGCGTCGGTCTGGAGGAGCAGGAGCAGAGCAGCCACAGGAATTGGAGGAGCAGCAGCCGGAAGACTGGAGACGACACAGCAGCCTAGATCCACAGGACAGCGGAAGCAGCGGTCATGGTGGTCCACATGGCAGGCGATGAACGGACGAGCAGAGCAGGAAGGGGAGCAGCAGGAGTCAGCAGCGTGGCTGCAGGAGGACCAGCATCAGGTAGGAGCACAAGGAGGCCGGATAGTGAGGCCGAAGCCGCGGCCTGGCATAGAGACAGCTGCAGAGGATTAGCGGGAAATACCCCAAGGTAAGGAGGCAGAGTTCACTGGCCATTAGTGGTAGAGCACAGTGGTAGAGGAGGCAGGCATCACCGTGTAGGAATGCGTGCCCAGGGGGTTCCAAGCTGGGCTCCTACGGAGAGCAGGAGAGCAGGCAGGACACGTCTGTCCTGTTCAGAGATCAATATGTCATATTAGTTTTATTATAACTAACTATTATAACTAACTATTAGTTATATTATATTATGTCATATTAGTCATATTATTCATTATCATCAGCAGCAGCAGCAGCTATTTATATAGCACCACTAATTCCGTAGCGCTGTACAGAGAACTCACTCACATCAGTCTCTGCCCCATTGGAGTTTACAGTCTATGTCAGGGATAAGCCCTGCTCTGACTACTCCCTGATTAATATCTTATCATATATTCACACACTCAGACAATGTATCACCTCTATTTTGTCAATTAAGTTAATTAACTACCTTTACCAGTCACAAACCGCACTTTGCGCACTCGTGACTTGGAAGTGTTTATGGCATGGGGATACACATGATCCCATCACTCAGTCTTCTTCTCACCTATCGCACAGGTTACACATTTGCTAAATCGCCCCCAAACAGCGCTCACACAACCACACCCACTTCGGTCTTGCCTCCACCTATTAATTAAGGGCAATAGGACCACAATATCCTGTCCCACACTGGCCCGCAATGAGCACTCCTTGTTACACACAGTTGCAAGGAACACATCAGTAATCAAAGAGTTAATCCATAACTCCTCAAGGCTCTATGACATAAATGTACATGCAGGCACACACTAGGCTTGGTATACAAATGTATTCCCAATTCACACCTCAGCAATGAAAGGTTTTTGCATGGTCAAGCAATCTTATCTCTTCTACACAGGCAATGAATTTGTTTAGAGCAATAAGGACATGAACTATTAGATTTTTAGATTTAATATACAAAATGTACAATGCTTACAGGCTATTAAAACAACTAAGATGGCATGACATACATAACAAGCAAATCAGTTTAAAATAAAGGGATTCAATTCAGAGTATAACTTACAGATAAGTGGCATATTCTGGCCAAGGGAAATTGGCGTAAAGCTTAGTAATAATAATTGATTTCCCAAAGGACTCATAACTTGCCCCTTCACAACACAGGTTTTTTAAGCAAAATGAAATGGAATGGCCTTCACAGGGGCAGTGTTGATGCTAATAGGGGGGCAGGAATGTCCCCTGGGTGTCACTATAGTTTGCTCACAAATATTTCAAAAGTTTTGACCTGGTAACTCTTCACAAATATATCCCAGAGGCATAACTCCCCCTTCAATAAGCCATTCATAATCTCCCACACATTTAAATACCAAACATGATGGAATTATAACAATGGAACATCACTTTCCCAAATTCATGTGATTATAGCTGTTCCTGGGTACTGCTTGTAAGTACAATTCCCAACCCTGGTGTGATTCCTGCTGCTCAGATTTACACAGATTTCCCAAAATATGAAATATGAAGACTTTTTTTTGAAGTTCATATTTCTATATACCTGTATAGGCAGCCTTCAAATGCTCCCTTTGTCTTCAAGGATGTCAAGTTGTGAATGGCTCCAAAAAGTCTATTCAGGTGTCCAAAAAACTAACTTGTGTCAGGATATAGCTCACTGCTGGGGTCTTTGAAGCTGCCATAGGTGACACTGCTATCTTCTAACAACGGGATGTGCTGAGCCACCAAATAAGCATACAACAGTCCTTTTGACTTCGCCTTTTACACCATAGTAGCTCAATTTATAAGTGAAGTTAGTTTATATATATATCAAATAAACACTGCAGTTATGATTTAGGCCTTATTCCCCACAATTAAGCAATGGGTTAATCCTTATAACTGTATGTTCTCTATGTTCACGACAGTCTAAATTCCCTAATATACACTACGCACACAGATCCGAGAGAGACTAAGGTCAATTTAATAGCCGCCAGTTAACCTACTAGTATGTTTTTGGAGTGTGGGAGAGATCCAGAGCACCTGGAGGAAACCCACGCAAACACAGGGAGAACATATAAACTCCACACAGATAAGGCCATGGTCGGGAATCAAAATCATGACCCCAGTGCTGTGAGGTAGAGGTGCTAACCACTAGTTGAAGAGTTTGTTTGTGTTGAGAGCACGGATCTGGCCTGTAACAAAAGATCATCTCCCACTCTAGTCTTGTAGGGCAGAAGGGGGTCAGTGTATGTATCATTTTAGTCAAAGTACCCCAACTGTTGCCATTTATATTTGATTGTACAATATATGACTTTGTTATTGTCTATTCGTAATTATCGGGAGGATCCTTGTCACATGTCATGCAGAGGGGCTGCAATACCCTGTCTCACCAGGTGGCAGCCAGATTCTGGGAAAAAGTAATGAAAGGGTTTAAACTAGGGATGAGCGCACTCGGATTTATGAAATCCGAGCCCACCCGAACGTTGCGGATCCGAGTCGGATCCGAGACAGATCCGGGTATTGGCGCCAAATTCAAAAGTGAAACTGAGGCTCTGACTCATAATCCCGTTGTCGGATCTCGCGATACTCGGATCCTATAAATTCCCCGCTAGTCGCCGCCATCTTCACTCGGGCATTGATCAGGGTAGAGGGAGGGTGTGTTAGGTGGTCCTCTGTGCTGTTTAGTTCTGTGCTGTTTAGTTCTGTGCTGTGCTGTGCTGTGCTGTGCTGTGCTGTGCTGTGTTCTGCAGTATCAGTCCAGTGGTGCTGTGTGCTGTGCTCTGTCCTTCTGAGGTCAGTGGTGCTGCTGGGTCCTGTGCTGTGTCCTGTTCAGTCCAGTGGTGCTGTGTCCTGTGCTCTGTGCTTCTAAGGGCATAGTTATTTCCCCAATATTCCCCTGTGTTTAAAAAAATAAAAAAAAGTTTTTTTAAAAAATACCAAAAACTACTTTAATATTTTTTAATTACCACAAAATTTGCACAACCAATCCTGCAGTATAAGCCCATTGGTACTGCAATATTACCAAGTTCACACATTCAGCAGTAAAAGTCCAGTGGTACTGCAATATTACAAAGTTTACACATTCTGCAGTATCAGTCCAGTGGTGCTGTGTCCTGTGCTCTGTCCTGCTGAGTTCCGTAGTGCTGCTGGGTCCTGTGCCGTGTCCTGTTCAGTCCAGTGGTGCTGTGTCCTGTGCTCTGTGCTTCTAAGGGCATAGTTATTTCCCCATTATTCCCAAGTTTTTAAAAAATAAAAAAAAAGTAAAAAAAAATAAAAAATTAAAAAAAAAAAAAAATATATAATAATTATAACCAAATTTGCAAAACCAATCCAGCATTATAAGTCCATTGGTACTGCAATATTACCAAGTTCACACATTCTGCAGTATCAGTCCAGTGGTGCTGTGTCCTGTGCTCTGTCCTGCTGAGTTCCGTAGTGCTGCTGGGTCCTGTGCCGTGTCCTGTTCAGTCCAGTGGTGCTGTGTCCTGTGCTCTGTGCTTCTAAGGGCATAGTTATTTCCCCACTATTCCCAAGTTTTTTAAAAATAAAAAAAAAGTAAAAAAAAATAAAAAATTTAAAAAAAAAAAAATATATAATAATTATAACCAAATTTGCAAAACCAATCCAGCAGTATAAGTCCATTGGTACTGCAATATTACCAAGTTCACACATTCTGCAGTATCTTGTGCTACATATAATGGAGACCAAAAATTTGGAGGATAAAGTAGGGAAAGATCAAGACCCACTTCCTCCTAATGCTGAAGCTGCTGCCACTAGTCATGACATAGACGATGAAATGCCATCAACGTCGTCTTCCAAGCCCGATGCCCAATCTCGTAGTACCGGGCATGTAAAATCCAAAAAGCCCAAGTTAAGAAAAAGTAGCAAAAAGAGAAACTTAAAATCATCTGAGGAGAAACGTAAAGTTGCCAATATGCCATTTACGACACGGAGTGGCAAGGAATGGCTTAGGCCCTGGCCCGTGTTCATGACTAGTGGTTCAGCTTCACCCACGGATCTTAGCCCTCCTCCTCCTCCCCCCCCCTACAAAAAATTGAAGAGAGTTATGCTGTCAGCAACAAAACAGCAAACAACTCTGCCTTCTAAAGAGAAATTATCACAAATCCCCAAGGCGAGTCCAAGGGTGTTGGTGGTTGTCAAGCCTGACCTTCCCATCACTGTACGGGAAGAGGTGGCTCGGGAGGAGGCTATTGATGATGTAGCTGGCGCTGTGGAGGAACTTGATGATGAGGATGGTGATGTGGTTATTGTAAATGAGGCACCAGGGGGGGAAACAGCTGATGTCCATGGGATGAAAAAGCCCATCGTCATGCCTGGTCAGAAGACCAAAAAATGCACCTCTTCGGTCTGGAGTTATTTTTATCCAAATCCAGACAACCAATGTATGGCAATATGTAGCTTATGTAAAGCTCAAATAAGCAGGGGTAAGGATCTTGCCCACCTAGGAACATCCTCCCTTATACGTCACCTGAATAACCTTCATAGTTCAGTGGTTAGTTCAGGAACTGGGGCTAGGACCCTCATCGGTACAGGGACACCTAAATCCCGTGGTCCAGTTGGATACACACCAGCAACACCCTCCTCGTCAACTTCCTCCACAATCTCCATCAGATTCAGTCCTGCAGCCCAAGTCAGCAGCCAGACTGAGTCCTCCTCAATACGGGATTCATCCGAGGAATCCTGCAGCGGTACGCCTACTACTGCCACTGCTGCTGTTGCTGCTGTTAGTCGGTCATCTTCCCAGAGGGGAAGTCGTAAGACCGCTAAGTCTTTCACAAAACAATTGACCGTCCAACAGTCGTTTGCCATGACCACCAAATACGATAGTAGTCACCCTATTGCAAAGCGTATAACTGCGGCTGTAACTGCAATGTTGGTGTTAGACGTGCGCCCGGTGTCCGCCATCAGTGGAGTGGGATTTAGAGGGTTGATGGAGGTATTGTGTCCCCGGTACCAAATCCCCTCGAGATTCCACTTCACTAGGCAGGCGATACCAACGCTGACAACATATTAGAGAAAATGAGGGAAATTATCTCCCAGTGGCTTACCCCACTTAGACTCTCATGGGGATTTGTGGTGTCAGACAATGCCAGTAACATTGTGCGGGCATTAAATATGGGCAATTTCCAGCACGTCCCATGTTTTGCCCACACCATTAATTTGGTGGTGCAGCATTACCTCAAGAGTGACAGGGGTGTGCAGGAGATGCTTGCGGTGGCGCACAAAATTGCTGGACACTTTCGGCATTCAGCCAGTGCCTACCGCAGACTAGAGGCACATCAAAAAAGCATGAACCTGCCCTGCCATCACCTCAAACAAGAGGTTGTGATGCGCTGGAACTCCACCCTCTATATGCTGCAGAGGATGGAGGAGCAGCAAAAGGCCATTCAGGCCTACACAGCCACCTACGACATAGGCAAAGGAGTGGGGATGCGCCTCAGTCAAGCGCAGTGGAGACTGATTTCCGTGTTGTGCAAGGTTCTGCAGCCATTTGAACTTGCCACACGAGAAGTCAGTTCCGACACTGCCAGCTTGAGTCAGGTCATTCCCCTGATCAGGCTGTTGCAGAAGCAGCTGGAGAAAGTGAGGGAGGAGCTGGTAAGCCATTGCGATTACACCAAGCATGTAGCTCTTGTGGATGTAGCCCTTCGTACGCTTTGCCAGGATCCGAGGGTGGTCACTCTTTTAAAGTCAGAGGAATACATTCTGGCCACCGTGCTCGATCCTCGGTTTAAAGCGTATGTTGTGTCTCTGTTTCCGGCGGACACAAGTCTACAGCGGTGCAAAGACCTGCTGGTCAGGAGATTGTCCTCTGAAGAGGACCGTGACATGCCAACAGCTCCACCCTCATTTTCTTCCACATCTATGGCTGCGAGGAAAAAGCTCAGTTTTCCCAAAAGAGGCACTGGCGGGGATGCTGATAACATCTGGTCCGGACTGAAGGACCTGCCAACCATTGCAGACATGTCTACTCTCGCTGCATTGGATGCTGTCACAATAGAAAAAATTGTGGATGATTACTTTGCTGACACCATCCAAGTAGACATGTCAGACAGTCCATATTGTTACTGGCAGGAAAAAAAGGCAGTTTGGAAGCCCCTGTACAAACTGGCTCTATTTTACCTGAGTTGTCCCCCCTCCAGTGTGTACTCGGAAAGAGTTTTTAGTGCAGCGGGGAACCTGGTCAGTGAGCGGCGAAGGAGGTTGCTTCCTCACAACGTTGAAAAAATGATGTTTATAAAAATGAATAATCAATTCCTCAATGAAGTACAGCACTGCCCTCCAGATACTACAGAGGGACCTGTGGTTGTGGAGTCCAGCGGGGACGAATTGATAATGTGTGATGAGGAGGAAGTACACACTGTAGGGGGAGAGGAATCAGAGGTTGAGGATGAGGACGACATCTTGCCTCAGTAGAGCCTGTTTAGTCTGTACAGGGAGAGATGAATAGCTTTTTTGGTGTGGGGGTCCAAACAAACCAATCATTTCAGCCAAAGTTGTTTGGTAGGCCCTGTCGCTGAAATGATTGGTTTGTTAAAGTGTGCATGTCCTATTTCAACAACATAAGGGTGGGTGTGAGGGCCCAAGGACAATTCCATCTTGGAACTTTTTTTTTTGCATTATATGACCAAGCAACAGTCGTTTGCCATGTTCAAAAAGTAAAACCAAATGTAAAAAAATTCAAGAAATTAAACCAAAAGTAAAATGCCGTGTCATAATTTAAAACAAGAGGTATTGACGTGCTCTAAAACTACTGTATTGTTGTTTATATTTTATAAACACTACACTTGAAAGCTTGAGTCTTTCAATAGAAAAGTAACTGTCCATTGCACGAATATTTGCAACAGGGACAATTTTAGGGTTAAGAAAGTCAACTAATAATAACACTTCGATGCTGTGTGTCTTTATAAACACTACACTTGGAAGTTGGAGGAGGTATTGTGGCCCACCTACTACCGGCCACTCCACTGTGCAGTCCATATTTAGGTGTATCAGATATTAAACAACGGTGACAGTTGATGCCCAATTTTTTAATTATATTGTGGCCTCGGTACCAAATTGTGTACCGGGGCCACCCCACTACGCAGTCCAGATACTTGTTTGGTGGAATTCAGACCAGTTGAGGGTTTTATTATTATATTGTGTGGACCACTCTATCTATACCACACTACAACTCTATACCACTCTATTTCCTACTTTAATTCTATTTCATACTTTAATTCTATTTCCTACTTTAATTCTATTACTAATTAATTACCATAAAGAGGAACAAAATAAACCAATTTTACCAAAAGTATAATATGACTTAGACTTACAAACACTACACTTTAAAGATCGTGCCTTTAAATGAAAAAGTCAGTCTTCATTGCACGACTATGTGCAACAGGGACATTTTTTTGGGTTTACAAAGTCAAACAATAACACTTCGACCCTGTCTGTCTGGGGTCTCTCAATGACGAATTGTCTGTACCATGTTTGGAGGAGGTATTGTGGCCCCGGTATCAAATTGGGTACCGGGGCCACCCCACTATGCAGTCCAGATACTTGTTTGGTGGAATTCAGACACGTGGAGGGTTTTTTAATTATATTGTGGCCTCGGTACCAAATTGTGTACCGGGGCCACCACACTACGCAGTCAAGATAGATAGATGCGTATTGCGTATCATAGATAAAGTACATTCAGTGGTGTGGGGCAAATTGAAAAATATTCAAAATGCACTGACATTATCAAAAACAAGAGGTTGTCACACGCTAAAACTCCAACATGTATATGATGGAGAGGATGGAGGAGCAGCCGTATGTGTAGTGTAATGCAGATCTGTTGAAGGTTTTTTATATATTTTATTGTGGTGCCCAGTGCCCACTCCTCTACGCAGTCCAGGTACAATTATTGGTGCGAATCATAAAAGTTCAGGGTTTTTAATATATTGTGGTGACCCACTCCTCTACGCAGTCCAGGTACAATTATTGGTGCGAATCATAAAAGTTCAGGGTTTTTAATATATTGTGGTGACCCACTCCTCTACGCAGTCCAGGTACAATTATTGGTGCGAATCATAAAAGTTCAGGGTTTTTAAGATATTGTGGTGACCCACTCCTCTACGCAGTCCAGGTACAATTATTGGTGCGAATCATAAAAGTTCAGGGTTTTTAAGATATTGTGGTGACCCACTCCTCTACGCAGTCCAGGTACAATTATTGGTGCGAATCATAAAAGTTCAGGGTTTTTAAGATATTGTGGTGACCCACTCCTCTACGCAGTCCAGGTACAATTATTGGTGCGAATCATAAAAGTTCAGGGTTTTTAAGATATTGTGGTGACCCACTCCTCTACGCAGTCCAGGTACAATTATTGGTGCGAATCATAAAAGTTCAGGGTTTTTAAGATATTGTGGTGACCCACTCCTCTACGCAGTCCAGGTACAATTATTGGTGCGAATCATAAAAGTTCAGGGTTTTTAATATATATTGTGGTGACCCACTCCTCTACGCAGTCCAGGTACAATTATTGGTGCGAATCATAAAAGTTCAGGGTTTATAATATATTGTGGTGACCCACTCCTCTACGCAGTCCAGGTACAATTATTGGTGCGAATCATAAAAGTTCAGGGTTTTTAAGATATTGTGGTGACCCACTCCTCTACGCAGTCCAGGTACAATTATTGGTGCGAATCATAAAAGTTCAGGGTTTTTAATATATATTGTGGTGACCCACTCCTCTACGCAGTCCAGGTACAATTATTGGTGCGAATCATAAAAGTTCAGGGTTTATAATATATTGTGGTGACCCACTCCTCTACGCAGTCCAGAAAGATACCTTGTTGCAACGTTTTGGACTAATAACTATATTGTGAGGTGTTCAGAATACACTGTAAATTAGTGGAAATGCTTGTTATTGAATGTTATTGAGGTTAATAATAGCCTAGGAGTGAAAATAAGCCCAAAAACTTGATTTTTAAACTTTTTATGTTTTTTTCAAAAAAAATCCGAATCCAATACCTTAAATCCGAACCGAGACCTTTCGTCAAGTGTTTTGCGAGACAAATCCGAACCTCAAAAATAACGAAAATCCGGATCCAAAACACAAAACACGAGACCTCAAAAGTCGCCGGTGCACATCCCTAGTTTAAACTGGGTGTTGCTCTGTCTTTATCCAGAGGCAGCACCTTATTTAATCTAAGTGGGGCCCAATTGTTCAGAGCTGTGGCCAGCTAGACATACCAGTAGGGTCGGCTGTGGGTGTGTGGTATTGGGAAAAGACAACCCCTTATGACAGCTGCCAATATCTGTTAGGTCCTCCATCTAAGATCGGCCTGGCTCAGCCCAGTGAACTTGTGAACCAAACTAGATATAAAAATGAGGGTTCCAGTGTGAGAAGCTGTGTTCTTCTTGAGATCTCTGCATTGAACTTTAGGCTTCTGCTAAACTGAGCATCCTGTTATTGCTGTTGGAGATCACTGAAAACCCATGAGCCTGCTGGAGCAAGGAGACTTTGGAATTTACTCCTACCACACTGGTAGTGGGGAGAATTGCAGCTGAGTGGATGGGATCAAGGGATGTAAGGCACAGTGATGTGGTAAATCTGCCTAGCATCTTTTTAATACTGTATTTTCTAGCATTTGTATTTTTATACTGTAAACGATACCATTGTACTTTCTAACTCTTGTTGCCTGAGTAATTTAGAATTCCTAAAAGAGGTACCTCATGGTGGCCAGCCAGCATTTAGTGGGTTTAAGTGGGCCAAAACATAGTACATGTACAAAAACATTCCACTTAAATGGGTGAGAAAAATTATTAAATCCTTAGACATCTAGTGCCTGATTCATTAAGGAGTGTAAACACTGATGAGTTGCGTATTTTGTGTAAAATCGCTCTGCGCATGCCCAGACCTGGACCATATGTCTGAGAACGCAGCAGCATCCAATTAATCTACGAACGCACAGTCTACGATTTCAGTGGCGGAACGGGGAGGGGAAGAGGCAGATGCACGTAGTCAATGTACAGTAGATGTTCCCCTGCAGATACGTGCGATTCAAGCTCTGACGCGTGCAAAAGTACGCTGTTTTTCAGACATACAGTTTGCTGCTACTCAAGGTTAAGTCTAACTCAGATGATAGTGATGACCAAGCACTGCATTCCTCAACTAATGGGAAAATGAACTATTCACCTGCATATCTGCACTCATACACAAACTGAGCTTGTTGTACAACACGATATAAGACAGACAGTTGGAATTTACTATGTTGCCATGAAAGGATTATTGTATTCTGTTGTTTGCTGAAGGTTATAGTATTGTGGTATGCATTCTTTTAGATTTTACAAGCACTGCACACTTGTTAGAATGTTTGAAATTGTCTCTGCTTTTCAAGTAATTTACATACAGTTTTAACATAGTAATGTCACACATTACCGATGCTTGTCTGTTTTAAAATGTTATGTGCGTATTGTAAAGTTCCTACAAGATTGCATACATTTGCATGTGTGCTATATAAGCTTTTAAAAGTCTTGCCTATGTTGTCTGCTATCAGGGGCTGGCTGGCAGACTTCAGCCCGGGGGGCAAGCACACGAGCAGTACTTTTATTATTATTAATGTAAATCTTAAATAATGAAAATAAATAATGCAACAAAAAACAAACCTCACTTTATATTGCATTTTATTGTATATGTTCCTTCCCTTTTTCACATACCTGTCTGATAATAATGGATTATCTAACACCCTGGGAACGTCAATACTGTGGTGATCGCACTCACACAGTCATTTGTTGCTGCAAGCCTCCTGTCATCCAGGGGAGGAGCACTGTACACTGTCATTTGAGAAACGAGGTGTAGGCAGCCTATGCAGTCCACGCAAAAGTGGCCATCACATACTACTGGATTTGGCCACATCACCCATTGATAGAATATACAGCTTGTGGTACAATAATCTGTCAATGGATGACACAGCCATATCAAGTAGTATGCGATGCCGCTGACTATGCGCGGACTGCATAGGCTCCTGCACCGCGTTTGCCAATGGACCACCAGGTTCTCTCCCTCCACAATGTACCTTTGTGGGATTAGATGCTGTCTCTCAGTGGTTACGCATCGCCGGTGTCTTCTGCTTGCTGGTCTTATGCTCTGTTGCTGCTTGGTTGGATCCTGGAATGTTGGGATCCTGTTTGGATAATGATAGTTATTATTCACCTTCTGAAAAGTTGAGCAGTGAGTGAAGAATCTAGGCCTCTCTCCCCACATCCAAACGGACATTAAATCAGTAGCTTTTTCTGTGTAATAAACAGGCCTACTTCCACCCAATCAACTCCAGAATTTAATTAATAGCATTTAAGTGTAATGTCTATTATCCTCCATATAGCCCGACATCAAATTAATAGCACCCATGTTTAATAATTAGGCCTCCTTCCCCCTAACCAGCCGACATTAAATTAAAAACCTCCTTCTCTACAACCAATCCACTATAATAAATTAATAACATTCCCATTTAATAAACAAATATAACCCCCCACCAGCCCAGACATTAATTTAATAACCTCTACATTTAACAAAGAGACCAATTTAACCCCTCACTAGCCCCAACATTAAATTATTAACATTCCCATGTAATACAAATGTCTATTTCTTCACCAGCCCCACAATCAAATTATGGGTTACAACTTTCCTCACATTTAATAGAGATTATTATTGCAAATTAATATTTTACTGATTTATTTTTAATATTACTTATGTTTTTATAGTATGTATCAAAATCCCCCCTTCTTCCACCCTCCAGCCATCTGAAATCTCCAGCCCCCTCTTCTCATCAGCCCCCTCTTGTCTCCAGCCCCCCCTTCTCATCAGCCCCCTCTTCTCATCAGCCCCCTCTAGTCTCCAGCCCCCCCTTCTCATCACCCCCCCTTCTCATCAACCCCCTCTTCTCAACAGCCCCCTCTTCTCAACAGCCCCCCTTTCTCATCAACTCCCCCTCTCTCACCATCCCCCTGTAATGTAATTACCTGAGCGCTCCAGAGCTTTTTTCTCCTTCTTCCTGCGTCCCTGCTGGCTCCTCTTGTCAAAGCAGCTCCTATGTTCCGGGCCGCCCATAACTACTATACTAACTATTGAGAGAGAGCCGGCACTTCGGCTCTCTCTCACTGCAGCGTCCTGACGTCTTTTTTCTTTCTCACTGCAGCGTCCTGACGTCTTTTGTTCACGTCAGGACGCTGCAGTGAGAGAGAACCGATGCTCCGGCTCTATTTCAATAGTTATTATAGTAGTTACGGGCAGGCGGGTGTGGTGCCCCCCCCTACTGACTAGGCGGCCCAAAATGTAATATGGACGACCGGCCTAGGGGGCACATGATCCCTTGCCCCCCGGCTCAGCTCGCCCCTGTCTACTATGTATGCCTATGTAGTACCATACAATATTGTATGCAACATAATTGCTCTATGTGTGGTATTCCATAAAATCGCGATTAGGCGTGGAGTTTCATGGGTGAATGACGTTGATGCTAGTCCTCCAGACTATTCTGGCTTACTTTACATGTAAGTACCTTTTGGGCTTTGCTTCAAATGTAATGCTTAAGGTAAATAAACAAAAAAACAAGGATAAATATTTTTTTTTTAAATTTGTGTAATATGTGAAAAAATAAAAAAAGTGACAAACCAAACCACACGTACAAATACACATAAGAACTGATCCCCCTGGATCTCTTTCCTTGACTCTATTTTACCCATAATGTGGATTGCAAAAGTGGTGGAGAAGCAGAGGGCAGTAGGGCAGCAGAGGGTGCAGTGGCAACAGAAGGTTGAGGGGCAGCAGAGGACAGTGGAGCAGCAGAAGCTGGAAGGGCAGTGAGGTGGCAGAGGATGGAGGGGTAGGGCAATGGTTCAGCAGAGGGCAGTGGAGCAGCAGAGGATGGAGGGGAAACAGAGAGCACTGGGGCTGGAGATGGAGGATAGTAAGTGTAATCTAGGGGAGGATACTGAGGATGGCTTTGCATCTATATACCATATTGATAGATGTTCATGCTCTATAGGTATCCATGAATAAAAGATTAGACATAATTCGTGGGGGAATCAGATTCCTAGCCAAATGTATCAATGGCGCTGGAGAATATAGATAAAACAGTGCAGTTTCTAGTTTTGTATGTGTAAAGGTTTCTTTGTCATGTGGCCATTCAAGTATGTAATGAAGCATGGCTGCTTGCATAAAAGCATTTACATTAGGAACTCCTACCAGGCTGCCCTAAACAGTCTTGGCATGCTGGTGCTAATAGAACTACAGGCACCAGCATACCCATGAGAACATGGCCTGACACTCATGCCCAGGGCCAAATTTACCGCTAGGCAACCCAGGCACCTGCCTAGGGCCTAGTCGCTCTCGGGGGGGCCAGCTGGGGGGGGGACAGTAGCAATTTGGAAAAAAAATAAAATAAAAAATTCGGCCCCTCCCCTGACTCGCGCCCCCCCCTCCCTCGGGTGCCGCGAGTCAGGGGAGGGGCCACATGGGGCTAGTGTGGTGGCTGGTCTCCTCCCTCCCTCCTCTGTGTGGCCTGCTGTGTGTCACATGGGACGTGCACCATATGACAGGTGCCGTCCCATGTGTGAAGGGGATGAAGACTCCACAGCTTCTAGATGGAAAAAGGTAAGTTGGGGGAGGGGTGGGGTAGTATATTAATAGTGTGTTTATTATGTGCGTGTATTATGTGTCTGTGAGGGGCCACTGCGTGCGTGTATTGTGTGTGTGTGTGTGTGAGGGGCCACTGTCTGTGTGTATTATGTGTGTGTGTGAGGGGCCACTGTCTGTGTGTATTATGTGTGTGTGTGAGAGGCCACTGCGTGCGTGTATTATGTGTGTGTGTGAGGGGCCACTGCGTGCGTGTATTATGTGTGTGTGTGAGGGGCCACTGCGTGCGTGTATTATGTGTGTGTGTGTGTGTGTGTGTGTGTATTATGTGTGTGTGAGAGAGGCCACTGTGTGTGTGTGTGTGATGGGGGGGGGCCCAAACCGATATCTTGCCTAGGGCCCCATGAGGTGTAAATCCGGCTCTGCACATACATACATACATACATACATACATACATACATACATACATACATACATACACCTATTTGTATACCTCATTGCTGGTTGTTTTTTTTTTGCTGGAGTCACACAACCACATACATGCCCCACAAATCTGTATTTGTTATTGTATTTCTGTAAACTGCAATTTTTAGTCTTTTTAAAAAAAACAAAATTTTCAGATAGGCCCAGTATTTCTTATAACCTAGTGCCCAAGAATTTTCAAATGTATTTGTATGTAGTATAGTTTTTTTACATTGCACATTAGGTAATATATATTTTTGAATCTCTTGGCCAATAATTTATTTAAGTTGTACTATAGGATAGCATTTTATATAGGTCAAAGTAATATATTAATTAACCTAGTTCAAGATTTGTCCCATTGCAGTATAGTATCTTATTTTAGATAGCAGAATAGGTAATTTATTAACCTACTTCAATATCATTTATTGAACTTGTACTATGGGATATAAATTTATATTGCATCTAGGTAAAAGTAATATATTTATTAACCTAGTTGTAAAGAATTATACCATTGTAGTCTAGGCTAGTATTTTGTACCATTGTAGTATAGTATCTGTTTTTATATTGCAGATTACTTAATCCAATATATTTCTTAACCTATAGGCAAATAATTGTTTCTGGTTAGTATAGGATAGGTATTTATATTAAAATAACACATTACTAATAAATTAATCAGTGTATTTAAGTAGTTATTTTATTTTTAAGCTAGTTCCCTTTTTTAATATTAGTCACATTTTAAAGAGCAGCCATGTCTAGGGAACATAGGGATTCTCTCTTTCCACAGGACAGCCAAGAGGAAATTGTTAGCAGTGGAGAGGAATGGGCAGAGAACCGGGCACAGCGTCAAGAAGAGCGAAGAAGACAGCCATTTGAGAGCAGCACTCAACCATCTACAAGCAGACAGCAGGCACATCAGGAAGATGACCATGAGGAAGATGATGATGAAAGGACAGCAGCATCAAGGTCCAGGCACTTCACAAAGGAGGAGAATGATGTCCTTGGTCAGGTACTGCAGCACTATGAAACACTGAAGGGTGCAAACGCTCAAAAGACCTCCCACAAACAGAAATCAAAGATTTGGACCCAGATAGCCTCAGAAGTGTCAGCAGAGGAGGACATAGGGCAGCAGAGGAGGACATAGGGCAGCAGAGGAGGGCATAGGGCAGCGGAGGAGGGCATAGGGCACCGGAGGAGGACAGAGGGCAGCGGAGGAGGACAGAGGATAGCAGAGGAGGATAGAGGGCAGCAGAGGAGGATAGAGGGCAGCAGAGGAGGACAGAGGGCAGCAGAGGAGGACAGCTGGCAGCAGAGGAGGACAGAGGGCAGCAGAGGAGGACAGAGGGCAGCAGAGGAGGACAGAGGGCAGCAGAGGAGGACATAGGGCAGCAGAGGAGGACAGAGGGCAGCAGAGCAGGACATAGGGCAGCAGAGGAGGGCATAGGGCAGCAGAGGAGGACATAGGGCAGCAGAGGAGGACAGAGGGCAGCAGAGGAGGGCATAGGGCAGCAGAGGAGGGCAGAGGGCAGCAGAGGAGGGCAGCGGAGGAGGGCAGAGGCCAGCGGAGGAGGGCATAGAGCAGCAGAGGAGGGCAGAGGCCAGCGGAGGAGGACATAGGGCAGCAGAGGACAGAGGGCAGCAGAGGAGGGCATAGGGCAGCAGAGGAGGACATAGGGCAGCAGAGGAGGGCATAGGGCAGCAGAGGAGGGCAGAGGGCAGCAGAGGAGGGCAGAGGGCAGTAGAGGAGGACAGCTGGCAGCAGAGGACAGCTGGCAGCGGAGGAGGACAGAGGGCAGCGGAGGAGGACAGAGGGCAGCGGAGGACAGAGGGCAGCGGAGGAGGACAGAGGGCAGCAGAGGAAGGCATAGGGCAGCAGAGGAGGACATAGGGCAGCAGAGGAGGACATAGGGCAGCAGAGGAGGACATAGGGCAGCAGAGGAGGGCATAGGGCAGCGGAGGAGGACAGAGGGCAGCGGAGGAGGACAGAGGGCAGCAGAGGAGGACAGAGGGCAGCAGAGGAGGGCATAGGGCAGCAGAGGAGGGCAGAAGGCAGCAGAGGAGGGCAGAGGCCAGCGGAGGAGGGCATAGAGCAGCAGAGGAGGGTAGAGGCCAGCGGAAGAGGACATAGGGCAGCAGAGGAGGGCATAGGGCAGCAGAGGAGGGCATAGGGCAGCAGAGGAGGACATAGGGCAGCAGAGGAGGACATAAGGCAGCAGAGGAGGACATAGGGCAGCAGAGGAGGACATAGGGCAGCAGAGGAGGACAGAGGGCAGCAGAGGAGGACATAGGGCAGCAGAGGAGGGCAAAGGGCAGCAGAGGAGGACATAGGGCAGCAGAGGAGGACATAGGGCAGCAGAGGAGGACAGAGGGCAGCAGAGGAGGACATAGGGCAGCAGAGGAGGGCATAGGGCAGCAGAGGAGGACATAGGGCAGCAGAGGAGGACATAGGGCAGCAGAGGAGGACAGCTGGCAGCAGAGGAGGACATAGGGCAGCAGAGGAGGACAGCTGGCAGCAGAGGAGGACAGCTGGTAGCAGAGGAGGACAGCTGGCAGCAGAGGATGACAGCTGGCAGCAGAGGAGGACAGAGGGCAGCAGAGGAGGATAGAGGGCAGCAGAGGAGGACATAGGGCAGCAGAGGAGGACAGAGGGCAGCAGAGCAGGACATAGGGCAGCAGAGGACGGCATAGGGCAGCAGAGGAGGACATAGGGCAGCAGAGGAGGACAGCTGGCAGCAGAGGAGGACAGAGGGCAGCAGAGGAGGACAGAGGGCAGCAGAGGAGGGCAGCAGAGGAGGACAGCTGGCAGCAGAGGAGGACAGCTGGCAGCAGAGGAGGACAGAGGGGCAGCAGAGGATGACAGCGAGGCAGCAGAGGGGGACAGCGGGCTGCAGAGGGGGACAGCGTAACAGAGGGCAGCAGAGTGACAGAGGGCTGCAGAGGGGGGGCAGCGTGGCAGAGAGGGGCAGCGTGACAGAGGGCTGCAGAGGGGGGCAGCGTGACAGAGGGGGGCAGCGTGCCTGGGGGCAGAGGGGGCAGAGTAACTGGATGCAGCGTGACAAAGGGGTGCAGTGTGACAGCGGGCAGAGGAGGGGGCAGCGTGACATAGGGCAGTGAGAGGGGACAGCGTGAGAGATGGCAGAGGGGACAGCGTGAGGGGGCAGAGTGACTGGATGCAGAGGGGGCAGTGTGACAGAGGGCAGAGGAGGGGGACAGTGTGACAGAGGGCAGAGGAGGGGGACAGAGGGCAGAGGAGGAGTACAGCATGACAGAGGGCAGAGGAGGGGGACAGCGTGACAGAGGGCAGAGGAGGGGGACAGCGTGACAGAGGGCAGAGGAGGGGGACAGCGTGACAGAGGGCAGTGAGAGGGGACAGCATGAGAGATGGCAGAGGGGGCAGCATGAGAGGGGGCAGAGTGTCTGGATGCAGAGGGGGCAGTGTGTCTGGATGCAGAGGGGGCAGAGTGTCTGGATGCAGAGGGGGCAGAGTGTCTGGATGCAGAGGGGGCAGAGTGTCTGGATGCAGAGGGGGCATTTTTGCATACAACTAAATAAGTATTTCTGTCCTGACCTAAATACTTATTACATTTTTTTGACCCAACTACTTCTAAAACAGGACTGCTCAGTAATTATTTTGGAGGGGTGCCTTGAAAAAATTTGGAGACTCTAAGGGTGCCGTGAAATGCAAAAGTTTGGGAACCACTGCATTATACACAGTATTCATTTATGGATTAGCCAACTTAGATAACAAAGTTTGCTGTACAAATTTAAGTCAGCTAACCAGGGGCAAACGCAGGATTTGTAGAGGGGGCATTCCACACCACGCCACCAGTGGGAGTGACCAGCATGCATGGGGGCGTGGCTATAATTTTAGGGAGTGCTTGGCTGCTCTCCAACTCTTCCTATCCCCATAATATACACGGGCAATGCTGCGTGTACTACTGTTAGGTGCACGCAGCTCTCCCTTTTCAAGCAGAGCCGTGTGAAGCGGGGGCAGGGTCCAGCCACCTCAATTATACAGTGTCCCAGGCTTGGAGAGGGGTTTCCAGGCACTAGGCAAACCTCCCCCCCCTAGGTTTGTCTATGCTAACGATTCAATTTTTAAACTAATAGTATTCACATCTATGTTTTTTTTACTTTTTTTTCAAAGGTAAGTACAATGTTTGAAAAAAAAGAATATTCCTGGCCACAGTTAGCGTAACATATATTTTTGCATTATTTTGATGGGTAAAACAACTGCTTTTATAAAAATAAAGGAAAATCAACACAACTAGCCACCTTTTACATTGTTCACCTCCAAAAAATGTATTAGCACAATTTTAGTTTTCATAAATCAACGTTTATTGAACATTCAAATTTGTTAATCCACACAACAATACCGCAAATAACTCCTGGGGGTAAATGTATCAATATGCGGGTTCTTCAACACCCGCGTGTTCAGCCTCTTCCGCGATTAAATTTCAAGCGGCGCTGCATTGTAAAGGGTTAACTTCCCTTTACAATGCAGCGCCGCTTGAAATTTAATCGCACAAGAGGCTGAACACGCGGGTGTTGAAGAACCCGCATATTGATACATTTACCCCCTGGTCCCCATAATAAACTTTTTTAGTTTGTAAACCAATAGCTGTAAATGTGACCTATTAATAATCTGTAAAATAGTGAAACATATATTTTCTCTCAATATATGATTTTGCATATCAATACATAGCCTAATATTTTAAATGTATTTGATGCCCTATATATATGTGTCAATAAAGATACATAAGTGATTAGCATCTAAAATTATTCCTGTAGCACCAATATATTGTATTGTGGTTTCAAATTAAATAAAAATACAATACAATATATATAGATATATATATATATATATATATATATATATATATATATATATATATATTGCTGTAGATGTATGCTTTATGTAGATAACAGTATGCAAGAAGTATGTTTGTGTAGACCTTTTATTTGTATTGTAATCAATATTGTATGAATATCTTGCTTCATCAAAATGAGTTCACTGATGTAAGAGTTCTTGAATATTTTTAATCTTGGTCTGTTTTTAAATTTATTAACATGATTGATTACAAATACCCGTCTAACTCCTCCTTATTGTAATGGTTACTATAAAATTGTTCATTCGGTGCAGCTTTAACATATTCTATGTTTGATTTGTTACAGATATCATTGAAGATTACGTAGATGTCACTGACAATTGACTGAAAGAAAAGGAAAGGCACCAACTTAGAACATTGTGAAAAATGGCATATACATTAAAAATGTCATACTCAATAAAAATTTGAAAGCAAATTGTTTCTTTTTTTAATAGATATATATATACCTTAACACAAATTCGGTTTAAATAAAAATCTAAAATTGTAATAAGGTACAGAAGTCACAATACAGTTGTGGGGGTAGACGTCTTCACTGTAGACAAGTATTTTTAAATTCAGGTATTCTAACAAAAAGGTTGATGGGCACTGCCCATACTTACATTATAGAGATCAATGTTCAGTAGGTAAGTGTTTTTTCCTAAAACCAAAATAATTATGGGTGTAATCACTATCATTTATCCATAATAATATAGCCGTTTGCTAAATTGATGCTTTCATCTATAAAGAGTGGGAGTAACTCAGGGATGATTTATTTTTAGATCAAAAATTATATTTAACATACTTCACATAATATAGGTCAGTTTATAACATTATCCTTTTTTGGATCTAACTCCTTTATTGGGATGAAATGATCTCATGAAACATGGATTAATTTATCTTCAGTAAATTCTAGTAGCTGTTTTGCAAACCAATTATATTTCGGTTGAACCTATATATAGTAGGGATGTGCACCGGCGACTTTTGAGGTCTCGTGTTTTGTGTTTTGGATCCGGATTTTCGTTATTTTTGAGGTTCGGATTTGTCTCGCAAAACACTTGACGAAAGGTCTCGGTTCGGATTTAAGGTATTGGATTCGGATTTTTTTTGAAAAAAACATTAAAAGTTTAAAAATCAAGTTTTTGGGCTTATTTTCACTCCTAGGCTATTATTAACCTCAATAACATTCAATAACAAGCATTTCCACTAATTTACAGTGTATTCTGAACACCTCACAATATAGTTATTAGTCCAAAACGTTGCAAAAAGGTATCTTTCTGGACTGCGTAGAGGAGTGGGTCACCACAATATATATTAAAAACCCTGAACTTTTATGATTCGCACCAATAATTGTACCTGGACTGCGTAGAGGAGTGGGTCACCACAATATCTTAAAAACCCTGAACTTTTATGATTCGCACCAATAATTGTACCTGGACTGCGTAGAGGAGTGGGTCACCACAATATATTAAAAACCCTGAACTTTTATGATTCGCACCAATAATTGTACCTGGACTGCGTAGAGGAGTGGGTCACCACAATATCTTAAAAACCCTGAACTTTTATGATTCGCACCAATAATTGTACCTGGACTGCGTAGAGGAGTGGGTCACCACAATATATTAAAAACCCTGAACTTTTATGAATCGCACCAATAAATGTACCTGGACTGCGTAGAGGAGTGGGTCACCACAATATATATAATAAGAAAACCACCAACTTGTTTGATTCGCACCAATAAATGTACCTGGACTGCGTAGAGGAGTGGGTCACCACAATATATTAAAAACCCTGAACTTTTATGAATCGCACCAATAAATGTACCTGGACTGCGTAGAGGAGTGGGTCACCACAATATATATAATAAGAAAACCATCAACTTGTTTGATTCGCACCAATAAATGTACCTGGACTGCGTAGAGGAGTGGGTCACCACAATATATATAATAAGAAAACCATCAACTTGTTTGATTCGCACCAATAAATGTACCTGGACTGCGTAGAGGAGTGGGTCACCACAATATATTAAAAACCCTGAACTTTTATGAATCGCACCAATAAATGTACCTGGACTGCGTAGAGGAGTGGGTCACCACAATATATATAATAAGAAAACCACCAACTTGTTTGATTCGCACCAATAAATGTACCTGGACTGCGTAGAGGAGTGGGTCACCACAATATATATAATAAGAAAACCATCAACTTGTTTGATTCGCACCAATAAATGTACCTGGACTGCGTAGAGGAGTGGGTCACCACAATATATTAAAAACCCTGAACTTTTATGAATCGCACCAATAAATGTACCTGGACTGCCTAGAGGAGTGGGCACTGGGCACCACAATAAAATATATAAAAAACCTTCAACAGGTCTGCATTACACTACACATACGGCTGCTCCTCCATCCTCTCCATCATATACATGTTGGAGTTTTAGCGTGTGACAACCTCTTGTTTTTGATAATGTCAGTGCATTTTGAATATTTTTCAATTTGCCCCACACCACTGAATGTACTTTATCTATGATACGCATCTATCTATCTTGACTGCGTAGTGTGGTGGCCCCGGTACACAATTTGGTACCGAGGCCACAATATAATTAAAAAACCCTCCACGTGTCAGAATTCTACCAAACAAGTATCTGGACTGCGTAGTGGGGTGGCCCCGGTACCCAACTTGATACCGGGGCCACAATACCTCCTCCAAACATGCTACAGACAATTCGTCATTGAGATCCCATCAAGTATGTTAAAGACAGACAGGGTCCAAGTGTTATTAGTTGACTTTGTAAAGAAAAAAACTGTCCCTGTTGCACATAGTCGTGCAATGAAGACTTACTTTTTCATTTAAAGGCACGATCTTTCAAGTGTAGTGTTTGTAAGTCTAAGTCATATTATACTTTTGGTAAAATTGGTTTTTTTTGTTCCTCTTTATGTTAATTAATTAGTAATAGAATTAAAGTAGGAAATAGAATTAAATAGAATTAAAGTAGGAAATAGAGTGGTATAGAGTTGTAGTGTGGTATAGATAGAGTGGTCCACACAATATAATAATAAAACCCTCAACTGGTCTGAATTCCACCAAACAAGTATCTTGACTGCGTAGTGTGGTGGCCCCGGTACACAATTTGGTACCGAGGCCACAATATAATTAAAAAACCCTCCACGTGTCGGAATTCCACCAAACAAGTATCTGGACTGCATAGTGGGGTGGCCCCGGTACCCAATTTGATACCGGGGCCACAATACCTCCTCCAAACATGCTCCAGACAATTCGTCATTGACAGACCCCAGACAGACAGGGTCGTAGTGTTATTGTTTGACTTTGTAAACCCAAAAAAATGTCCCTGTTGCACTTGCACATAGTCGTGCAATGAAGACTGACTTTTTCATTTAAAGGCACGATCTTTAAAGTGTCAGAAAGAGAGAGAAGACACAGGAGAGGAGAGTTGTAGCTGGGGACCTGGGGTGGAAGCTCCCAGGCTCCCCCAGCATTGCCTGGAAGTCTGAGCGTGGTGACTGAGCCAGGGCAAGGAATGTGTGCCCTGGATGAGGGGGAGAACTCCATGCCACTATAGTGAACCCAAGAGAGAGGGGGACACTGCACATGGAAGAGGCCCTGGAGTGAGGGCTGCTACAGGAGGCATGGTAGCTGTAGTGTCAGATCCTGAGGCTGAGAGTACACAGAGTGACGTGTCAGAGCACAGGAGACATTATCCCCGCAGAGGAGGGATGAGCTGCAGTTGAGAGGTCTGTTGTTGAAATAGGACATGCACACTTTAACAAACCAATCATTTCAGCGACAGGGCCTACCAAACAACTTTGACTGAAATGATTGGTTTGTTTGGGCCCCCACACCAAAAAAGCTATTCATCTCTCCCTGTACAGACTAAACAGGCTCTACTGAGGCAAGATGTCGTCCTCATCCTCAACCTCTGATTCCTCTCCCCCTACAGTGTGTACTTCCTCCTCATCACACATTATCAATTCGTCCCCGCTGGACTCCACAACCACAGGTCCCTCTGTAGTATCTGGAGGGCAGTGCTGTACTTCATTGAGGAATTGATTATTCATTTTTATAAACATCATTTTTTCAACGTTGTGAGGAAGCAACCTCCTTCGCCGCTCACTGACCAGGTTCCCCGCTGCACTAAAAACTCTTTCCGAGTACACACTGGAGGGGGGACAACTCAGGTAAAATAGAGCCAGTTTGTACAGGGGCTTCCAAACTGCCTTTTTTTCCTGCCAGTAACAATATGGACTGTCTGACATGTCTACTTGGATGGTGTCAGCAAAGTAATCATCCACAATTTTTTCTATTGTCACAGCATCCAATGCAGCGAGAGTAGACATGTCTGCAATGGTTGGCAGGTCCTTCAGTCCGGACCAGATGTTATCAGCATCCCCGCCAGTGCCTCTTTTGGGAAAACTGAGCTTTTTCCTCGCAGCCATAGATGTGGAAGAAAATGAGGGTGGAGCTGTTGGCATGTCACGGTCCTCTTCAGAGGACAATCTCCTGACCAGCAGGTCTTTGCACCGCTGTAGATTTGTGTCCGCCGGAAACAGAGACACAACATACGCTTTAAACCGAGGATCGAGCACGGTGGCCAGAATGTATTCCTCTGACTTTAAAAGAGTGACCACCCTCGGATCCTGGCAAAGCGTACGAAGGGCTACATCCACAAGAGCTACATGCTTGCTGTAATCGCAATGGCTTACCAGCTCCTCCCTCACTTTCTCCAGCTGCTTCTGCAACAGCCTGATCAGGGGAATGACCTGACTCAAGCTGGCAGTGTCGGAACTGACTTCTCGTGTGGCAAGTTCAAATGGCTGCAGAACCTTGCACAACACGGAAATCAGTCTCCACTGCGCTTGACTCAGGCGCATCCCCACTCCTTTGCCTATGTCGTAGGTGGCTGTGTAGGCCTGAATGGCCTTTTGCTGCTCCTCCATCCTCTGCAGCATATAGAGGGTGGAGTTCCAGCGCGTCACAACCTCTTGTTTGAGGTGATGGCAGGGCAGGTTCAAGCTTTTTTGATGTGCCTCTAGTCTGCGGTAGGCACTGGCTGAATGCCGAAAGTGTCCAGCAATTTTGCGGGCCACCGCAAGCATCTCCTGCACACCCCTGTCACTCTTGAGGTAATGCTGCACCACCAAATTAATGGTGTGGGCAAAACATGGGACGTGCTGGAAATTGCCCATATTTAATGCCCGCACAATGTTACTGGCATTGTCTGACACCACAAATCCCCATGAGAGTCTAAGTGGGGTAAGCCACTGGGAGATAATTTCCCTCATTTTCTCTAATATGTTGTCAGCGTTGTGCCTCTTATTAAAGCCTGTAATGCACAATGTTGCCTGCCTTTGCATGAGCAGCCATTTTGTAGATGCTGCTACTGATGCAGCTGTTGCTGTTGCTGCGGAAGGGGATGCATCTACCCAGTGGGCTGTCACAGTCATATAGTCCTTCGTTTGCCCAGAACCACTTGTCCACATGTCCGTGGTTAAGTGGACAGTGGGTACAACCGCATTTTTAAGAGCACTGAGGACACTTGATCGTACTTCTCTGTACATTTTTGGTATCGCCTGCCTAGTGAAGTGGAATCTCGAGGGGATTTGGTACCGGGGACACAATACCTCCATCAACCCTCTAAATCCCACTCCACTGATGGCGGACACCGGGCGCACGTCTAACACCAACATTGCAGTTACAGCCGCAGTTATACGCTTTGCAATAGGGTGACTACTATCGTATTTGGTGGTCATGGCAAACGACTGTTGGACGGTCAATTGTTTGGTGAAAGACTTAGCGGTCTTACGACTTCCCCTCTGGGAAGATGACCGACTAACAGCAGCAACAGCAGCAGTGGCAGTAGTAGGCGTACCGCTGCAGGATTCCTCGGATGAATCCCGTATTGAGGAGGACTCAGTCTGGCTGGTGACTTGGGCTGCAGGACTGAATCTGATGGAGATTGTGGAGGAAGTTGACGAGGAGGGTGTTGCTGGTGTGTATCCAACTGGACCACGGGATTTAGGTGTATCTGTACCGATGAGGGTCCTAGCCCCAGTTCCTGAACTAACCACTGAACTATGAAGGTTATTCAGGTGACGTATAAGGGAGGATGTTCCTAGGTGGGCAAGATCCTTACCCCTGCTTATTTGAGCTTTACATAAGCTACATATTGCCATACATTGGTTGTCTGGATTTGGATAAAAATAACTCCAGACCGAAGAGGTGCATTTTTTGGTCTTCTGACCAGGCATGACGATGGGCTTTTTCATCCCATGGACATCAGCTGTTTCCCCCCCTGGTGCCTCATTTACAATAACCACATCACCATCCTCATCATCAAGTTCCTCCACAGCGCCAGCTACATCATCAATAGCCTCCTCCCGAGCCACCTCTTCCCGTACAGTGATGGGAAGGTCAGGCTTGACAACCACCAACACCCTTGGACTCGCCTTGGGGATTTGTGATAATTTCTCTTTAGAAGGCAGAGTTGTTTGCTGTTTTGTTGCTGACAGCATAACTCTCTTCAATTTTTTGTAGGGGGGGGGAGGAGGAGGAGGGCTAAGATCCGTGGGTGAAGCTGAACCACTAGTCATGAACACGGGCCAGGGCCTAAGCCGTTCCTTGCCACTCCGTGTCGTAAATGGCATATTGGCAACTTTACGTTTCTCCTCAGATGATTTTAAGTTTCTCTTTTTGCTACTTTTTCTTAACTTGGGCTTTTTGGATTTTACATGCCCGGTACTACGAGATTGGGCATCGGGCTTGGAAGACGACGTTGATGGCATTTCATCGTCTATGTCATGACTAGTGGCAGCAGCTTCAGCATTAGGAGGAAGTGGGTCTTGATCTTTCCCTACTTTATCCTCCAAATTTTTGGTCTCCATTATATGTAGCACAAGATACTGCAGAATGTGTGAACTTGGTAATATTGCAGTACCAATGGACTTATACTGCTGGATTGGTTTTGCAAATTTGGTTATAATTATTATATATTTTTTATTTTTTTTTTATTTTTTTTTACTTTTTTTTTATTTTTAAAAAACTTGGGAATAGTGGGGAAATAACTATGCCCTTAGAAGCACAGAGCACAAGACACAGCACCACTGGACTGAACAGGACACGGCACAGGACCCAGCAGCACTACGGAACTCAGCAGGACAGAGCACAGGACACAGCACCACTGGACTGATACTGCAGAATGTGTGAACTTGGTAATATTGCAGTACCAATGGACTTATAATGCTGGATTGGTTTTGCAAATTTGGTTATAATTATTATATATTTTTTTTTTTTTAAATTTTTTATTATTTTTTACTTTTTTTTTATTTTTTAAAAACTTGGGAATAGTGGGGAAATAACTATGCCCTTAGAAGCACAGAGCACAGGACACAGCACCACTGGACTGAACAGGACACAGCACAGGACCCAGCAGCACCACTGACCTCAGAAGGACAGAGCACAGCACACAGCACCACTGGACTGATACTGCAGAACACAGCACAGCACAGCACAGCACAGCACAGCACAGCACAGCACAGCACAGCACAGCACAGCACAGCACAGCACTAAACAGCACAGCACAGCACAGCACTAAACAGCACAGAACTAAACAGCACAGAACTAAACAGCACAGAACTAAACAGCACAGAGGACCACCTAACACACCCTCCCTCTACCCTGATCAATGCCCGAGTGAAGATGGCGGCGACTAGCGGGGAATTTATAGGATCCGAGTATCGCGAGATCCGACAACGGGATTATGAGTCAGAGCCTCAGTTTCACTTTTGAATTTGGCGCCAATACCCGGATCTGTCTCGGATCCGACTCGGATCCGCAACGTTCGGGTGGGCTCGGATTTCAGAAATCCGAGTGCGCTCATCCCTAATATATAGTGGTAAAGCATTACACTTTTAATATTGAGTACCTGATAAAAAAAATCAAAATAACATTTATTTTGAAAATGTATTATTAAAAATAAAGACTGATTGGTCAAAAAACACATTCCTGAGTTCCATCACCGAGGTCACTTTACGTGAAGAATCTTCATAGAGGTACTGCTCACTTATTTTACTGAAATATTATTATAATTTCTTTTAGTTAAATTTATCTTACATTATTTAACAATAATTATTATTTGTTGGGGACACCGCACTGCTGATCTCTGCATACTAGTCTACTTCATCAGAAAACAGCGGCTCCATGCTGATACGTTCCATTGTTGGCGAGATCTTAGAAAATAAATATTAGATGTCAGTAATACATTCAATTAAGAAGCATTTCTCAGTTCATCATTAAAAAAAAAATATATAAGGGTCAGTAATTTTGTCAAAACAATTATGTTATCAATTGACAAATCCAGTTCAAAACAACAAACAAATTAACACAGTGTAATGTCAAAAACATAACACTATACTCACAATGGCTGATTGATTTGTTTTCTTACCCATTATCATGCAATGTAACAAAATATCCTCCCTTGTGAAGGCTAACCAGTTGTGCATCATTCCTGTATATTGGATGACAATGCCATATTTTTATTATTTAACACATTCTTGAACACAAATATTAATTTTGATTTAAAATTAAAATTACTTACATGAAAAATAATCTTCTATTACACGTTGCCGTACCTGAGTTGCGAACTCCACCACCTATCCCACCTCAGTAGAAATCCAAAGAAATCTCTGGATCTATATCAACCTCCAATCAGTTTGCAATACAAATATTGTGCAGAATAGCACAACCAATAATTATATCACAAACTTTAGAGGGTGAATGTAAAAGCACACTGTCAAAACAGCGAAACCGGCTTTTAAGGGCACCAAAGGTTCTTTCAATAACACCCCTGGTACTAATGTCTGCTGCATGATACCTTTTTGTCTGCTGCAGATACAAGGTTGCTTAATGGAGTCAACAATCAAGACCGGCTTCCATATCCTGCGTCTCCTGAAAAAAAAACCACAAAAAAATATTACATTAATATTAGCACTGGCATCATCTTAACCTTTTTTTTTTAGTTCAATTTATTGCTTTGAATAAATAGTACATTGGAAACCCCCCAAAAAATGTACGTACCAAGCAGCCAGCCATGTGGCTGCTTGGTAAGCTGCTTGCTTCAAAATTTCGAAACAACAACGACTGTTGCAAGATGAAGGAGTCATGCGACGAACCTGGAAAACTAACAACAACAATGGTGTTTTTTTGTTTTGCATCACAAACCATCTGAACATTTATGGAATGAAAGTGTTTTCGATTACGAAAACTTTCTTCCATTCTGCGAGGTGGTGTAAGGGCAATGTGGGTGCAATCAATTGCATCCAGCACATTGGGCATTTGAGCCAAAACATAAAAATTAGCTTTGACCTCACGCCACTCATTGGTACACTGCGGGAAATTAATAATATTTGCAGTATGCTTTTTGAGGGCTTTTAGGACCTGGAACAGGATCCTAGAAAAGGCGAGTTGGGAAAACCTGCCAGTAAGTGTGAAGGTGGGCTGAAATGTTCCTGAAGCCAAAAAATGCAAAGCACCAAGCAGTTTGGCAAGTCCAGGGACTGCTCGGTTAGTAGTGGCACGAGGTTTCAGGTCCTCTTTTACAATCTCATACAGTTTGTAAATTGCTGAGGACGATAGGCGATAAAGTTTTCTCACCTCCTCCTCGTGCAATCCATCAAGCAAGCGCCTGTTGCGGTACAGACGTGGCCTGGGGATTCTAGTGCTACTTTCCGCAATTGGCAATGCTGCCATTGTCTGTCCACCATTCTCTCCCACAGTCTCTCCCTCTTCCATACTCACATTCACACCACATGCATCAACATTGTCTCCATCCACTCTCGCATTTGCATCACCTTGCATTGCATCCAAAGCAGTCTCCTCCATACATGCAGCATATATGTACATCCACACTATGTCCAGGAATGGCTCCACTGAAAAGGAGACACTAAATTAAAGTATATAAAAAGGATAATTAGACTAAAGTAAGCTATTAACTATTTCTTTACAACCAAAATGTAGGGATTCAGGTTTGTTTGTTTATGCAGGGGAAGAATGGGCCTGTGAGAAGCACTAGTTTACAAGGATATTACTTTGGTTGAAGTGATTAATTTATATGTAAATGTAGCTAATTTTTATGACAAACAGCACAAAACAAACAATACAATACGTGTCCTTGGAAATACTCGATAATCCAGCAGAAAAGACTTCAGTAAAATGCAGGAGAAGGTTGTTTACAGAAAAAAATCACTCAGTTAATAAAGCTGTCCTTCACCACTGGGCACTCAAGTGATTTTGAAAAAAAAAAGTATGTCTGTTCTATTTAAAATAAAGGACTGCACCACTTTTTCAAAGGGGAAATAAGTAAACTTTTCTTTTTTGTTTTCATGCTTTTTTCAAACACATTTCATCCTTTTTATTTATTCATTTATTTATTTAAATCTTTTTATTGAATATTTTTCTCAGATACAAATACAATAAATCAGTGATGACATTTCTGTTACATCTTCCAATGTTTTCGGAAATAATTAAGATATTCATGACATTTTGGCATTAAATATCAACATCAAACAGTAACGACAATTGAAAAATTGTGTTATTAAAATTTATGAATACATTTTAGGAAATCATGTATACCTTTAAATATGGATGTAACTGAACAGTATAAGCTACAATCAGAAAATAAAAACAATTGAAGTAAAATGAAATGAAATAAGGGGGGTGGGGAAGGATGGGAGGGGGGGGAGTAGTTGTTTCTTTAGTAAGCACTATGACCGGGGGTGTTAGTCAGACCTTTCTTTAGTTAATGAAAATTTGCGTCTCAGAATTTTTAAGAGGTTCCAGTTAACTTTCTAAGTGTTTATTCATTCGTTCTTTCTCTCCCAAACTTAATTGCCTAAGTAAATACCAGGTGGTGTATTCAAACAATTTAAAAATGTTCTGCTGAACCGGTAGATCTAGTGATTCAATATATATGCCCCATTTTTTCTGGAACCTCAGACCACCTTTTTCAATATCTGGGAGAGTGGCTCTCCTATCCAAGTATGTAATATCATCCTTTTGATATTTAAATATAATTAGAAATAACTTTAGTAACATTTTTTTTAACTTTATTACCTGTTTTTATGAACTTTAAACCAATTTTTTATTTTTAGCACACACCAAAGAGGTGCGAGATAAAACAGCATATTGGCCTATGTAACGCGTCACGGTAAAAAACAATTGAATAGCTTTTAAGGCGGCGGGCTCTCACCCACCCTATACTTTCAATAGACCTTCCACTGGAGCGCAATAGGACCGTTTCATGAAAAAAAACGCTGCGTTAAAAATGGAATTGAATCGCAGGTAAAATTAACCCGCTCGAAAATTATAAAAAAACAGCGTTAAAATTAATTAACGCGGTGTTAAAAAAAAAACATGGTCAATTAAATTCCCTTCTACAGAGTATAAGAATGTATCTCATAATGATATAAATGATCACTAGGAACACAAGACCTATTACTATATATTGTACTATACCTTACAACCAATGGGATAAATCAGATAAACATCTGTCTGCTAATTTCCTTTGTCTATTTCTGTAATTTGCTAATTTTGTTATTAGCCCTTCAACAACATCATGTTGATCTGAAATAAAAGTACAATACTTGGCCTATTAATTTCCATACTCCTCCTCTCTCTGCTAATAACACATCAAGGGCTTCTTGGTTTTGTAAGGGCTCTTTCCTTTTTTTAACCGATTCTTCATCTATGTTGGAAAGTGATTATTTAGTTTCATTTATCACCTTATCTAAAATTTCGAACTATTATTGCAGTCTATCTGACACTATCCTAACCTCTACTTTAGGAAAAAAAAGTGAATACAGAAACTGTTTTTATTTTTGTATTCTATCCCTCTTTTCTGTATCTTAGGCACTTCTGGTAAACTATATGTTATCACTATTGCAAGGATAAGTCAGCTGAGGAAACAATTTCCATTAGCCTTAGCCCGTACACATGAGTAAGCCCTTTTTTAACACCAAAAATACAGGCCCCAGAACAACACAAAGAAGACTCCATAACTTATGGCCTGGGACGCATTGTACCATTTAAGATATTCAATTTTGTAAGAGGAGTAACACTGGGGTTCAGGGCATGTCATATTTACATTACATTACAAGTATGATGTCTTTCTTTGTGTCACTTTGTCTTGATAAAATTAATGATACATTAGCATGGCTACAATCACAAACTCCTACATCCTTATTTTTTTTAACATGAAACTAAATGACCTTTTCTTCTGAGTCTGTGTAATAAATTTTCTTGCCCCCTGGGCTCTGAGCTGACATTCAGGTAGGGTTGCCAAACATACCTGTCAATCTCAAACACTGACTCTGAGAGAGATATGAAGCTGTAGTATACTTACACTGAAGGCAGGTTTTGTTTCTAGTGTCCCACTGCTCTGTTACCTCTGTTACCTCAGGCAAAGAGACTGGTACTGCCTACAAAGGTGAATTTCCTCCTGCGGGAGGGATATTATTATTATTATTATTATTTATTTGTTAGGCGCCACGAGGTTTCCGCAGCGCCTTACATAGTACAAACAGTAGACCATACAGGGTAAAACATTACAGAACAATAAACACTAAGTACCAATGCTTCAGAAACTCCGGGCAGACATATGGAGTGAGGGCGAAGCAGAAGAGTAGGTATGGAGACAGGAGGGGAGAGGGGCCCTGCTCATGCGAGCTTACATCCTAAGTGAAGGTGGACAAAACAGGCACAAAGGGAGGCAGTGATGCAAGGGAGAAGAAGAGACCAGGGGAGAGGGGGAGAACAAGCAGAGTGGATGAGGGGTTAAGTGGATGGTTGGTAGGCTTTCAGGAACAGGTGAGTTTTGAGAGCCCGTTTGAAGGAGCACAGATTGGGAGCGAGACGGATGGAGCGAGGGAGGTCATTCCAGTGCAGGGGGGCACTGGTAGGTGAACATACCTAAACATTTGTTTCATTGGTTACCTTAGCGGCAATTGTGAGTGTGCATAGCAACAAGTTTTCTCCCCAAGCCCCTTTTACCCAAATTTAAATGTAAGTCTGTCAAATTACTTGTTTTGCAAGATTTAGGAAACAGACAATATGCATCCAAAAAAAAGTTGATTCTTCCAACAAAAATTGTTGTGGCTGCTATGAATGTTCAAAGTCCTTCCTCTGGATTGGGTCCTAACAAATTCATTGTCAGGTTGCTTGTCTCACTTTTTCTTCACAGCAGGAGCCTTGTTTTGGTTCCCCCAGAGCTACCTGATGCTGACTGATGCAACTCTAGGCTGAGTTTTATTATGCCTTGTGGCTGGATCACTTGTAAATAACTTACTGCAATAATATATTTAAATTATTAGCACAGTGTGCCAATTTATATCGTTGCAAATATACGGATTCTTGATACTGTGTATTGGAAATGTACTTATTTTATTAAATTGTGTTATATTTCTGTATAGGAAATGCATTCATTTCTGAGGTATTGACTGGCTCTGGCCCACAACCCAAAGACAAGTACTGGTCTTTTTAGGGACCGCAGGGTACTACAAACGTTTTGGGCCAGACTTTAGTACTGTAGCAAAGCCCCTGACCAATCTCACTAAGAAGAAACTCCCCAAAGTATTTGACTGAACACCCGTTTGTGAGCTGCAATTTCAGTCACTAAAGGAAGCCCTGGTTTATGCTCCAGTACTGAACCCAATTATGACAAGGACTTTATTATGCAAACTGATGCATCACAGTACGGATTGAGAGCAGTACATAGCCAGGTCAGGCCAGCTGGGCAGGTGCACCCTGTGGCCTATTTGAGCAGAAAACTGTTAAACCGGGAGGTGGGGCATGGCACAATTGAAAAGGGATGTTAGGCCATTGTATGGGCAGTGAAAAAACTTCAAATTTACTTGTATGAATGACATTTTACTGTGGTGACTGATCACAATCCTTTAAAGTGGCTACAACACCCCTCAGGGGAAAATGGACGACTTTTGAGGTGGAGCCTTGCCCTTCAAATTTATGACTTTCAAATAATTCACAAGCAAGTAAAGGCTCGCAGCAATGCAAATGGATTGTCTCGGCAGGAAGAGCCGGATTCCCTGGGACACCCCTGATAACCTCAAGAGACTGAGGGACCAGGAGCCAAATCGTGGACACATAGCCTGCTGGTGGCCCGCACGGACTAGGGGGGAGGAGTGTGGCTGGATCACTTATAAATAGCTTACTGCAATAATATATTTTAATTATTAGCACAGTGTGCCAATTTATATAGTTGCAAATGTACTGATTCTTGATACTGTGTATTAGAAATGTACTTATTTTATTATATTGTGTTATATTTCTGGATAGGAAATGCATTCATTTCTGAGGTATTGATTTGTAACTTCTGCAACAGGATGATTGGATTTGTATAACTTTTCTAAAGAAAGTCCCTCATGCTAATTAGACCTTTTTACCTCAGTGGCCAAAACGTCTGTTTAGCCTGTATACACCGCAGAAGGCCACTGCCTCTCTGCCTGTGTGGCAAGAGAGGCAGTGGACTCTGGCAAGGCAAGCTCAACCGGTCCCCAGCAACACAACAGTAGGGTGACATAGGCCATCCTGTCACATGCCTGTCTAAACTGGTGTACCTGGAGTTGTTGTTGCAAAACGACTGGGGGAAGTCTTTACAAGGATGTCTCCTTTTTCCACTAGTATAGAGGGAGCAATTACCTTCTAGCAGTATAAGGCGTGTATCCACATTGACTTTTCTCCCACATTGACCAAAGTTTAAGATGTCAGGGGAACTTGGTAAGAACCTTCCCATCGATCAGAGAGTCCTATTTTTCTTATGAACATCATTATCATTACTCGGTCACCTGAATTTAGATCACAACATTTATGAATATCAGGCAGATGAGTAGAAAGCAGTTCATCATGGATCTGCCTTATTTGTCTGCTCACTTGAGGCAAGTATTTAATAGTCATTTTTCTGTAAGTCAGTTTGGTAAAGGGTCCAGTGCAATATTATGAAGTTCCCCAAAAAGAGTTTCATAAGTCAACTATGCAACGGTCCTCTAGGTGTGATCCTCATGCTGTGTAACAGTTGTTTTATACCCATTGTGAGGAAAAGGGGCACTACTGTACTGAGAACTTTTTATTCATCACCCGTTTCTCAGTTTAATGTACTTTTTAATCCTTGGCACAGTCTAAGTATATACACCAGAGCATCGGTGTATTATGTGTATTATTATTTCATGTTATTAGGTACATTTTGCCCTTGCGATTACCTGCAATATTGTATGTATTAGAAATATAAAGAATATTGCCATATTGTGTGAAAATAACAGGACAGCAGAAGTCATTTACCATTTTTCTCAAATGCCCAATGTTATGAGGTGTGGCCTAGACCTGGCTTGTAATCAGAACAATGTCTGAGTAACTGGACATAGCTAACTGGCAGCCCACGGTAATTAGCTAGGTCAACTGAGAGGTAATTAGGTTAGAAGTTCTAGATTATATGCATTGTGCCTCCACAGTAATATACTGGCTGAAATAGCATTTGGAAATGTATTAATATGTATCAATATAAATGTTATTGTATCAAAATGTATCACAGACTCAGACTGTGTAATGTGGCAGATAAAATGTGTCAAATGTCTTGGTGTTTCACGCAAGCATGAAGTGTCATTCTTTGATGTTATATTGTAACCCTTTGATTAGTGTATTCAGCAAAACTAATTGTGTTAATCCATTCCATTGTATAATCAAGGTAACAGAAACAGTATGTCTAACAGTTAAAGTATCCACAGATAGACCCCTGCTGTAAGGGGGAGGATTGAGACATTTGACCCTACTCCCTGTGTATACAGCCAAAAATATAAGGAGAGCAGATTGCCAAGAGAGCTTTTCTAGCTTGGAGGATCCTGGTGTACAAGACATCAGTGAAAAGGACTCTGGGGCAGGCATCGTGGTGCCGCTGGAGGAAACCCTACCAGGACAGGGTCTGTATTAGCCAGTAACCCAGGCTGGGTGAGACCGTAACTGTGTAGCTAATCGGTAGTGGTAATATTGCAGAAGGAGAATACTCTGAAATAGAAAGAGAGAAAGAGACTATTATTACTTGGGAGTGCTGACTGCAAGAGGCTGCTATAGGTGACAGTAAGCATTGCTTCAATGTATGCCTGTTGATCAACTGTAGCAGTCCCTGTTTCCAGATCTTGCACAATCCTCATGCCTGACAATTTATATGCTGGGCCTAGATCTTTCAATCTGAATTTTTGTTTCAACCGATGCTTTACACTGGTGATGTGTCCCTCTTGTCCTGCTAGCAACACATTATCTACTTATTGTTAGTCAGTCGCGGGGGCCGCGGGGACCGCCGCGACTCGCTGTGTCTCCTCCAGACGTCCCGGCCGTCGCTATGACGACCGGGACGTCACTTCCGGGCAACGGTCGGACGCCAAAAACTGTCCCTAGGTCTCCGGGCGCATGTGCAACAAATATCACAGCCTGTGGGCTGATTAAGTAGCCTTCTGATATTTACTAGCCTGTAGGCCAATTAATCTATTTGGTATATTAGGCAGGGGCTGTGAGTAATTTCAGATCTAGGCTCTGATTGGCTGGCAGTAGTATTTAAGGCAGTGATGACTGAGCCTCACTGCCGGTTATAGCATTGCTGTCCCAGTCTTGCTGACCTGCTCCTGTTCCCTTGTACCTGTCCTGTGGATACTCTGTCGGATTTCTCGTGTATGACCCCCTGCTTGGATTTTGACTCTGCCTGTTTTCTCGTGACCCTGACCTTTCTGGCCTGTACCTCGGACTCTGCAACTTTGCCTGTGACCCCGACCTCTGGCGTGTTATCCGACTACCCTGCTTGCTAGTGACCCTTGACCTTGGCTATCGTTTGACTACCCGGTGCTTTCTACCAGTCTCCTGGCCTGCCGCTGTGGTCCTGCATTACCAAACCACACTACATCTGGAGTTAAGTCCTGGGGGCATCTGAGTACCGGTGAGCGCATCTAGCTCTAAGGGAAAGGCGGCTGCTAGAGGTGAAGACCTCCGTCATCCCATTCTGTGGGTTGGTGTTCAGGGCCAGCAGCCTAACACTTATACCACTATGATGAACAATTTTTTCTCTATAGTTTTACGGTATAAACAGTGATCAGTCTCTGACCTAACAACGTCCATTTATAGCAGCACAGCATCCAGTTTGACATACCACTTTGCTTTAGGCCATATAGGGATTTCTTTAGGAGGCAAACTTTTTCCCTCTTGGAACACGTCATCATTATAGTGTTCAGGTGGTTTCATGTAAATTTCCTCAACTAACTCCCCATTTAGGAATGCTAGAAAGCTGGTACAGTAATAGATCATGGGGTGTAGAATTGGCAATGACTAACTTTAAGATGCTATATTTTGCAACAGGTGAGAAGATCTCTCCGTAGTCGATCCTGGATTTTTGGGTGTATCTCTTGGCAACAAGGCGGGCTTTATAGCTGGCAATGGTTCCATCCGCATTTACCTTTTTGTAAAAGACCAACTTGTTTTTTTTATCATTTTACAGTTACTTGGCCTATCAATTACAGTCTATGTATTGCTGTCAGCTCTGAATCTTTCCAGTCAATACTTAATTTTACTTTTTCAATGTTTTGCAGTTCACAGAAAGCTATGTTGGCGAATTCCTTGCAATATCTCCTAGGAGGAATACGTCTCTTACACCCCACTTAACTCTTCCTGATTGGATATGCGCTTTAACACTGTCAGGTTTAAACACGCTTTCCGCTGCTGTATATCCAGTGTTACAAACTGTGGTTGTTGTTCCACCATTATGCTAGGTAGCATCATTTCATGAAACACCACATCTCTGGTACTCTTTACTCTCTTGGCAGTATCCAAGCATGGTACATTCCACTTAGGATCTAGCTTTCATCCCTATTCTTTTGGTATATGTGCATACACCTTACTGCTGAAGACACAGAGGTGATTGACATTTGGCTTTTTCCCAGACCATGCCTCCAGTGGTGTTTTGCCCTTTTACAGCCACTGTGGGTACATGGTTTTTAAGGTATACTGCAGTGGACACTGCTTCCACCCAAAAACTTTTCTCCAGGTCTGCGTCATTTAGAACGTGAATTTATACGTGGTCTTTCAACAATTGTGTAATTTGCTCGCTCACTCATGCTATTTTGCTCTGGTGTGTAGGCAAATGTTAGCTGGTGCTGTATGCCATATTTTCTCAAAAATTCAGCTAAAGTCCTGTTGTCATACTCTTCTCCATTGTCGGATCTCAAGATTTTTAATTTTAGACCAGTTTGATTCTCCACTAAGCTCTTGTATTCTGCAATTTTGTTGACAACTTCACTCTTAGCTTTAATAAAGTACACGTGTGTCATCATCAATAAGTGTCATGAAACATCTGTAGCAACTAACTGACTTCACCTCCATTGGACCACACACGTCTGTATGTACTAGAGTAAGTGGTACTTCAGCTGTAGTTGCTGACTTTTGAAAGGGACACACATGCTCTTAGAACTGCTAACAGTGATCACTGTCACCATCCCATCAATGAGTTTCTGGATGGTGTCGTATCCCAGATGACCCAACTCTTATGCCACAGCTCCATGGATTGATTTGTAACAGAAACCAACACTCCTCTGTGTCTAGGACATATAGTTTCTGCACCAGGCTGCTGTTGCAATTACAGTTTCTCTTTGGTTTTTCATCACACATTTGCCCTCTGCGAATTGGACTTTGTAACCTTTTCTTTCGAGAATGCTTATATCGATAAGGTTGGTCCCCAAATCTGTTACATACAGATCATCTTGGATGTCTGTGATGACAGTCTCACATTATATGTTTGGGCGCACTGTGATTGTCTCGACTTTGTCTCCAATTCCTTTTACCGATATGGGTTTGCATGGTTTCAGCAAAATTAACCACTCTTGGTTGCAGCTGAAGTGTCTAGTGTCCCCCGAGTCCATATACCAGCAGTCCTTTTTGCGACTGTCTGCAACATTTAATGCTGACCCGTTTGGCTTGTCACATTTCTTGTGTCCATCCTCTCAGCTTTCATTCAGATGCCTTGTGTCCCATTTTATGACATACAAAACATTTATACTTAGGCTTTTTGGACTTGGTACCTTTAGTGAGTAGAGCAGAACTTTCAGCATTTGTCACAATGGGAATTCCTTGTTGGAACTTCAGCAGCTTGGCCCTCACAATCTCTGTCGTCAGCTTGGTGTTGTTAGACTGCTAAGCTACCACCAGGAAATTGAACTCTGGCGTTAGATTCTGTAGCATTGCCATTGCAACTTCCTTATCAATTGGCATCATGCTCCCACAGATGCCAATTACTGGGCTATTGCCAGCATTTTGTCTATAAAATCGTTCATGTTTTCAAAGGCACTTAACTTTGTCCCATACAGTGTACAACCTCAAGTTTATCCTTCTCATCAGACCATTGCTCTCATACACAGTTTGCAGGACATTCCACATGTCCCGTGCGGACTCTTTTCGGTTGATGATGGAGTACACGTGCTGTTCACAGATAAGCCTATGGTCCTTTGCTTCAATAAATTTCTATCTGAACGAAACGCAAAAGTGAGTGAAGGATGGTTACTTCGTGACATGCCTAGTAGTGCCTTTATTAAGCTCTCATTTACGGTTCTCTTTATCTCAATAGTTTTGATTTTATACTTTTACCCAATTGAAGGACTATGGATGTAATGATTGTATCAGGAAGAGAGCCCTGGGATGATGGATAGATGTGTTAGCCTGGCTTAGTGCTGGCCAAACACAGGCTGCAGCCTTCTGATCAGCCACCAGGCAGATGAAGATATTAACTTCTGTGAGAGTCGAACTACTGAGCTACAAGGCTGAGAAGAGGGACCGCGAAGAGCAGATATCTTCGTCCTTCCTACTAGAAACCTAGGTGTCCTGGGGACGGTGTACCACTGCAGGGTGACACTTGAACCAGACAGCTGCTTTTCTGGCAAAAGGTGCGTCACACATCAGACCCTGTTACCTCAAACTCCGTGGTTCTTCACATTCTCTGCTAGTGCTGCTACATTCTTGATAGTGAGCACCATCTTGGATTTTTCAATATCAAATATTATTATCAAATAGCGCTGGATATGATTGGTCCAGCCCTATTTGGACTCCCCAATAGAGTCAGAATTATATATATGTCCCCTCTCACAGTAAGAGGGTGCCAGAAGATAGGTCTAGTTCCTGACCTTTGCGCCAAGCTCCAGTTGTATCCTGAGTATACAGTGACTAGTGTGCCCTGGTTATACTATCCACACCAGTGTGTCCTGGTTACTCCATCCATGCCAGTGCAACCTGGTATTTCATCCAAGCCAGTGTGTACTGGTTATTTTATCTGCGCCAGTAAATTTCAGATTATCGACTATCTTGTCTGCTTCTTGTCATTCTTACCTGACATTAACTATAGTTGGGGGGGGGGGGGGGGAGAGGAGCACATTAACTGTGATTGGGGGGAAGAGGGGCTCATTAACTGTTATGGGGGGAGAGAGGAGTACATTAAATGTGATTTGGGGGGAAGGAGGCACATTTACTGTGATTGTGGGGGTAGAGGGGAACATGCACTTTGGGGGAGGGTACATTTACTGTAGGGGTAACATTTACTGTGATTGGGGGGGGTGAAACATTTACTTTGGGAGGAGGGGGGAGGAGAGAGGGGAACATTTACTTTGGGCAGAGGGGAGAGGGGAGAGGGGGACATTCACTTTGGGGGAAGAGGAGAGGCGTACATTTGCTGTGATTGTGGGTAGGGGAGAGGGGGACATTTGCTGTGATGGAGGGGAGAGGGGGACATTTACTGTGATTGGGGGAAGGGTAACATTTACTGTGATGAGGGAGTGTGGGGAGGCATGTACTGTGATGAGGGATAGGGGGAGCATGTATGGCGAAGATGGAGGGGGGCACATGTATGAGGAGGGGGGCCCTGCCAGATTAATTAGTACTGGGCTCCACAGTTTCTGATGGCAGCCCTGATAGCATGGTAAGAGCTAACCTGGTGTAGATACACTCAGTCGGTTTTCAAATAGCCTGTAAGAGCCCCCTGCAGTATGAACAGTGGGATTGTGCTTGCACAATGCTCCACTACCCTGTCCTTATTTATATACGTAGTCGACATGATCTGAAAGCCGCTCATACACAATGTTCTGAAGCACTGATATCTTGCAGTCTCTTGGTTTATTAAAACTAGAGATGGTCACTGACCCCCGTGTATTGGTTTTGTATTCGGTTTTGGATCTGGATTACCTTTGTGTTTTGGTTTTGCAAAACCGCCATTGCGTGTTTTGGTTTTGTTTTGCTATTTTCGAAAACAATACCATTTTTTTGGTCTAAAATAACCTAATTTAGTGCTCCACCAGTTTCTTAGATAAGTGAGGTAATTCTAAAGCTAATAAATTATGAAAAAAACAGTTTAATCCCTGGTATGCCGTCCTTAATTCGAACACTTGTCTGCAAATTATACAGACAAACCTGGTTGTCTACCTCCTCCATCTTTGATTATTGCCAATGTAGCCATCGTCTTTGGGTGTATATTACACCCTACACTTAAAGTTGAATATTAAAAAAAGTAGCCTGCACAGACTGAGGAACTAGAAAGTAAAATTAAATGGACCACGGTAGTTTGGTGGCTATCTATGCCCCCCCGCCCTCCACTTGTAGTTGAATATAAGAAAAAGCAGCCGGCATAGACTGTAGAACTAGAAATTTGAATATACAAAGAAATGGACAGAGGCAGTTTGGTATCTGTCTGCATCATAATCATCAACATCCTCATTAGCGCCCTCGTTGCCTACACAAATCTCCCCCTCATCCTCTTCTAATTCCAAAGTGGCATCCTCAATTTGTGTATCACCGGCTACACTCGGGCTGTTCAGGCACACATCAGCAAAATGCTCACGATTAGACATCCCACTGTTGGATGGACTCTCCACAGGGATTGGTGTCATTTCTGAATCAGAGCAAACATTATCCTCCAATGCCTTACTGTTATCTTGCAGCTCAGCTTTGATGCATAACAGTAGTTGTGCACCAACTGTAGGCTCGGTAACTTTTTGGGATCTGCCACTAATAGCCAAAGGTGAAGGCCTCATTCTCTCTTTGCCACTGCGTGTGTAGAATGGCATGTTGGCAATTTTTTTTTTTTATCGGCACTTAACTTTTGCTCAGTAACACTTCTTTTTCGCTTCAACACAGTAAAAAAAAAAAATTATTTTGTTTTTTGGACTGATTTCGAAACACTCTGTAGTTTGACATCGCCTTGCCCAGATGACGTACTGGGAACACATCAGGACTGGTGACAGAACCTGGTTGCTCATTCTGATCATATGTGGACTGCTTTGAATCCATTCTGAGCGCAAAGCACTTGTAGTGGAAAAAATTATTTGGTAAGATACTGCTGACAGATAGTAATTTTGACAGCCAGAAATATTTATACACAATTATGGGGGACACCCCAAAAGCACTGGGGAGTGCTAAAAATTATTTGGTAGATACTGCTGACAGATAGTAATTTTGACAGCCAGAAATATGTATGCACAATTATGGGGGACACCCCAAAGGCACTGGGGAGTGCCAAATATTAAAAATATAAAATAAACCTCTATCCTCCTCTCTTCTCTAGCGATTTTTGTTACAGCAATTGGAATAAGAATATTGTATTCTCTGTCCCTGTTCTAATCAGCCTGTGACTACACCCTGCTCTCTTCCTCTGTCAAATGGCGATGGATTGCTGTGGAGGCGTGTATTTATAATCTTGAAGTATAGCAAAAACCGAGCCCCGAGATCCGACGACGTCACAATGACGTTCGGCCTCGATTTGGATTCGGAGCGGGCGGGAGAGTACCGTGCTAGCTACTCAGCTAGGTACTCAGATACCCAAAGTTCGAGTGGGTTCGGTTCTCGGGGAACCGGACCCGCCCATGTCTAATTAAAACTCTGTACATTTTATGTAGACTGTCACGGGCACTAGGAGTCTTTACCCAGGGATCACCAGGTGGTAGGCTTACCAGAGCAATGTAGATGGTAACAGGGTACTCTGGTAGCGGGGTGATCACGGAACAGGAAACAGCAGATGATGAGATGCTCAGGAAAGTCTATGACTAGCAGCACTGGTAATATGGAGGTAATAGTACACGAGGAACTGTAGGACAAGGACACGTGTAGGTAGTCAGTGGTCTGCGATAGCAAGTTGTACCACTGCTATAGTGAGGAGGAATGTCCAACAGAAACGAGGAGGTGATGAGAGTCAGCGGTCTGCGGATAGCAAGTTGTACCGCTGTCTGAGTGAAGGAATGGAATCCAAGTGGAGGTATCCGGGGAGTCAGTGGTCTGCGATAGCAAGTTGTACCACTGCTATGTGAGAGGATACTGGAACAGGTGATACCGGAAACAGGGATCAGTGGTCTGCTACTAGCAAGTTGTACCACTGAATATATATGTGAGGAGGTGCACGGGGAGAGACTGCAACACAGGATATACACAGGCACCTTATATACGATCCACAGTAACATGCACAATATATATATAAATGACTGAACAGGTCTGCAAATATAGGAAGTCTCTTGAAACAGTCCAGCACAAGTTAACACAGTCAATGATGGCAATAGACTCAGCGTATAGCAGACTCCAGAGGAGAACCAACACAGTCCAGCAAGATATGCAATACACCAGCACAGTCAATGAGAAGTATGCATACCGTGGTTCAGAAGCAGGTAGTCAAATAGGAGTGCAGGGATACCTGAGCGGCAGGAGGCCGGCTGGATGAGAAGTCCCAGGATACCTGAGGCAGCGGTCAGTAGGTGCAGCGCACAGATAAGTAGACCAACAGGGACACGAATCCACAGGAATCAATAACACGTGGAACTGGACTCACGCAGAACCCAGGAGAGTGGAGATGATCCAGCAGAGGAGTAGTAGATGAAATATAAATCCAATGCAGACAGGAGGGTAGACCTGCGGGACACGTGAAGGCGTGGAGAGCGGATCAGCAGTAGATGGATGATAGCGCAGTCAGCAGCAGCAGGACTCTGCGGTACACGGAGGTAACCAGTAGCAACCAATAGTTGTCAGTAGCGATGGCACACGGGATAGCAGAGCAGACCAGGAGCTGTTGATCACGGAGAGTAGCAAATGGCAATGAGAGCAGCAGTCTCGAGGAAACACAGAAGAGCTGAGAAGAGACTGCAGTGCACAGGAGCAGCGGATAGGAATCAGCTAACTTGTCACGATGATGAACACAGGCGAGTTGTAGGCTGGAGGCTGTAGTGCACGGAAGCAGCGGATAGACAACAGCTAACAGTCACGATAATGAACACAGGCGAGTTGCAGGCTGAAGGCTTGTAGTGCACGGAGGCAGCGGATAGGAATCAGCTCACTGACTTGATGAGGAACAGGTGAGTGGAAGTAAAGTAACGGTTGGAGTGCACAGAGGCAGCGGGTAGGAACCAGCAAACAGTCACAGTGAAATATAATAGCGATGAAGTGGATTAGAGGACTGAAGTGCACGGAGGCAGCGGATAGGAATCAGCAAACAGTCACAACAATAAGTAGTAGCGTTGAAGTGGTTTGGAAGACTGTAGTGCACGGAGGCAGCGGATAGGAATCAGCTAACAGTCACGATGATATAGTTGATGGTAGAAGTGGTATGGGGACCACAGTAGTAGAAGTGGTTTGGAGACCACAGAGGTAGAAGTGGTTTGGAAACCACAGGAATCAGCAGCGCTGAAAACACGAGGAATACAGGAACACCTTCAGAGACTCATAGGGAATGAGACTCCAAGATCAGGCAACGTGGTGTTGACCACAGGTGCTTAATATAGGGAGTGTTGCCTGATCTGCCAATTGAGTTAAAGGGACATACACAGAAGTATAGGAAAGGGCTGCGCATGCGCAGACCCTCAGGATGGAGGACGGCCACGGTTCCTAAATGTCCGGGAAGAGGCACTCACGGTACGGTGAGTGACATAGACTCACACACAGGGTCATTATCCTTTTGTCCAATATCAGTACAGTCCCATTTTAACCATTGTCTGTAAGAAGAACTGCAGCTTTTGTTGTTTGCTGTGACAAGTTGTAGAGTTGTAATCAACAGTATTGTCTTCCCTTTGTTTCATTATCAGAGCAACTCTGGTGAGTCAGAAAATTATTCAGAACTTATTCACTTATGCTGTCATACTTCTGTGAAAGGCAATCCCACATCTCAACTCATAGAGATTAGTCAATAAATAAACTCTCTTTGTAGCAGTAAAATGTATTCATAGTCTATAGCAGCCAAGCATAAATATCACAGCATTACCCATTTAGAGAGAAATTATCATCACAGCTCACAACAATGATTAAGATTTTGCAACTGCTATAAATAAATCAGAAAAAAATGCATTAATCACTTTCATATGTATTCATAGAAATCTGTTAAATGCATAATTAATACAAGTAATTCATTGCACTTCTCCATTAATTCTGGTATCAGAAGTAAATTAATAACAATAACTCCCAATGCACCCTAATACAGGATAAGGGGGAGGGCAGATTTCTATAACTGTTTTCTATTAATAGATACTAAAACGTACACATTGGGAGGTTTTTAGAGCCTAAGCAAACTTAATATCACATTTCACAATTATCGGAGCCCATATACACTAGGGCCTGATTCATTAAGGAAAGTAAAACATAAAAAAAAAAAAAAAAAAAGAGTACCTTTGAACCTTGGCAAAACCATATTGTTTTGGATGGAGAGGTAAATTTAAAATGTGAGGACAGATTTATAATTGGGGTAGAGCATGTCGTATATCAACTTTTAATGTCAGTGTAAAAATAAAGCTATCAAGTCTTTGCGTCCTACATGAAAAAACATGAAACACTCCAACATCTTGTGGAAAGACTTCCAAGAAGAGTGAAAGCTGTTATCGATGCACAAGGGGAATTAACTCCCAGGGCCTGATCAGCCAACATGCTGACCAGGCTGCAGCCTGGGGTGCTGGGTCGGGGGGTGGGGGGGCGCAGTAGCGCCGGGGAAGAAGAACTTTTTTTTTTAGCCCGATTCCACCTATGACTCCATACACAAGCTCAGTTAGTGTAGGCAGAAGACGGCAGATGACAGCTAATCACAAGCTGCTGGAACCCTTAATCAGGCCCTCCCAACTCCATATTAAAGTATATGTATCTGAATACAATATCATTACAGTACCTGTTGGTGTAATGGTCAAGCATTCAAATACTTTTGTCCATATATTGTATCATCTGGTTTATGGCATTAGATAGCTTTTGGCAGCTAGCCTGGTGCTGTCATGAGCTCAGTGCTGCAGTGCCTGAGAATTATCCTTCATACTATTCAACTACATATTACTGACCCAGCTTGCCTTTAGTCTGCACTTGTATTTCCAGTGACCCTCAAATTAATTACCTGACTGATATTGTGCTGCTTACTCCAACCCTTGGTTTGTCCCTGACCATTTCTCTGTGTATCTAACCTGACAATATTTCTGCGATTGTCCTTTTCCTACCCAGCTGCTGCCTAGGGTGGCTATTTTGTGACCTGTTGGCATCCCAGAGTTGTCCAATACATCTTTACAGTTTGAGCTGTACTCTTGTGTCCATTAGATTGAGTGATCTAGAAGAGCCAGAAGAAAGTTAACAATAAGTGTTATTTCTAAAACATACATACTCATTAGCAGTTATAATTTGTGTATTTTTTGTACATGTACATGAATAAAACTATTAAAATTGTTGGTGTACATTGAATTATTTATATTTAATTAATTGACCTAACATTGGAGAATGAAGCAAATGGCAAGGAGGAGGGGGGGGGGGGGGGGGGGGTTTACTAGATTAAATTAATCCAGTGGCACACAGTCTCAGGAAACCAACACGGTGGCTAAGTGGTTAGCACTTCTCCCTTACATCACTGGGGTCATGAGTTCAATCCCCATCCATGACCTTATTTGTGAGGAGTTTGTATGTTTTCCCCATGTTTGCGTGGGTTTCCTCTGGGTGCTCCAGTTTCCTCCCACACTCCAAAAACATACTGGTAGGTTAATTGGCAGCTAACAAATTGACCCTAGTCTGTCTGTGTGTCTGTCGTTCTCTCTGTCTGTGTGTGTGTATGTTAGGGAATTTAGACTGTAAGCCCCAATGGGGCAGGGACTGATGTGAGTGAGTTCCCTACAGCGCTGAGGAATTAGTGGTGCTATATAAATAAATGGTAATAATAATAACCAGCTTAGCATATGCATATCACAGATCTGGCAGAGTGACCACATCAGTGACTTCCATTTGATATCCCAATATCCCTCCTGCCATCAATCTAGCATAACTATACCAACTAAGGTTGTTTTAGAGAAGGGGTGTGGTAAAACGAGGTATTAATATCACCCTAACAAGCCTGTCCCTTGTTTTTCACAAAAATGTGAATTATAGCATGTACTTTTTATAGCCCTGGTGTCACACGTCGGACTCCCGCTGTGTCCCCCCAGGAGCCGGCGTGTGCACCCTCTGCTCTCCTGCTCCATCCCCGCCAAGCCTGTCTTACCTGATTCCTTGCTGCTGCAGTCTGTCCAGCGCTGTCTCTCTCCTCAGCGCTCGGCAGTTCTGCGCATGCGCAGAGCTGTCAGCCTTTTTCTTTCCTCCTGCTGCCCCCTATTGGCTGCCTAATTGAAACTGCACTAAATAATACATTCTAACCTGAACTCTGTGCTGGTTCTTTCAGTCAGTTCCTGACTACTGTTGTGGATACAACTCCTGTGCTTTTCATCCCAGTGTTCCTGCTTCTCCGGGCTTCAACGCTGCAGATCCTCTCGGCTAACCAGTTCCAAGTGGCAACGCTACTGAACATTGTGTCTAAAACCACTCCTAAGTGGCAACGCTGCAGATCATGTCTACTAAATCACTCCCAGGTGACGACGCTGCAGAACAATTCCTCTAACCACTTCCTAGTGGCAACACTGCAGACTATCCTTAGTATCACTCCCTAGTGGTATTTATCAGTGCAACTCCAGTTCTTAGATCTCCGGTGCCTCTACTTCAATACCTCCCGTGGGTTACTACCTACCTAATACTACGCTCACTCTCTTGTGGTTCGTTGGGAACTTCCCTAGGGGGCCGTGACCTGCAAGTGGAAGCCACAAAGTCCATATTCCCTTGCGGGAATCACTGGCGAACACCTTTCACTTGTTAGACTCCACGCCTCTAGTTGAAGTCACGCCAATCCCGGCTGAACTACCAGGATCCACCTGTCCCTTGTTGGTATCGTGACACCTGGCTTTTGTTCCCAGTCCAACAGAATACAAATGCAGTGTCTAATTACATGTGGATAAGGGGACATTGTAGCTCATTGTAAATATCTATAATGTGTATTGTATATTGATGTGGCAGTGAGGTTGCTATTCATTGTCCTTAAAGTGAAGCTGGGTGGGTTATGGGTAAAGATCAGGTGATGTCCAGGATACAAGTGAGGGGGCTGGAGCTGCATTCATTCTCCCCCCTCCTTCCTCTACTTGAAGCATGGAACAGCTGGGGACCCTGTGACATCACAAAGTAGTGCAAGGTGTTAATTTTAGCAGGGGTTGACTGCTACCTTATCCTTGGAGGTGGGGAAAGCCAATAAGTATCAATTGTTCTCCATAGGACTAGTCCAGATGTTTTGTCTGTGTCCCAGCAGATGGCTTTTGTGGAAGCATAGCTCATCTCCACTCCCCCCTCCAACACCTTGATCCAGGACCTACAAATGTTTAAAGAGAAAAAAGAGGGGCTTGTCAAGGGAGGGGAAACACTGTGGAAATTTGACCATAGATATAAGGAGCCACTCCAGGCGGGGAGGTTGTGTTCATTCTGGAATTTCATTAGCAAGAAGTTGTAAACCCTCATTCACACTGATTGTCTTTGACCGACATCACAGAATGGAGGACTAATGCAGAAAGTGAGGATCTTTAAAAACCCTTGTAAAACAATGATTGGCTGTCACTTTTTTGTGGAATCAATCAAATCGAGAAGAGGCCTACTTCTGCCATTCCTGCAGCATACACAGTATTCTTCTTAAGTGCTCTATTTTCTGTAATGTTTATCCTTTTTATTTTCTAACTACGAGTGCATTTTCTCATGTCATTTGTTGTGTGTTTTTTTTCCTTTTAGATCCAAAGCCCGATGCCCTTTTATAATAAATCTAAAATGTAACAAATTTGCCTTTGCTACTCTAATGAATACATAAGCTTTTATGAAGAGAAGTATTGCCTGTCTGTGTTAACCCTTTAAATGCTAGTGTATGAAGTGATAACCCCTCTGGCTAACAAATATCATAATGTGTTCAAGTGTGTACATTTGTGCAACAGAGTTTTATGGATGTTACTGCAAGCGGTTAAACAGGATTTCAGCGATGAGTGTGCTTGTGACAATATCTATCCATATCTGTGGTGTGTACCACAACTCTAGGTACGGATTAAAAAAGTCATGGGCATATTAAATTTCCTTTGTAAATCTGGAAAAGACTTTAAATGGCCAATTGAGCATAGTTATCATATAAAGACTATGCCAAAGGCAGTCAAACTGAAACTAATAGATAGTCCTGGATATATCAGATTATCCCAATTATGAAAGTTGTGTGTATCCAGTCACCTCAGGGAGTTTTATATGTTAGAGTAAAGTAGAGACAGGATAAATGTAACAGTCTTGACTTGTATCAGACATTAAGGCAAATGTACTTGTATTCCAGCAAAGAGGACATGGAACAATTATTCAAAGAGCCACTGAGCTATACATAGCAGTATGTTAAAGTTGGAAACCCCCAAAATGATGCAACACTAAGAAAAAGTAGGCTAATTAAGAGCTGCGTAGTGTTGGCAATTTAGATTGTTTGGTTTTCCATATAAAGGAGTATAGGATGCTGTCTAGTTTGGAAAAGAAATCATTTTTTAGGAAATAAAACAAGAAAATTGTGACACAAATGTAGGACATTAGGTCGGTAATAAGTTTTAGTAGGTAAATGCACCTAGCCATTCAGTAGAATTCTCCACAAGAGAGCTTGGCCAACATTAAGTGGTGGCACCCACACTAGCCCCACAATGAAGCAGTTATCTAGAAAGACAGAAGTACATAAAAAGGAATACTGGTCAAGGTAGGGGCAAGTGGAGTCTCCGATGCATTAGCCAAGTCAATACAAACAAATCAGAATTACAGAAGGATACCTGTAGCTAAAGCAAAGACACAGTGAATGGACAGTTCTTAAAGTGTAACTCCACTTACAAATGATTTTGCCTGATTAAGATCAATATGCTGGATACAACTTATGAAATAACTCTGTACATGAAAGAGGACTTCTCCATGAAATTGCCTATTGATGGCTCAGAAATAACTGCTGTTTTGAATAACAGATTCCTTGCCAACATCTGTTACTATAGAAATAATCAGTGAAGATCACAGTGAAGTCATCTTACTGGGTTGCACTGCAGGTAGTGCTTGCAATATTTGGATGGAGATTTTGACTGGCAATATGCAGGATTGAGCAAATTAAGATCTTTTTCTACATGCGCCAGTATAAAGCATATATAACAAAATATAGTGACTAAAGTGCAAATAGTGATATAAAATAACAATATCAAATAGGTAAACTACCAACGACTACCCCTTATAGAGAATTCTCAAGAAATACTAGATATATATTAACGTCAATAAGATTATAAGAGCTGCCCCTATGTTTAAATGGAGGAATAAATACATCTATTAACAATTACATTAGAGATTTTGTACTCACTATTTAGGGAATATTCATAATCTGTCAAGGATTACCCCCAATAGAGAATTCTCAAGAGATATCCCCAAGAGATATATATATATATGTATATAAATTATTAAAGTAATTTTATAGCTTACCAATAAAACATTGTCCAATGCGATTGTTGTGGTTCCAACGCATAATGTATTTAATTGCAAAATATATCAGGATTTTACAACAAGCCATTATTTCATGTTAAAGATGTTACATTAAAGCAGGAAAGTATAAAACACAAAATACATTACATCTTCCTTATAGGGTTCACCCAGGTTCAATGAATGCAGCCATGCTCTCACATTGCCAGGATCAAAGAGATAGAACAAAAGCCAGCATGCTTGTATATACTGTACAGATTACAACTCTTGGTGAGGTCTTCATTGGTTCAGGGTTAATGATATTCCAGTTCCTTGCAAGTTATAGGTCAGTTCTTTAGATCTTTACAAAGGGTGACGGGAAACTTCCCCCATACCATTGTTCATATGATTTGACTCTGAATAACTATTTCAAACTGACCCACACAAAAGTATTTTTGAGCATTAATTGCATATTGCTTGTATCTTGCGATCGCTAGATGCGATCGCTATTCTGTCCACACCGGGTTAATGCTGGTGAAATAAGCTTTAATATGAGACCAAAGTCTTTACCTTTTAAAACACCTGAACCATAAATACCATTACTACAGAATTATATATGCATAAATAAACAATCTAATACATTTTACTAATAAATTAATGTGGATTGGAACCTTAATAAATATGAACTATAAGTTAATGTGTAAGTGCAAGTGTATGCGTGCGTTATTTATCGTGCGATTGCGTCATGACATGTGGCGTACTGAATGCAATTGCACGGTAAAACAATATTGATCAATATACTTTCATTAAATTATACAACTTCAACAGCTCCAACATTTGATAGTACAATAAGCTATCACCTTAAAGATTTTATATGCAGGATCTCAGTACCACGTTTCATTGCTCTGTAATGTAAGTCCCCCTTGGTGTATGACCACGCTGTCTGTAGATCTCTGACTGGTTACCATAAAAGAGAGTGCTAATCCTAGAAACAATTTTACTTTTACTATAGACTGTATAGCACTGGAGCTTGGAGATAACCTTTTGTATGCCCTTCAAGGGTGCAATAAAACATGTAATGCATTATTTGGAAGGGTACAGGGTATGATAGAACATGTATCAACAATATATTCTACTGCGGTTCTTCATGTCTAACAGGTTCATCCGTCTAAAGCATGTCTTTAAGCTCAGACAATATTTAAACACTGCATGTTCACCAATAACATCAACTTGAGTTAAAATATAAATTCCAATAATATCAACATTTCCTTTCTTCAATACTTGTGGGGTGGGCTATTGTCTGTTCGTTCTTCCCAGTCTCCCAAAACTCAAGTTTCTTTGTATGTGAAACAGTGATCGGCTTGCCAAATAGTGGGAGACTCCAGACTAAGGGACCTAGCTGTCTTATCTTTCCCCTGGTGACCTCCCACCCCATAATTCAGGTACCTCAGGAATATTTAGTGAAAAGAGAACTAGTCCTACTTGATAAAATTTCCGAGGCACTTGAGAGCATACCCAGCACTGTTTGGTCTACAACCTTACCCACCCAAGAATGATAATCATTCTCAAGGATGCCTGCTCAAGTCCAAATATTACTGGACTGGCATCGCTGGATATACCTCTCTTCAACTATGGGGTCAATGTACTTACGGACGTAATACAATAGCCCTCACACTTTCTCCAAGCTCCATTGTTTCCAAATTTTCCCTTTTACCCCTGAATTGAATAGAGTAATTGGCTGGTCCGATTGTACTACCAACTTCTCCTTCATCCCCAACTCCTCAATATTACTACCTGAACCAGTCTCTGTCACCTGTTCACAACTGAAAGAATTGGCTGCCCTGAAAAGAGAATGAGATGAGAGAAACACAGAACAGGAAAAACTACTACTTCATACTGGACAATTGTCTTTGCAAAGTCCTTGGCTCAGGTGTTGCTAACTGCAATTGGGGCCTCCCAGAACAGATTCACGAGTGTAATTGGAACCTTCTCCGGGTGTTGGCTCCTCTGCAGTGGATGGAATGGGTACCAGTGTCTCTCTGCTACCCCTAAGGACGTGATGCTGGTCGTCAACACTTGGTACCTGTCTGTCACACAATCTGAACATAGGAAATTACAGTTCCACAACTTACTCTCCCAGTCCAACATCTTGACAGTTAGTGTAACACCTCAGGAGACAGTGTTTTGAATGTTCCCGGTTGCTGTCTCACTATTTGCTTTTCTTCTCAAGGTCTAGAACAGTCTCTCCATTACAAACTCATCACATGAAAAAGTCAAAAACATTTCAAAAGCCAACAGGTTAAAAGGCAGTTTTAGGAGTGATTTTGATAGTGGGGAGGACTAGTGGCAAAGCTACCAGCCACTCCAATCAAGTTTCAACCCTTATTCTATTCAATTAGTTCTAGCTAGCACCGTTACTATATTTTCCCACTGGTTTGTGGCTAATCAAAAAGTATGTAACTCACTATCACTGATCATACAGTTATTACTAATAACATGAATACCCCTATCACCTTTTATAACTCTTGGGATACCACATCGAAAAAGTCCTGAGTATGCCACGGCAATACATTAGAAACATTTCAATACACCTTTACCCAGATATATTTCATCGGTACCCCAGTGCATACTTGAGGATCCTGCAAGGTGGTAATTGGATGAAGTGGATTTGTTTTACCCAGAGAAAGTCCATCTGTAGGAAAGATATGGGATGACTATTAGTATCATCTTCCTGACACTCTCTCAATCAAGACAGGACATTGCCTTCCTACTAGCTTGAGAAGAAAAGTCTGGTGCACCCCGATACACTCTTACCAGCTTGCACATACCTTCTGTACCCAGCTGATCCAGACCACGTGCTGCCTCCGCTGCATCTGGACGATACACTCTGGGAGCCACAGGCCTACTTTTTCCATCTCTCCAGGGTCCACCAGACTCCTGACCACATCCCTTCACCTTCCAGACTGTTTATTGGTCAGGTAACACAAATCTCATATATTAACTAACTTGTGTGTGCATGCGTTTGTGTGTGTGTGTGTGTATGTGTATGTATGTACACAGTTTAAAACAATACAACGAAAAACAAAACAAATCATAGATTTGTCAGCTGTCACATAAAACCCTGCTGTCTATTTGACAGCCATATCCGCCCTGGTGTGACAGTCATGTACAGTCGTGCAAAGAAGTGTGGACTTTACTAACAGCTACTTCAGTTGGTAACTGTGTCACTGTCACAAGTCCTCCATTTAATGTTGTACTCATGTACTACCATTGCTATATAAAAAGTTTTTCAGTCGCCTCAACGTCGCCCCCTAGACTAGAAAAGTGCTGAAGACCAACGTATATCAATTGATTTTCTCTCTGCCAACTCACATGCCATTTTCAATCCCACACGTTCAGCTACTTGGCTAACTGAGAAGGGCAAAGGGGTCTATCTCTATAACACTTTCTTCAAATATAACAGTATCCAGTACATGTCTAACAATGAAAAAATCTAAAACATGAAAATTTTACATTTTCTAGGGTTTCACATTATGTCATATCTTGTGGCAAAAATTCTACTCCAATGTTCTACACAGAGATGCATATCTTTATGTCTAACCTCCATCGATCTGTCCCCACCATTTGTGTATATATATGTATATATATATATATATATATATATATATATATATATATATAGGCACACTTTGCACAGGAGAGAAAAAGGCAGATATGCAATCTATAAAAAATGAATCATATTTCCACAACAAAAACCTTTCTGCTTAAAATCAGCAGCTTCTATACACATACAAAAAAAAAACCCTAGCTGCTTCTGTGACTTATGTCAATCTAGTGTGTGTATCCCTGACTCCGTCTGATGTCACAAACGTCTTAGCCCCCTGAATGAGACCATGTGTACGTGTTTTCATATCTTCTTTACAAGAAAAAAAAATGAGATACTGACAAGGGAAGTAAAGACTGTGAAATAGGAATGCAAAGAAGTAATAAGAATACAAGGATTTGAAAACAAACAGAAAAGCAGAAAAGAAGATTTTACAGCAAACATGACAGTTTGGATTGGACACTATGGGAAAATGGCTCTACTTGTTCCACTACTCCCCTTAGCTATTCACTAAACTATGACCCCTCCCCATACTTAACTGGGGGGTCTTACGCGTCACCCGTCCAATCCAGTGTCGTCCATCGCTAGCTCATATGGAACTCAGTATTCACCATCACTATATACCTTTGCGACAGACTTCCTGACTTATAATAGAGAAGTGCAAAACGAACCCTTAGTGACTCATACTTAGTATCTCACATGTGTTTCTATCTGAAATACATAAAACGACATTTAGAGCAAAGTATGTACATACTTCATTTTGAATAATGACCTAAAACAAGGAGTGTTACAATGACCCATTGTTAATTTGTCTTTTAAGAGAAATTTTTCCACTCCTCTATCCAACCCCTTAATCATTAATCATTTATTTTGTTTTGTCCTTATCTATAAAAAAGAGAAACAAAATAAAGTCAGTTTCAAATAACAAAAAAAACAAACATGATATTTCTTTTTGCTTTCAATCCTTATCCAGTGACAGGAACCTAAACATAAGACAACAAAAAACAAACAAAACAAAACAAAAAAAAAACAAACCAAAAAAACAAGACAAAAAAAAATTCTCTCAGTCTGCTTTCATTCCTTGCAGAAAAACTCCTTAGCAACTGCTATCTCCAGTCTTTTGTGTATTGTGCTAAGGCTATATAGCCTCATTGCAGTCAGGGTCAGGGTCAATTAACTAAGACCATTTGTCTGGCACAATGGATATCTCTCACCTACATGTGAAACCTGATTTTTTTTGTAGGATTCCTGAATCCATTGCCATTGTAAAGACACAACAAATTTCTTTTGTTAAACTTCTTTTCCCTGGCTGTACTTTATGCATGGAATAAAAACAACAGTTTCTTCAGACTCTTTGAAAACCTTGGTCTTTTTTTTTTTCCTATTGCAGGGTTATTTTCCTAAATTCAATCACACCCACCATACACAAACACACAAAAAAAATAATAATAAAAAAAAATATATACATTTAAGTTACTCAGCTTTTAAACCTGAATAGTTACACAGATTATCAGTTACATTTGCTATTTTTATTAGTTTTTTTATTTTATTCGGTTTTATACTTTCCTGCTTTGAGCTCGTTTCTCTTCGCTTGGCAACGCTCACTTCCGCTATGCACGTGCTTTTCGCCATGCCTACTTTCGCTGTACACGCGCTGCCTTGCTACGTGTTCCCTTCTAGTTGCCACAATTTCGAACAGTCATCATGTCCAATTCTCGTTTTTTGTTGATTTAATCAACCAAACTTTATCTCTAACATTATTTAACACCTCTGACTCGAAACTACCGATGTTTGGGAAAGGTCTCACACACTCCCGGGTCATCTTGACCTATTTGTTGCAGTACGCCGTTGCGTACACACCATATTTATTATGTATAACATACTTTGCCGAACCAACCGGCCATTCCTTAGGAAGCACACAATTGGCCATCTTTTCTTGGCCATGGGCGATTTCAACAGGTACGTCCCCTCAACTCCACGTCACTGAGTTTCACTGCACAATAACACGCGATTGTCAACATACTCAATGGAGAAACAACCTAACACAACTGGGATCAGAAAAGTACCAACTTCGCAATACCCTGTCTTTCCTAGTTTGAGTACTTTACAACTGTTAGCACCCGATACTTATTCTTAATATCAGTGGTTGCAGCATATTTCCTCCCACATCTCCCAAGTCACAATCACGGCTGTACAATCAACCATGCCGTCCGATTGCACCGCTTACAGATACTAACTATCAATAAGATATGCGATTACTATTGGGAATGCCACGAAAACCTGTTATGTTCGCTTCGAGTATACCTGCCATGTATACTCTGTGGCGTCTCTTTTTCCCCTATTCTTTGTTAGAACAGAACGCCACTTACACAAAGGTTTCTTTATATCCTGTTCGCCTTCCAAACAGAACCTTTGTTTTCAGGTCACATTTTTACCGTGTTTCGTCAAACACACCTGAGCAACAGCCCTGTATTATTTCAGTAAATCAACTCTTGTCTGTCTCTTTTCAACAGTAAATAAACTCTTGTCTTTATGCATACCATTCACATACACCCTTTTGTTTTCTGCGCAGAAAATCAATTTCCCAAACAATAGTAATATCTTTTCAGAGGCTTTAGCAAGTCATTATACTATACATATAACAAACTATAAAAACGACTGTTTAAACACGTGGCAACATCACCAGAAGTGCACATACTCAATGCAGGAAGTACACATACACTATGCAATGCAATACATTTAAAAAGCAAAACGACAATACAAAGAAACAGTTTTCTTTCTTGTCCCTATATTCAACTTAGCGCTCCTTAGATTATGCAAAAACGGACATTCGGTTTCACAACACAAAATGATGAACATGTTTTAAACACATTGCGTTCTTACCCGTATATGACGCGTCAATCCACCCTTTGTTGAGGAACCGAAATTCTGTAGGTTTTGCGTATCGCCCGGTAGCATAACCTCACCGCTAACAGACCCCAAATTATTAAAGTATTTTTATCGCTTACCAATGAAACATTGTCCAATGCGATTGTTGTGGTTTCAATGCACAATGTATTTAATTGCAAAATTGTTGCGAGTCGCGGCGGTACTCACAGCTGCCGCGGCTCGCTTCTAGCGCCCTCTGGCGTCCCGGCCGTCACCTTGATGACCAGGACGTCACTTCTGCACAAGACCCGACCTTTGCTAAGGTAACGGTCGGACGCTTCTTCTTCCAGTCAATGTAAGAAGCCGGGTGTGCGCACGCAGTATATTCCACATAATTCGTTCCAGCCTGTGGGCTGAATTAGGTTCATTAGTCTGCCTGTGTGTATATTTCAGGGACAAGCCCTGATAGGTTGTTCTAAGTATTTAAGGCAGGGAGGGCTTAGTCTCCCTGCCAGTTATAGCTTGCTGTTCCAGTTTGCTGACTTGCTCCTGGTTCCTTGTTGCTGTCCTGTGGATACTTTGTTTGGATCTCCCGTGTATGACCCCCTGCTTGGATTTTGACACTGCCTGTTTTCTTGTGACCCTGACCCTTCTGGCCTGTACTTTGGACCCTGCTACCTTGCCCGTGACCCCAACCTCTGGCGTGTTAACTGACTATCCTGCTTACCTGTGACCCTTGACCTTGGCTATCGTTTGACTACCCGCCTGCTTTCTACCAGTCTCCTGGCCTGCCGCTGTGGTCCTGCATCTACGGGGCAGCCGGGCGCGTGCGCAACAGTGTGGCAAGCCTGCGGGCTAATTAATACAATTGCAATTAGAGAGCTGAGCTCTCATTGGTCTATTTCAGTATTTAAGGCAGGGAGGGCTTAGCCTCCCTGCCGGTTATAGCTTCCAGACCTCTGTGTTGCTGCCTACTTTTGTGCTGTTGGTGTCTAATCTTTGGACCTCTGTTTGCCGTGTATGACCCCTGCCTGTACTCTGGATTTGTCTTTTTGCCTGTGCCCTTGACCTTTTGGCTTGTACCTTCGTTTCTGCTGATTTGCTCATGACCCCGACCCCTGGTGTGTTTCTGACGATTCTATCTAGCAACTAGCAAGTGACCCCTGACCTCGGCCTGTTCTCTGGATTCGCTGTCTGCCATAAACCTCTGTTCCTGGGTTCTCCACAGCTGGTACACATCACACGACCCTCTGTAGTCTGCGGCCAAGTCTGTCCCCACCACTAGGGGCTCCAGTGAACATCAGACTGTCAGAGCAGACTCCGGGTGTTGTTGTACTGGCTGGAGGGTTTCCTGACAGTATGTAGGGGGGACTTCACTTTTGAAAGAAAAATATGCGCAAGGCCCCATAAAATGTGTTTTACATTGTTATGTTTGTAGAACACATGTAAATGGGTCTGACAGTAGACATCACATTTTATAGTGTTTCATATTCATTGGGTTTTTTTTTTCTCACATTGGTGTTATTTGAGCAATGCTTGTTCCATCTCTGTGTCCTTGACATGTTTTAACACATTGGGAAAGCAGCACAGTGGTGGGCATTGCTGTATCACATTGAGACCATGGGTTCAATTCCGACCTAGGCACTATCTGTGTAGAATTATGTACTCCAAGGGCTATATTTACTAAACTGCATATTTGAAAGAGTATAGATGTTGCCTATCGCAACCAATCAGATTCTGGTTATAATTTAGCATAGTTTACAAAATGACAGGTAGAATCTGATGTTATAGGCAACATCTCCACTATTTCAAATCCTCAGTTTGGTAAATATAAGTGTTTGCATGAGTTTTATTCAGGTACACTGATTTCCTTCCATAGTCCAAAAGAGAATTATATGTTTACAAAATGGACCTTAGTATTTTTGTGTAGTAGAGAATTTAGACTCTAAGCCCCAATGGGCTAGGGACTGATGTGAATGACTAAATATTTATTATAAAGCACTGTGTAATATGGTAACACAAATGATGCATTCATTCAATTTGATAGTCTTCAATAGAAGAATCAATTTGCATCATATATATGGAAAGTACTTCTGCATGAAAATACTAAGAAATATATTAACATAAAAGTTCTGGGGGTAAATGTATCAAGCTGAGAGTTTCTGGCAGGTTTGAAAAGAGGAGACGTTGCCTATAGCAACTGTGACAGAATGGACCTCTTATGCCTCCCTGTCCGTGTTGCTGGGGACTGGCTGAGCTTACCTTGCCACCATCCTATTTATTCCAAATGCGCCCCTCCAAATACAGTAGGAGGATCTTCTGCTGACACCACTAGGCTCCTTCGCCAGCACCTACAACTGTCTCCTTCTGGGTAACTCTCGCTGCTAGTGTACCCCCTTGCTGGTACCTGACCTCTTGCTTTCAGATCAGGGTTGCTGTGGATGGTTCCCCCTGGCCTATCATACTGGCCAGAGCTGCAGATAGTTGGCAGAGCGTTGGTACTGGACTGCTGCGTCCCAACCTCAGAACAGCCGAAACACGGATTAGATTGATGTAACCTGTAGGTCACGCCGGGAAGGAGGTTTGGTCTTTGCTGCTATCTCCACACATGTCAGGCAAGTTATTGTCAAATAAAACTGAATAACACAGTGTGCTCAGACACAATTCCGTTAAAACACTCAACTGGTGTATAAAACAAACAATATATATTAAAAATTGTCGGTGTTTGATAGTCTCTCATCAATGGTGTTCACACAAACGTTATCCGCACTAGCAGTTACTTGTCTGCGCGTCTTCCCCTTTAATAACCCGGTCTCCACGGGTCAAATAGTATCCTAAAATGTCAAACAAAATGGGGGCACTTCCATAGTGCATTAACCAGGTAGAAAGATTTATTTAAAAACAGAATATACACGTACCAGAAGTAAATTTTACTTCTGGTACGTGTAGATTCTGTTTTTAAATAAATCTTTCTACCTGGTTAATGCACTATGGAAGTGCCCCCATTTTGTTTGACATTTTAAGTTATTGTCAAAGCAGGATCTTGAAGCAGTGATGTTTTATTAACTCAAGCTTTCCTAATAAGAACAGTTACATGCCAGTTTGTGGTACTAGCGATCTTTCCAGAAGTTACAGATGGAATGATACATTACATGGTCAAACAATGCTATTTTTATACAGATTGTGACATTCATGTTCGCAGGGGTTAACCCAGCCCCTGTCCCAACTGGCACTGCAATGCCTGATATTACACATTCAATAATTATCATTAGGATGTAATATATCCTCTAACCTTGAATCTAAGGCAATTTAAACTTTAACAACATTGACATTAATCTGTGATTTCCTAAAACTTGGTGTTGTTTCCTATATTACTTGCATCCTATCTTAGAGAGACAGCAAGTCTAATTACCCCCTCCTGTGACTTCAGGCAACAGGATGTGTTGGTCACTCACATATCAAAAGGTCTAATTAGCATGGGGGACTTTCTTTAGAAAAGTTACAAAAACAAGCTTCCTCCAACAAACGGCTATTGCATCATAAATGTATAAATACATTTGTACTCCCAGTGCCCAGCGCAGGGACTTATTCCTTTCTGGTGCCAGTTACTGACCGGCACCACAGTGTCCATACATTAAATATTTACATGTAAATTAATAACTATACCCTTTAATACATCTTTAATCCCTTAGCGCTGAGGTTTAACCCATTCGGCACAGCAACATCAAGTATTAACCCATTTGATGCTGTAGCAGTCATCTAGGTCAGGTGGGAAGTGAGGGGGACCCAGCCACAGCAGTCAATCAAATTCTAGCTATTATTTTGTAGAATATACTAAATAAATTATAACTACAATCTGATTGGTTGCTATAGACAACATCTCCACTTTTCAAACCCACCAAAAACTCTCAGCTTGATACATTTACCTAGAGTCACCATACCTCACAAAATATAAAAGTGCAAACTTTACCTCAATCCTCCCTGTCCCACACCAACCACATCATCTTTAGTTCTAGTTTTTAAATAAGACCCTCTTTTTTGAGAGTCCAAGAATCTGGACTATTGAAACATATGAGTCCACAGCCTTGTGGTTTTTATTTTGGCATGTAAGGAAGCCAGTGTCTTTTACATATAGTGAGTGGGACCAGTAAACAAATATATGTTTTATATTAATGTTGTAGGAAAAGAGTTAGATGACAATAGTTGTAAAGGCACATCATATTCCACAAATCAAACGAAATAATTAATAAAATTCAGTTGGTGTCCATTTAAAATGGACAGCGACAGGGAGACAGTGAAACTTTAGGATGTAGTCAAAATGACTACATTCATAATGTCGACCAACAAAATGTCTACATTGTCATAATGTCTACACATTCAAATTGTTGACATGTATAATGTGTACACATTTGATACACCGCCATAATGTCTACATGGTTGTATTATCAACATAAATATATGTAAACAGAAAATCGAGAATTATACTCACCGTTAATTTCCTTTCCTTGATATACTCCATGGCAGCCCTTACAATGGGTTAATCCCTGATCAGCTAGTGTAGACAGGAAGAAATTTGTCCCACCTGGCCCCTATATAAGGCAGCTCCTCCTCTTCCTCAGTGTCTTTCGTAACTTTCCAACCTGTCCTATACATTACAAGGGTGGGAAAATATAGGGCTGCCATGGAGTATTTCAAGGAAAGGAAATTAACGGTGAGTATAATTCTCAATTTTCCTTTCCCTAATCCATGGCAGCCCTTACAATGGGATATACCAAAGCAGTAGAAAAATTGGAAGGGCAATAATCTAACACCTTAATAAAGTCAAACAGAAAAATTATTCACAGTGCTTGTTGGAGAATATTTCTCCCAAACGGTGTTTCTTTAGAGACTGAAACGTCAAGAAGATAATGGCTAGAAAAAGTGTGCACCGACGACCATCCGGCTGCCTTACAGATGTCAGTTGCCGATGCATGTGTTCTATGTGCCCAGGAGGTTGTTACCACCCTAGTTGAATGTGCTTTCAGTATTCTAGGTACTTCCTGTCCTCTCCGCCTGTAGGCCTGTGCAATCACTTCTCTGATCCACTTTGCCAATGTGGGTTTGGATGGGGCCTGTCTTTTGCGAGGACCTTCCGGAAGCACAAATAGTTGCTTTGTTTTCCTCAGGTTTTTTGTTCTGATGATGTACGTAGATATAGCCCTCACTAGGTCGAGTGTGGAGACGTGTTTCATCACTATTAGCGGGATGAGGACAGAGAGATGGCAGAATCAGCTCCTGATTGATATGGAATGAAGATACCACCTTGGGTAAATAATCCAGATTCGTCTTCAGAACCACTCTATCTTCATAGATATTCTCAAAGGGTTCTTCACACCATAAAGCATGTATGTCCCCTATTCGACGAGCCGAAGTGATAGATGCCTCGCTCTAAAGGTACTCTTTTTGGGGGCTAAGAGATATGTCTTGTAACGGTTCAAACAGATTGGCTATTAAGGCATCCGAAACAATATTAAGGTCCCAAGGGGCTAAGAATGGTTTCCGTCTTGGGCGTAAACTTTTTAGTGCTTGAAAAAACTGGAAGATAAGACTCTGAGACGCCAGTTTGATATCAAGAAGGATGCTAAGGAACGATACTTGTACCTTCAGCGTAGCAGGTGCTATTCCTTTAACAAAACCATCTTTGAGAAATTCTAACACACCGGGCATACTGGCAGACATGGGATCCTTCGCCATGTCTCCTGCCCAACAGAAATTTTTTCCAGATTCTGTAATAAATCACAGAGGAGATTTTCTTCCAGGCATGAATTAGAATGTCTATTACTTCACCCGAGACCCCTTTGGATTTTAGTAATTGCCTCTCAGTCTCCATGTCATCAAACTCAGGGAGTTTGGATTTGAATGTAAAACTGGACCCTGATGTAGGAGGTCTGGCCTGATCGGTAACTGCCATGGATGTTCCAGCAACATTCTCTGTGCTACAGCGAACCAGGGACACCTTGGCCCCGCCGGGAGGATCGCTGTCACCTCCACTTTCTCTTTCCTTATTTTTCTGAGTATCTGAGGGACGAGTGGAAAGGGAGGAAACATGTACCCCAGTTTGAAGTTTCACTGTATTGATAGGGCATCTATACCTAGGGCTCTGATGTCTCTGTGACGGCAGTAGAAGAGGGGTACCTTGGTATTGTTTCCTGTGGCCATAAGGTCTATTTCTGGTGTTACAAATCTGCATTGTACCAGTTGAAAGACTTCTTCGTGCAGCTCCCACTCCCCTGGGTGAACTTGGTGTCTGCTCAAGTAATCCGCCACTACGTTGTCTTTGCCTGCTACGCGAAGGGCTGAGAGAGATCTCAGATTTGCCTCTGCCCACACCATCAGAGCGGTTATTTCTGCCAACATTGTTCTGCTCTTGGTACCACCTTGCCTGTTTATGAAGGCAACCACAGTCCTGTTGTCGGAGAAGACTCGCAGATGCTTGTCTCGTAGATAGGGCTGGAAGTATTGAACCGCCCGCCAGACTGCTCTCATCTCCAAGACGTTCGCCTGAAGAATTCTCTCTTCGTCTAACCAAGTGCCCTGCATGACCATACCTTGCATGTGAACACCCCAACCTAGTGCACTGGCGTCTGTGGTAAGGATATACCAGTCTGGTACCGAAAGGGTCACACTTTGTTTTCTCAGGCCCAGGAGCTGCCACCAATGTAAGGACTGCCTGGCTGACCTTGAGAGATTGATTTTGGAGTCTAGGGACCCCACTGTATGATCCCACTGCGCAAAGAGGTTTGCTTGAAGAAGTCTCATATGCCACCTCGCCCATGGGAGTATTCCTATTGTTGAGGAAAACATTCCTAGGAGGCGCAGACATGTTCTCGCTGACACATGAGGTTGGATTTGAATCAGGTGTGCTAATGACTGCCTCTCTCAAGAAAGGGCCGGCAAGATCCAGACATTGTCCATACGTGTATTTATTTGCACTCCTAGAAATACAAGCTGTTGTGATGGTATCAACTGGCTTTTTTCTATATTGACTAACCAACCGTGTTGTTGCAGAAACTGGATCACTTGAGTTGTAGTTTCCCAGGCGGTTTCTTCTGATTTTGCCAAAACTAGAATATCTTCCAGATTTGGCCACAAGGTCACTCCTCTTTTCCTGAGTGCCGCCATTAGCACTACAAGGACCTTAGTGAATGTTTTTTGGAGACGTGGAAAGGCCAAACGGAAGACAAATTAACTGGAAGTGATGCCCTAGAATGCAAAACCTTAGGAACTGTTGGTGATGGGATGTGACCGGAATATGGAAATATGCATCTTTTAAGTCTATTGTCGTTAGAAAATCTCGTTTCTAGTGCTTTGAGAATTGTGATGACAGATTCAATCCTGAAATGTTTTGCTCGCACATAGCAGTTGAGAGCCCTTAAATCTAGCACTGTCCTGATGGCACCTGATGGTTTCTGGACAAGGAACAGTCTGGAGTAGAATCCTTTTCTTTCTCGTGCTGACGGTACTGATACAATAGCTCATGTTCTCACCAGGCCTCTGAGACTTTCCTCCAATGCCTGCCATTCTAGGGAAGACGAGGGACTTCTTGATTGAATTAATTTGTTGTCTACAGGGTATGTATGGAATTCTATAGCATATCCCTTGGTGACTATCTCCTGGACCCATTTGTCTTGTGTGGTCTGAATCCAAACTTTTGCAAAGCGTGATATCCTGCCACCCACTGGAGTTAGTGGGGACTAGATTCGTAGATAGTCATTGGGGTCTTTGCTGTCCTTGCTTCCCCCTTCTTGGTCTAACGGCCCGAAAGGACTGTCTTCCCATACTATCCTGTTGTCTAGAATATCGTCTTCCCGGCCTGTAGGTACGGGCTTCCTTAAATTGCTGTTTTGGAGAATAAGAAAAGAAACATCTCACCCTTCTGTCCTGTGGTAACCCATTAGCTTTGCCAATTGCTAGCCTTTTGCATAAGGTTGTCCAGTTTTTCGCCAAGCAGAAAACTGCCTTCATATGGAAGCGTTATCAGACGGCTTTTAGATTAGTGATCTGCCACCCACGGACGTAGCCAGAGCGCCCTTCTCGCTAGTACTGCTGAAGTCATGCTCCGGGAAGAAAACACAATCGTAACCAACGCAGCCTCACACAAGAAATCAATACTTTTGCATAATCTCTAGGGATAGGTGAAGATACAGTCTATTTATCTTATCCTCAATATCTGTATATAGAGTACTGGCCCATAATCTCAGGGCTCTAGCTACCAAAGCAATGGCTACCCCAGATTTTAGGGTTTATGCATGAGGAGATAATTTTCTGAAGGAAGTCTCCATTTTCCTATCCATAGCATCTTTCAATGGACCCCCATCATCCCATGGGAGAGTGGTCCTTGAGGATAGGCCAGCTATAGCTGAATCCACTTTAGGCACTGAACACCATTTCAGCATCTTCATCATGAAAAGGGTCCATGCGATTTAGCCTCCCCATGTTAGGATTACTTTTGTCCAGAGCCTTACATTCTAGTAATCAAATCTTTAACTACTTTATGCATATGGAACACTCTAGACTTGCCTCGGTGGTCTGCGAACAATGCATCCTGCGGTTTGATTGGTACTGCTGGCTCTTTAAAATGCTTCAGTATAATATTTACAGTATCCAAATTAAACATTCTGGGCTCCTCTTTCACTTCAATCTCACTATCTGAGTCCGAATCCCATTCCTGAGTAGATCTGAATGTTTTGGAGGATGGTCCTGGCCTTATTTCCTCCATATCTTCCATTGTAGGGACCCTGGCCCTTGTAGCTCTCTGTTCTGAGGCCTGAAACTCCTGCATTGCTTTAGCCATCCATGAAAAGAACGGTCTGAATTGTTCAGGGAGGGCAGGCTCCTCTACAGTTTCCGGGGTGCATGATACACATAATGGGTCAGTACAATCCTTCGGCAATCTGCCATCACAGGCTGCACACACGATTGTTCACTTTACATTTCCTTTTTCCCTGCACAAGCTCTACAGAGGTACTGTAAACCTATCCTTAGGAATAAAAAGGACCCCTTACTAAAGGCTTACCTTGGTGTATTCTTCAGCTTTTTTGGGGTGGGTTCTTGGTCCATAGTGCACTAATAGCTACCAAGTCGTGCAGCTTCCAACACCAAGCAAACACTGAACCTCATTTATAATGGGCTGCAGCTGCTAAATATGGTGCCTGCTCTCAACATCATCAAAGTGAGTCTTAGCATACTTATCACCTGATTCTTTCCACAGGTGAGTCTGCCAGAGAATCAGCGCTGCTGGCAACGTATAGTGCGTGCGCACTGTGCTCCATGCGCCTTGTCCTCCGTGCGCTCCTGTGTGCACAACCCCGGGAGTCTCATAAGATTCAATCAAAGAGAACACCCGTGCCCAGCTGAAACTGCACTACAGCCAGCCCAAAGGAAAGAGACATAACCTCAGGTAAGCCCTCTCGAATAACATAACAAAAATAACAAACAATCACTACACTATCCTGTCCTAACACTGCTGAGACAGGAAGAAAAGACACTGAGGAAGAGAAGGAGCTGCCTTATATAGGGGCCAGGTGGGACAAATTTCTTCCTGTCTACACTAGCTGATCAGGGATTAACCCATTGTAAGGGCTGCCATGGAGTAAGGAAAGCAAAAGGGCAATAAATGAATTCAGAGCCATGCAGACAAGCCTGGGGCTGGTTTGGCAGGGGGACCCCACAGTGCGGGTTTCCCTGCTATAGTGTCACCAGCCCAGGCTGGTTAAGCCTAGTGCTGGTAATAGTAAATTCAGGGTGACCCCACGGTTTTGCTAGTACCAGTCTAGGCTGGCAGCACTAAGGTTGGTTAAGCCATTTGGAGGGGGAATCGTTTTTTCATCTATTTATGTTGACATTCTGAATTCATTCTGAAAGGCATTTTGAATTTGTAAACATTATGTATGTCAACATCTTTACTGTGTGGACCAGTGGTTCCCAAACTGCGCGGCTCCTCACTGAATATGTTCAGTGAGAAGGGAACAGGGAGGAGGGTTCCCGGGTTGAATATTACGTATTTTGTTAAGAAAGTTTATTTCGTTTATTTTAAATTAATACTTGGTGACCAAGATAAAGTTTGGGCTCCTCATAAAGTATGTAAGCGGTGCGTCGAAGATCTTCGCAATTGGTCAAAAGGCAAGATAAAAGCTTTTCGATTTGGAATTCCTATGATGTGGCGCGTGCAAAAGAATCATAGTGATGATTGTTATTTCTGTTCCTCTGATGTGAAGGGGTACAATTCAAAGTGGAAGTGCACCATCACGTATCCCAATCTTCCTTCTGCTATTCGTCCCATTCCCCATGGTCCAGACATCCCTGTGCCCGACACCTCTACAAACCTGGATGAAGTCAATTGGCCTGACGAGAATGGAACTGTACTTCAGCCTGAAGATGGATCAAGTTCTTCAGATGTTGAAGTTGACGAATCAAAACTTTTCTCGCAAGAGGAACTCAATGATTTGGTGAGAGACCTAGATCTACCTAAGCAATCTGCTGAATAACTTGGTTCTAGACTTAAAAGCAAAAATTTGTTGATGGAAGGTACATCTTTTGCATGGTACAGACATCGGGGGAAAAGACTTTGTCTTACTTTTTTCATGAGAGCAATTTGGTGTTTTACTCTGATTTAGAGGGGTTGATGGCTCAGTTCCACATTCAGTACGATTCTTCTGAATGGAGGCTTTTCATTGACTCTTCCAAAAGAAACTTAAAAGCAGTTTTACTTCACAATGGTGGCCGTTATGCGTCCATTCCTGTTGCTCATTCGGTGTACTTAAAGGAGACTTATGGGGAACTTGGAGTTGGTACTCAAGAAAGTGGGTTATCAAATCCAAAACTGGTTGGTATGTGTGGATTTAAAAGTATTGTGTATGCTGCTGGGACAACAGGCTGGGTACACCAAATACCCTTGTTTTCTATGTTTATGGGACAGTAGAGACTGACAAAATCACTGGAAGCAAAAAAATTGCCCTCAAAAAGAAGCGTGGGTTGCCTTTACTGGGGTCATAAAAAAACTTTTTGGGAAACCAAAAGGACCCAAATTACAAGGAAATTGTGGAAACAATGTTGAAAGCGTTCCACAAGCTTGGTTGCTCCATGAGCTTAAAAGTCCATTTTCTCAACTCACACCTTGACTATTTTCCAGAAAATTTGGGAGCAGTGAGTGAAGAGCAGGGAGAACGTTTCCATCAAGATATAAAAGAAATGGAAAGAAGGTATCAAGGGAAATGGAGTGTTACGATGATGGCCGACTACTGCTGGATGTTGTACAGGGATCTTCCGGAAGCCACCTACAAGAGGAAAGGCTCAAAAAGAAGTTTAGAGTTTAAAAAAAAAGACGATTTCACAAGCAATCTACTTGAGTGTGGTGTTAATTTTGTCGTTACCTGTGCAAATGAGTTAATATTTTTCATGTAAATAAAATATTTGCGTTGAGATTTTTTTAAACAATGACCACCCGTTTGTTCGAAAACCTGACGTCCCAGGACAAAACGGCTGTCATTTTTGGATTCAGCGCACCAAAAAACATAATAATCTGTCAACTAAACCAAAACAGGTCTGCAAACAAAATTTTTTGGACAGCTATGTTCTTAACAGATCAAATGCATCGATTTTCAAACACACATTATCCTGACACAGGACCACCACCTTTTGCGCTATCTAATTATATATATAAATAAAAAGAGAGAGCGAGCTATATAATGAGGTTTGCGCTGATGGATTGTGTGCATTCAGACAGGTGGAAGATATGCCTTTGCATACTCTCTGGGCTGGCAGTCGTGAGTGCATAGACACTGAAGGATCAGAGGGTGATTAGAACTAAATTATTAAAGAATACGACCAACCAAATGAAACGACAATCAGCACTTTGGTCACAGGCACTTTTCCAGTTATACGATCTATTAAAGAAGACCTGTTCAGGTGGAAGAAATTGTTTATCTCTTGTCTTGGTAGAATTGTGACTCTTAAAATTAATATATTGCCTAGGATACTTTATCTCTTCCAGACCCTGCCATCCCAGGTCCTCAGATCTACATTCACCCAATTGCATAAATGGGTTACACAATTTGTTTGGAAACATAAGCCACCAATAACCAGCTTTTTAAACTTGAGTCGGGCTACCTGCAATGGAAGTAGAGGCTTCAAAGACATATGACTTTATTATCTTGCTTCTCACTTAAGCCAGAAAGTAGCTTGGTTTGCAAGATATAATGTTGGGCAACTTTCCTAGTTAGGCAGCTTCATATGGTGTCATCTCCTTGTCCACTGTTGTGGCTGTGCCACCTAGAAGTAGACCGGTACAAACACACTCACACCCATTAGCTTGCTTCTCCTGCCAATTTTGGGACCATTGCAAATATCACTTTGATACCACTTTGGAATAATTCAGAATTTGTTCCACGCCAATAATCCTCCTATTTTGGTAATTAGTCCTCTAATGGCATTAGAGTAATACACAATGCTCTAGATCAGGTTAATTCTGCTACGTTGGAGATGTTGCAGCAGAGATGCAAGCTCCGGATTGTGAGATTCTTTGAGTATCTACAACTAAGGCACTACATCTCTTCTCAACCCAAGACACTTGTCACCAGACCTTTGCCTTTGAGAGAGGGTCTCTATAGCAACATGACTCAAGTTGTGCCAATGATTTATTCCTCTATAATCTACTAGTGATTGCTAAACAACCTCCTACCCCTAAGCATGAAATTAACTGGTGGGAAACAGATGTAGGCAGACCTCCAGATGATGATTCATGGTCAACAGTGATGGAAAGAGTGTCAAAGTCTTCCATCTCAACTCTTATCAAGGAGAATAACTAAAAAATGAATTCTAGTACTTAGTACCTATCAGACTCCAGAGGATGTTTGGCACAACTTCCCCTCAGTGTTAAAGAGCTTGCAGTGGATTAGGATCTAAATGCACCAGGTTCTGGGAAGACTTGGGGGAGAGGTGGAGGAACAGGAGGGTTGGAGGGGGACACAGGAAGGTAGCCTTACATACTTTAATATTAATTTAACATACTATAAAATGTTAAAAAGCATCTAAAATTAATTTCACACTATCTATCACTAAAGCTTCTAGGGGCCTAGGCAGCTATTCTCTTCACATTCCCATACCAGCACTTCTAAATTCCCACTTTGACCACTGCCCATAAGATTAGTGCTCTAAAAGCTGAAACCATGGCATTACCAGACTTCGGTACAATCCCAGAAGAAATATGCAATTTTTTGAAACAGATTTCCAGTTTCCTATCAATTGGACCTCCATTAACGAATGGTTGAAAGGTTGGCTATGGCAGAATCTATTTTAGACAGCAAGTTTCATTTAGTGGTGTCCTCATCCTGGAACAGATACATACGGTCAATTCTCTTAATATTGGGCTAACTTTTATCCAAGACCATTCTTTATTAAAGAAATCTTTTAGAATGTATTTACAGTGTAAATTACTTTCTTTCTGAACGGTAAACAGGAGTTGGTGAATCATCATTTCACAGATTTATTAATGTTTAAACATTCTATTCATAAATATCAAGGTTAAATAACCTGGGATCCTCTTTAGTTTACCCAGACTCACCCCTGGACGATGAATCAGTATCAAATAGCTCACAGGCAGAAGGGCCAGGCCTTATATCATATTTCACCACTGCTGGTATAGAGAAAAGTCTTTAATTTTTCCATGTAACCAGTCCTTCTTAAAAGCAAGCAAGTTTATTATTGAAAATGAAAGCGTAAAAGAGCCCACTTTTGAACATTAATGCGTAGCCAGCTAGAACCAAAAAGATTTTAGAATGCAGCCAAATTCTGAATTCAAAACGGAATCCAAATATTACTTGGAATATTAATATTAAGCAGAAGGCCACAATTATATGATTTTTATTTTTAGCTTCTGTAAGGAATAGCTGTATGTATTACAATTGATGTAAATTATATCGACAATTTGGGCAAACCTGAATTTCAATTTAAAAACAAAACAAAAAACAAACCCAAAATCCCTTTGGCTTTAGTGCATTTATGGTTGCTTTCAAGACATGGAAAATTCCTGTTATATATAGGAGAGATTCGCCAAAAAAGCTCATTTGCATCAGGAGATCTTAAAAGATAGTGTTGCGCTGCACATGTTTTTTTTTTCCTTTTGGCAAGCCAAGGATCTGTGAATGTATTACAGATAAAGACCCTGGGTGTAGGGGAGCAATAAAGAGGGTACATGAGGGTAATGTATAATGTAGGGGTGTTTGAACTGCAATCAATTTCTTTTATTTACACTGGTAGTTTTTTTTTTTTTTTTTTTACAATTTTTCTTGGCTCATGACCAGTCCCAGCAGGTCCCTAAAGGATGTGTTTATTATCTAGCATACTTTGTTCTAGCCTTGAAACTGCTCAACAGGCAACATATATATTATTTTTTATCAAATATTCAAATTTAAAAATCAGTGGCCAAGTTATACACACAATCTATACATGATAGATTTCAGATTATGTAAATAAATATAAAATAGCTAAAATATAATAATTTAATCTTGTTTTTAAGCATTGGGCTATCGAATGTATTCCACTTTATAATGCACATTCTAACTAAAATTCTGGATTAAACATTGTTTGTCACATAAAAATTGTGCATGGGTACTTTTAAAGAATGTAGACAATGATTAGAAGCACAGTGCTTCATCTTAAAAATCCTGGCCAGCAGTCTAAGTGGGCTGGTATAGGGTGGTATGCCATGCCACCACTTCTCCTACTGCTTTCATTGTAAAGCCTTCCAATTCCATTCACTTACATTCCCATTAAATTTTCCATACCACAAATTCTGAATGTTCCCTTAGACCACTAGTCCTAGCATTTCAGAAGCTAGAGCTGGTGTTTTCCCAGGTTAGTCTCTTATGTAAGAGCCTTACCATTCGTGAACAAATTAGCAGAAGCTAGTCATTACACTGGGTTATATGTTAGGTTTTGATATCCAGTATAGTAAAATATTAAACCAAGCTAAACAATATAACTGAAATATTTTCTAAGCATGATGGCCATCTCATTCCTTTTTCTCTTTCAAAATCTGCTTCATTAGAGTGGAGCTTCTCTATCTTGTATTCCTTTGGGACAAAAATTAATGAGACAGATTCACATGAAAGCACATGGCCAGTGTTACAACAAGCTTGAAGTGTGAAATCATAGATGCTAGGCTTTGTTACAGTCAAGGACAAATTTGCCATATTTTCCTCTGCAAATCACAGGATTCTGATAATTTTCCCACAGAGAACTTAAGACAAACTATAGAGTACATGAGGAAGGGACAATACATGGGACAATTACTACAGGATTGTTGCTCAATATTGGCAAACATAAATGGGTCATTCTTTTGAATCAAGTAGCTGGATCACTTCCAACTTTATTAGGGGCCCATTAGCGCTGTTAGAAGATGACAGAATATGCAGACGGTCATTTTAAGATAAAAACTGTAGAGGAAGTCTGAAGACAAGTAAATTTTTTTTTTTAATAGGATATTTACCTGTCATAGGGGATCACAGGCTGCTATATTAGGTAAAATCACCAATGACTGCTTTATTATCCGTTGCCGATAATACTGCCGCTTTACAAGAACAACATGCACCGACCAGTTATTCGGTCAGCACACTTTTTTTTTTTTGGGGAGCAAAAGAAAAAAAACCCCAAACCAAACATACAATACCTTGGTGGGCACACCCTTTATTGGAGTTGTAGGTTTGTTCAAACTTAATCAACCCCATTCAAAAATCATGTTAAGGGTTGCTTAGCATACACCACCTACCTGCAATGAAAGCGATTGTAATGAACCCCAAATAGAGACCAGCTGTCCCTGTAGGAATTCCTTACAGTTTTCTTGGTTGCATCATATTGGGGATAGCCATGGCCCCAAAGTTGCTTTTAAAACCTCTACAGCACCTCATTGTTGAAAGGTACCCATCACGAGAGGGGTATAATAGAATTTTCAAAGGCATTATATGTACACTATGAAGACTATCATCAGTAAGTGGAGAAAATACGGCACAACAGGATTAATGAGGAGATCTGGGTATCCCTCCAAAGATGATGACAGGACAAGGTGAAAACTCATTAGAAATGCTACCAACATGCCTACTGCAACACTACAGGAGCCCCGGGAACTGTATGTTAAATTCTGCCATTCTGTACATGTCTGGACTATAGTAGGGTTAAGACAGAAACCATTTCTACACTAAAAAGAACATCCAAGCCTGTCTAAATTCATTTAAAAAAAAAAAAAAAAAGTACCTTCATTCATTTCAAACCGTGTAGGAAGATGACTTCTGGTCTGATGAGACCAAGGTTGAACTTTTTAGCCTCAATTCTAAGATATATTTGGCTCAAGGACAACACAGCTCAGCATCCAAATAATACCAACTGTTAAGCATGGTTGTTGCAGCATCATGCATTGGGACCACTTCTCTTCAGCTGGGACAGGGATTCTAGTTAGGATAGAGGGCATAATGAATTGCTCCAAATATAAAAATATCTTGGCATTAAACCGGTCGGACTATTAGAAAGCTAAAGTTAAATTTCACCTTCCAATATGATAATGAACAAAATAACACATCCAAGTCAAGCAAGGAATGTCTTCAGAAAAAGAAGATCAAAGTCTTGGAATGGCCCAGTGACCGCCTCAATCCCCATTGAAAATCTTTGAAATGCCCTAAAGAGGGCAGTGCACAGGAGATCTACTCCCAATTTGAACATGGAACGTGTTTGCAGGGAAGAATTGCTAAGTGCAGGTGTGCAAAGTTGATATACCTATTCAAAAGGTGCATCCACAATGAGACAGTTTAGTGGCGCAACCAGGGTTTTGTAGATTTTCATCTATTTTTGCTAAAAAATTTCTTTGTTTTGCAAAAAAAAAAAAATGTATTGGCTGCAAGCCAACGTTAAAAGAGGAAAAGGGTCTGCACGATTTATCTTGATTTCAGGCTTCACAAGACAAACACCTGCAATTTAAATAAGTGTGTAGACTTTATATATCCACTGTATGACAAACATGTATATCCTATTTGGCGAGTACTGATGTCCCTTGTGTCCCATGACAAACACATAAAATGTGAAAAAACAATTGCACAAACAAGTTACAACTCCTGTAAAAATGTGTAAATGTCTTTAGCACTAAATGCTGTATGTCCCACAAAATTATATTCTTCTCCTGTAAAACACATGTAGACTGTATTTGGTTAGTTATATAATCTCAGAAGGTGTACAATTATATTTTAATTTTATTGTGCTACAAGGTATCAGTTAATCATTTCCTCAAGTATGACATCACAAAACTGAATTGCAGTACCGTTGATCTTTCTCCAAAATAATCCAGAACAAAGTTAAATGCCTTAAATCTGCGACAAAAGGGTTAAATTTAGTTAACAGCACTGGAACCAGAAAATTTGTACGTTAGTAGCACAGTCAAAATGGTTTCTATGTTAGTCATATCTATTTGATGAACACTATGAACTTTCCGACTCGCTCCCTCATGTAGAACAAAAAATTTGATTCAATGGATGGATGTTTATTCCTGAAATATGTAAACATTTATATATATGTACATACAATTATTACTTTGTATCATTTACAAGATAAGCTCCAATCCAAGCATCGCCAACAAGGAATCCATGACCCACCCCACTTGCCAGGCTCCCATACACACCCACACATGCCCACGTCTGCACACCACGGATGCTTTGACACCAAAATAAATCTCAGCCTTTAGACGGGCTGGGAAAGCATTAACGCTTCATAAAGGATTTATTTCTGTAAATTTAATTAGATTTTCTATAGAAAACAACCATTTTTGTTTATTCTGTGTGTTTTATCCTCTCTTCTGATAAGTATCTTCATGACACTTGGAGAAGCGTATAGTATTTATATAGAAGTTCCATGCAGCAGCAAAATTCACAAACAAGGCCTGCCACAGATCAATCTCTTTCTAAACGTTCCAAAGTATTTTAAAAAAAAAAAAAAAGAAAGAAAGAAATATAACGGTAACTAAAAAAATAAATCAGATCCATCTGTGTCAGTAAGATATTACTACAGGTGAAAAGTCTCTCTCCTATATGACTGTCAGCCAGTAGGAATCTGGGATTATGAAATAAAACAGTACAAAGTCGTGCCCACTTATATGATGCCCAGGGCGTCAGCCTGCAGTGTGGGCTGAAGTAGCTGCGGCTGAAGAGGAGGTGGTAACTGCAGAGGGACTAAAGGTGGTGCTAGCTGACCCGGACTGCTGTGCTGTGCTGATGGGGAACTGGTGACACTGGGAGAATCGACAACTTCACCATCATAAAAGAAAAACTGGCACTGCTGAATGAAGGTTTCTATGACAGATTGGTGGTTCTTCGTGGTGGAGAAAAACTCTTTGTTTTCAAAGTCCGGACGCATAAGAGTAGGCCAAAAGCAGATGGAAAGGTTGTCTGCAGTCATCAGGTTAGTCTTGTTGTGTTGACTAACCCTAGAAAAGGACAAATATTTTAGCTGTGGTGGTCACCAAATTAAATATTGTTTTATGTCAAATAATTTTTAACAAAAATATAACATGTTAGGCAGTATAATCTAGTATTTGACAGTAATCTCTGTTCATATAAAGATGCGTTCAAGTTACTTAGCGAAAGCTTTCCACATCTGACATTCAAAAATTCTAACACTGCTACCCATTCACTGTAGCCTCTAAACTGCGACGTTCTTTGGAGATTAGTTAAAATCTTGATCTAATATTGACACAAACTTGAAAGGCTATATTGAGAATCTTGTCTGCAAATTACATTGTTACAAATGGAACTTAATATAACTTTTATTCAAAGATTGTTTAAAATAAGCAATATAAAACAATTTAAAATCAAATGCTGTCTGCACAAATTATCTTCTTTATTAAATATAGGACTTATGCTGTTGGCAGATATAATGGTAACCAATAAGCAGGTTATTAACTGAATGAGCATTCAAGTATATAAATCATGTAAGCATTGATTTTTATATATGCATAGATGAGCTCCGTATCAGGGTAGCCCTATACTTGTTCTAGCAATGAAAAACACTATCTGTATAGTGCCTTAGTAGGCAATTGCCCATATGTAATTTTGAAGTGCATAAATGAGCTCCGTGTCAGGATATCCCTGTATTATTCTAATAACATGAACGCTGTCTGTAAACTGTCTAAATGACCATTTCTGCTTCTAATATGGAGGATGTATTGCTATCTGCCTAGATGATACTTCCGAACTAAATCTGGTTATATCGGAGTATCATCAGTAGAAATAAGCTGCCAGTTTCAACAACATACAAATAGTGCAGACAGCGAGGACGCCGACGCGCGTTTCGCTTAAGTCTGCTTTCTCTCAGACAAGCCGAGACACTGAATTGACACTTCTTAAGTACCCTGAAGGGACACCCCTTCATAGTCACATGATCGCGACCTGGACCAATCATCATTCATTTGAATTAAATTGAATGACGGTGATACCATTTTATTGGATATCATTGTTAGTTATGATAGTTCCGCCCTCTGGATTATTTTATACATAAGATCACGATCTGAGTGCTATTATCGTAACTGCACAGTGCGATTTATATAAAGAGCACACAGAGACATATCTGCCTTAATTAATTTTCTAATGGACAGTTCTAATATTTATATATGGAGGATGACCAGATGATCGGATGACCATATTATATATAAAATTGTGGCAAATTGATTGTATTTTAAATTGTTACATTGATAGTTGTATCTATTGCCTAAATATGTTATCTAACCCATCTCTCCGGTCAATTGACCTAAGTTAATATGTATTATATAAAGTCCATTTTTAGGGAGTACACGGCAGTGATATATTTCCTATATCATTATATGGTAGATAATTTTGATTTAGGAATAGTTTAACTTGTGATAATAATCCATGTAATGAACATTCTAAGGTTTTCTAACTATTGTCTTGTTGTTAAGTTGAAAGAATGACCTATATTGTCTTAGAAAGTTATTCAGATATTTGGAGAGAAAAAGAGTGTATAACTAATCTGATTTTTTTTAGTAGATTAAGATCTTTATTGATTGAAAAATGTGTACAAACTTAACAGAGTAAGACACTTTACAGACAGCGTTCATGTTATTAGAATAATACAGGGATATCCTGACACGGAGCTCATTTATGCACTTCAAAATTACATGCGGGCAATCGCCTACTAAGGCACTATACAGATAGTGTTTTTCATTGCTAGAACAAGTATAGGGCTACACTGATACGGAGCTCATCTATGCATATATAAAAATCAATGCTTACATGATTTATATACTTGAATACTCATTCAGTTAATAACCTGCTTATTGGTCACCATTATATCTGCCAACAGCATAAGTCCTATATTTAATAAAGATGATAATTTGTGCAGACAGCATTTGATTTTAAATTGTTTTATATTTTGCTTATTTTAAACAATCTTTGAATAAAAATTATATTTTAATAATAAAGAAGCTATGTGCACCTACAACAAACTTCCTTACTTTTCTTGATATACATTATCAGTTTAAGGTAGCACCCCGTTTACATTGATTATATATTCAACTATAAAATTAAAAATATATTGGGTTATAGCTTCCATGATTAGTGCGACAGCATCCCCCATTTTGTTTACAAATAGAACTTGTTAGGAAATATCAATATTGTTTCATAAGGAGTGCATAGCTTTGTGAGAACAGTATCGTAGCACTAGGTAAACAGTGTTACACGGTTTGGAAAGTGAGCCTCCTCTCTGGAAAGACGAAAGCAGTTCCTTATTTCACAATTGTAACGGATTGGCGGCTGCTTACTTTGGATCAATTTCAAAAATATAAGTGCAGGATCGCAGGAGATCCAAAATAGGTTGAACTTGATGGACTGGTGCCTTTTTTTTTTTAACCTCATCAACTATGTTACTATGTTATACGCTAAAAAAATGTTACTTTAGTTGATTTTCCACCAACAAACACAAGCGACCAATTGCACATCCGTGTGTTCTCAAAATTAGCACTTTCAAAGTACACGAGACGCCCTATGGCGAGTTGAAATAAAATACAGTTAAACCATGTACTAGATAAGGCACTGGATAATTGCTCATCAAATAAACCAATGTAGAGGAACCTTGATTGCGCCTGAAGAGAAAGTGTTGCGCTGTCTCACATTAATATAGAAGTGACCCGGGCATTTTAGATCCAGCATTTAAACATAATTTTTCACAGCATACACCGATTTCCACTCTTTGTTGGTATACTCTGTACACACACAGATTATATATATATATATATATATATATATATATATATATATATATATATATATATATATATATATATTATAGTTAGTTCTTATTTCCACACTTAACCAATAATTAAGTGGTTTCAGTCAATAAAGCACCATTATTAATTTTCATTATATTGGACGAGTCTCTTAGCAATAATTTACTTATTCATGTTTTCTCTATTTTCGATACACATTTTTGTAATTGTTCATTGGCTATTGGTCTGCAATTGTAGACCACACTATAGAAACCCCTCCATATTGGTAGCAGTATCTCCCTTTCAATTAAATTTTAAGGTGTTGAAAATACAGAATAAGAGAATGCTGTCCATTTCTGGGACAAGCAGCATTTTTGAGTGGCTCGTATTTGCCTGCTAGTTTCTTCTGACTGTTCTGATGGCGGACGTCTGTGTGCCAGCTCCTTCACTGACTGTAGTTAAGGTACCACGGCAGTGGTTTATTGCCCATTAATTGAATTCAGGGAGCGTGAATAAAAAAAGTTCCCTGAAGGGTGGCAACTAATGAAATTATATATCCAACTTCTGGGAGATTTAAAGCTTCTAAATAAGTGCTTTTAAATTTTAAAATTAGCATTCATTGCAATATTACAATTCTGTTCTGACAAATTCAAAGTTATGCAAATTAATCATTGTATAATCACCTGTTCAAATGAGATATAATGAATTTGAAGACTTCATAGTTGACAGGAGGGAAATTGCGCAAAATCTCCTTCAAGTCACGTAGCCTCTCCATCTTATCCTGGACTTCTGTAAATGCGGAAAGAAGTGTTCAGTTTATTAACTAGGTTTTGGTTTCCCTCTTGTAGCCTAGTTTTACTAAAACACAGGTAGTGTACAAAAAAAGTGGAAGCACTTATGTCAACGAGAGAAACAATGTACATTGACAGAAAGGATTCAACAGATGTGTGGCTCATGACTTAATCGAATAACCTCTCAGAATGCAGTGTGTCATGTATAAAATGATTGTCCTGGTTATCTAGATTTATAGCAAGCATGGCTACCACACAAAAAAAAAAAAAAGATCTCAGGGACCCTTAATGAGGGGTGATTTTATAAAGACAGTTAAACACTATTGCTTGTAAAACAAAAACAAGTTAAAGGTGGAATTTCAAGGGAAAAACATAATTAGCAAGGGGCAACAGTGGTTGGAAGTGCATCTCTGCATTCATTTTAAGTGCAAGGCAAAACGGGTTTTATTTGATTTATTCTTTAAAAAAAAAAAAAAAAAAAAAAAAAAAAAACCCTAAAATTAAACAGCACATCAACTCACATGAATTTCTCACAAACATTCTAAGATAGATATAGTTAGGTTGTAGTGCATAAACAGCTCATCACAACCTGCAAACAGCACAAGCAATGGACTTCTGAGATGTGGAGGAAAGTTATATGATCAACCATCCTTTGCCATGTATACAGTCATAGCCAGAAGTTTTGAGAATGACACAAGTAATGGTTTTCACAAAGTTTGCTGCTTCAGTGTTTTTAGACCTTTTTGTCAGAAGTTGCTATGGTATACTGAAGTAAAATGACAAGCATTTCATAAGTGTCAAAGGCTTTTATTGACAATTACACTAAATGTATGCAACAAGTCAATATTTGCAGTGTTGACCCTTCTTTTTGAAGACCTCTGCAATTCGCCCTGGCATGCTGTCAATCAACCTCTGGGCCACATACTGACTGATGGCCGCCCATTCTTCCCTAATCAATGCTTGGAGTTTGTCAGAATTTGTGAGTTTTTGTTTGTCTACCTGCCTCTTGAGGATAGACAACAGGTTCTCAATGAGATTAAAGTCTGGGGAGTTTCCTGGTCATGGACCCGAAATTTCATGTTTTGATCTGCGGGCCGCTTAGTTATCCCTTTTGCCTTAAGGCAATGTGCACTATCATGCTGGAAAAGGCATTGTTCGTCACCAAACTGTTCTTGGATGGTTGGGAGAAGTTGCTCTTGGAGGATGATGTTTTGGTACCATTCTTTATTCTGTGTTCTTAGGCAAAATTGTGAGTGAGCCCAATCCCTTGACTGAGAAGCAACCCCACACATGAATGGTCTCAGGATGCTTTACTGTTGGCATGACACAGGACTGATGGTAACGCTCACCTTTTCCATCTACGGACAAGTATTTTTCCAGATGCCCCAAACAATCTGAAAGGGGATTTATCAGAGAAAATGACTCCAGTCCTCAGTAGTCCAATCCCTGTAACTTTTGCAGAATATCAGTCTGTCCCTGATATTTTTCCTAGAGCGAATGGGCTTCTTTGTTGACCTTCTTGACACCAGGCCATCCTCCAAAAGTCTTTGCACTCACACCTGCCTGCTGCCATTCTTAAGCAAGCTCTGCATTGGTGGTGCCCCGATCCCGCAGCTGAATCAACTTTAGGAGACTGTTCTGGTGCTTATTGGAGGTTCTTGGGAGCCCTGAAGCTTTCTTCACAACTACTGAACCTCTCTCCTTGATAAATGAGCCGATGAATGGTTGCTTTGAGTGCAATCTTACTAGCAGCAATACCCTTGCCTATGAAGCCCTCTTTGTGCAAACCAATGATGACTGCACGTGTTTGATTGCAGATAACCATGGATAACAGAGTAACAACAATGATTTAAAGCTTACAGTCTGTTATTCTAATTCTATCAGCATGACAGTGATTTCCAGCCTTGTCGTCAACACACTCACCTGTGTTAACGAGAGACTCACTTACCTGATGTCAGCTGGTCCTTTTGGGGCAGGGCTGAAATGCAGTGGAAATGTTTTTAGGATAGAGTTCATTGTCATGGCAAAGAAGGACTTTGAAATTAATTGCAATTCACCTGATCACTCTTCATGACATTCTGGAGTATATGCAAATCGCCGTCATAAAAACTGAGGCAACAGACTTTGTGAAAAATAATAATTGTGTCATTCTCAAAACTTTTGGCCACGATACACACACACACATTTGTTACGCCTGGTGCAAATTCTACTGTTTTTGCACTGGACACATCTTTAGATGCATCAATTCAACATATGAGTGCTTTTATTTTTGTGTGCGTCTTTCTATGTACGCTCAGAGTGCAAAAGCATCCACCTCACAAAGAGCCCCAATGAGTTCAGGTTGTGTGATTTTACAGATATTTATGACAATGCAAACTATCAATTCACTAGGAAGCAGTGCCTTGTTAATATTATTCAGAACATAACTCCATTATATTTTTGATCCGATTTAACAGTCTCAATTCTCAAATATTAATTCAGCTCATAAAAAGGACTATTGCGACTGTGTATAAGAGAAAAGTGCTCTTTAAAAGGCCACAGAGACTGGATCACATGTCAAATCAGTGTGATCATCTGGTGACCATATAGGTAGCAGCCATGCAAACATTCAATCCACTCAACCTCCTTTGTTATTTTGGCTCTAAATAGAAATTTGGTTGAAACGGTCATACCTGAAAACAGACATAAATGGTGAGCAATTACACTTACTTGAAGCTTCTAAAAGGTCTGGGTGATGAACATATGGTATTAGAGGAGCGGGAAGGTCTGCAAAGAATGCCTTCAGAGCACCAGCAACGGCATTTACATTAACCTCCATCGAAGCCAAGTTCAAATTGTTATCTGCAAGACGATCCATATAGTCTTTCAATTAGTTTTTTCAGATAAAATACTTTGTATCTGCAATAACATTTAACTGCAGAATTTAGAAAATCACACTACGTCTATATATGAAAGTCATTACCAACCTTTATTTACAAAAAATAATAAATTTAAAAGACTGGATTGATACATTAAATACATATAATTTTATCCATTAGCGGTAGCAGCCTATAGGATTAAATGCTGCCATTAATTGGGCTCCACAACAATACAATGTAAGACATAAAAGGTCATACAAAACATTTTATAAATTCAAACAAGGATTCTCAAAACCAATCAAGAGACAAAGTATAATTAAATTGACGTCTACACACAGTGGAGGCAAACAGGCAAATATTGCATCAAACCACAAAATGGCTTTTCGGATATATTGACACACAGACCTATAAAGCTTTTAAGTGTTGAAATACCAATATAGAAAAAAAAAAAGTTAATGTAGTCTACAACTATTGTAACGATTGTGGTTTCCATTTAATTTCTGTGAGGAGTTTGTATGTTCCCCCCATGTTTGCGTGGGTTTCCTCCGGGTGCTCCGGTTTCCTCCCACACGCAGAAAACATACTAGTAGGTTAACTGGTTGCTAACAAATTAACCCTAGTCTGTGTGTATAAGAGAATTTAGAATGTAAGCCCCAATGGGGCAGGGACTAATATGAGTTGTCTGCACAGCACTGCAGAATAAGTGGCGCTATATAAAACGAATGATGATGATTTCATGTAACATGCAACCCCTTTCAAAAGAATAAGAAAAGAAAATTGTAAAAAAAAATGTGCTTTATACAAAATGCTTAATCTCAACTCAAAGGTACATTAACTTTTTTTAGCCGAAACTGGCACGTACTCTATGGGTTAATAGGTTCATGAGGAATGTGATAATAATGTGAAATCAGGGCAGGTGAGCCAAGAAATCCTGAGGCATAGGTTCACCAAGTATAGTAGGAGAGTGAGCATGCTGCAATTTCCCATTAAATTGTTTAATTCACAATCACTGTAAAATGATGCACATATTCTTCTTTCCTGTAGGTTACACCAATCCCATGTTTTCTGATATCAAACTACTTTTGCATACCTAGCTTGTAAACACAAATGACACCAGATGGATCATAACTTCATGGGTTTTCTGAATATGTGGAACAAAGATCGCATCTCATCTAAAGTAAACATCCTGCAGAACATTATAGTTAACTTACTGCAACAAATGTTATGAATGAGAAAACAAGTTTTGATAATTCTAGCACAGGGAGCAATTGGTTTGGTCCAGCTCCAGAAACAAACAATACAGTCTGTATACAGAGAAGCAAATATGTTATTGAACAGTGTCCAAAAAGGACTGTTTTCCAGCAGTATCTCAGAAATGCACAACTAAGGCAGAGCCAAACTGTGCAATGTTTTATAGAATAATAATGATGCAGTGACTGCTCACCCTGGTCAAATTGCTTCTGAATATTATCTTGGTCCGTTTTGTATCCACTGACACGATACAGACCTTCAGTGCCCAGTCCTGAAATTAAATTAAAAAAAACAAAAAAAAAAACCAAACTTATTAACTTGCAATGAAAAGCATTTTGCATGTCTAAAGTAGATAAGATTTATGCATGTAACCATCAAAAATATCTTTGTAACTTGGCATCAAATTTAGTAAGCACCAATATCAATGATGTTAGAGACACAGTGGGTATGATGGCAATGCAAATAAGCACATTTATACCAGGTAAAGCAGCATATAAAAAAAGTGAATGCCAAACCCTTTGTGACAGAACCAAGTACGGTACTACATTGTTCAAACCAGCAAGGTGCACCACTGGGGACTAATGTGGCATAATAATAAATTTCATTATTGTTTCATAATTAATCAGTAGAAAGATTATTGTGCCTTATAAAGATTGACACTCAAAATGGCTGCCTCCATGTGAAGGCAACAACAACATTTGGAGAAAGGCAACATATGGCAATTTTTTGTGGGTGTTTGCAAGGAAATAAAGTGACAACATCTACAATTTATTTTTTATTTATGCTATTTTATGGGCTGAATCTGGTGGTACTCAGAATATTTAATTTCTGGAATGGTAAAAGACAATGATAAACACATGCAACCAATCTAATGCAGGTCAGATGCAGTCATTCTTTGGTTGGTATAGATCATCATACAGTTATTTCCTGCCTCAGACCAGATGTCACAGGGAGGATTTTACTTTCACTGGATGAGTATATGTTGATCCACCAGGGATCACATCCAGGGCTTTTCACTGCAGATGGCCAACTAAGCGAACACAGATTTCAGTGCTTTGAAAAAAAAAAAAAAAAAAAAAGGAATATGGGGGGCGGCGTTCCGGGCTAGTTCAGGAGGACAGGAGGGGGCCTGCAAACCCTGTCAGACACCTGACAGAATGTCAGCTCTGGTTTAACAGTTTTATTAGCACATGGCTGAATTTTTAAAAAAGAAGAAGAAAGATTAGAACTGCTGAAATGTAGAGTATGGAGCCAATAAAATTGTGATGATTACAGTTACTATTAATTTCAGCTGCAGCATGAAACAATAAGAAATGATTATTGGCCAGAAACTGACCATGACAGATTTATAGGCGTGTGAATATTTTATATATTGCTAGAACAAGAAATATTTGTGAAATGAAAAAGAGCCTTGACTGGTTGATAGTAAAGTGGTAGTTTCACATAAGTACTTGCACCGTTACTGTTAACGTACAAAATTGGGAATAAAACCCAAAAGAATGTAGTACTGTATGTCACACAAGTCTAGAAGCCAGCTTCATGTCTTCAGGGAAAACGTGCACCCACTGCAACACCTATAGTACTAAAAAAAAAAAACAACAGTATATTTCTAGGTCCTGTGAGTTTCTGGATTTTCTTCTACTAGAACAGAACTGGGGTCCACACATTCATTCAATATATATATATATATATATATATATATATATATATATATATATATATATATATATATATATATATATATATATATATATATATATATATATATATATATATATCTCTACATAACTATATTTTAAATCGATTTTATTATGTATACCGGCTAAAAATTACGTGTCTGATTGTATAAATTTTTATCATTTTTTTTCTGTTTTTGGAAACTGGACTTATTCTTCAAGACTACAAATTTGTCAGAGATGAGATACCAAATGGTACTCACGTACTCTGCTTTTTCAATAGGCAGATGAGTTATTTCCTGGTGATTAACATTATATAAAAGAGATGGTAAATAAAAACATACTACACTAATTTTTCTTTGAATTATTACAGCAGAAAAAGCTGCTGGCTTTATGGACACATACAGTACAACACTGCAATGCCAATTTTACACATCCGTTTTAAGCTTATCTGGTTTGTAGTAAGACATAAGTTATTTCTTCTGCTAAATAGTATTTCGATAAACTGTTCAACAGCAAAGTAAAGAGAATACCCAAACCTCTAAATCAGATGAGAATTTAAATGAGGACATTGATGGCAGACTGAAACAATCATGGCACACGCACTAAGAATGGAAAACTGTTTTTTTTTTTGTTTTTTTTTTATTGGACAAATGTGTTGAACTAATTGGACTCTGGGGATCCATAGAACATTGCTGGATAACAGAACAGAGCAAAGCTTCTTTTTTTTATCTCAGACGCACTTCGTGTTCTGCAGCTAAAACCAAATGGTCGACGACACCATGCCAAACATCTAACAAAAAACAAATATGCATTTGGAATATTACTGCTTCACAAACATTAAGGAAATTTATAATTCAAACAGTATAGTGAAATTGTAAGCATATCTGTTAAGACAAAATACAGTAAAGCAATGCACAACCACCACAGTCAATGCTTATTAACCCATAGCCCTGCTCCTCTACGAGATTGCCTCAAGCATAAAAGCTGTTAATGAGCATGCAGAGATAATGAGACATGTAAATAGCAACCAATTTGTATTTCACTCTGCCACTTTACTTTGTCACCTACAGCAGTTGCAATAGCAGATATTTGAGGTATTAAGCTGTAAGGCCATGCTGCTACTAAAACATTAACTCTTATAGTTTGGATCAGCTTAAACTACATAAAACTAAACACTCACATGAGATATAAAATACAGATTCCAAAGTTATTGCTAAGGAATAATTTGCCATTTACAAAATGTTTGAAGCAATTTTTCAGTTCTGAACATTTAGCTGGTACTAAAACTATTTCATGTCAGAAGTGAAACAAAGTGGTGGATCCCATTCATACTTCATTAATTAAGAGAAGTCTCTCCATGCAATAAAATATATTCATACGTTTACTAAAAACCAGTGAGAAGAAACACTTAAACGTAAAACATAAAAAATGCCGCCTTTACTTTCCAGCAAACAGCTTAGCAATGACAGCCATTTTATACTTGTCTTACTAAAGTAAAATCATACAAGGCACAGCAAGAGGCACTGCTTGGATATAGTTCCTGAGGCTGTCAAACATTTGAAGCATTATTTATAATGAAATATTATATAACCCATTAAAATAAAAGCAACCTGTACCAGTCTTCGAAAACATGCTCTGTTAACAGTGTTTTCACAAGCCACTAAGCTAAAATGTCCAAATTGTGTGGTGTGCAAATCTGGGGCTCTAAAAGCAAGAGATGAACAATAGGTTTCAAATCTTGGGACTAAGTGAACTATTATCCGCAGGCTTCTTCTTAGAGATGCGGAGTTTTATAATGGGAAGGGGGAAGTGCATAGCTGGTGTAACACTACCAGCTCCGGGGTTGTATATACTCCCCATACAGACTGCACAAAATTAGCTTCATTCTTTTCATTAGCAGCAGAAGAGAAATAACCAGAGAAAATGAGTAGGTGTAAAAGTAGCATGCAGAAATATCACTCTATTTGCAATACTATATAGATACTTCCCTTATGCAAAATATGTGTATTTCATTTGTATGACATAATGTAGTTATATAGTCCAAGACCAAAAAAGCAAGTTATGCCACAGTTTTAGATGGGTGTAAGGGTAGAGAGGGCTGGGGATGAGATCAGGAAAAAAAATGTAATGGATTTTTTATTTTGTTATGGTCTGGGGTAACGTACATTCTGCGTGACATTTATCAGTAACGCCCATGCAAGATGCATCCATGTCACACAGAATTTGTGGATGGACACATGGATGGAGGACAGGATTTCAGCTTGGAAGAGACGCTAGATCTTGAAGCCGGCTTTCTGGACGTAATTTGGGCTGGAGATTTAAAAATGAAAAATCCCAGACTTGCAGTGCCCCTCACAATGCAAGGACAGACAGAAAAGGTCTACTCCCTCCAGCCACACAGCTCTTAATGTTTGCTACCCAATGGTAACTTATTTCATATTCAGAAAGATCCTGCTTTGCTCGTGTACAATGCCAATGTCTGCTGAAATGCTGTAACGCATAGCCCTGCTCCTCTACGAGATTGCCTACCACTCTTATCTGTCCCCTCTGCTGAACCCAGTCAACACTCTACTTTGGGTCAGGACTGCAGGGTAGCAAGCAAACAATTGCCCACAGTCACCAGCAAAGACATGCTGCAGCAGCTACACATCAAAAAGTGTAGGGAAGAAGTGAAGTAAGCGGTTGCAGGAGCTGTTATGGAGGCTGGCAGTGGCAGAGACTACTCTTCCACAACTGGTGTGTAGCCATCACTTACGATGGGCGAGTATCTGGTGGCAATAAGAGCAGTAGGAGTGGTCAGTAACGGGAGGTTACCAATGTTCAAAGGAACCCCAGATATTTAAAACTACCAAATCTTTTTATATAGTATTTGGAGCCAACTGTAGGCTTCTCTAATGCATTAACCGACAGTAAATGTAAAAATTAGAAGGTGATGTCTTGCGAAAAATGGAAAGCTACCACATCGCTAGTAAAGCCAGAAGTGGGTAAGACTGACACTAGAAACCATTGTTTATAGTGTAGACTTGTTTACATGTGCTTATCAAGTTAAAAATGCTAGTATAACACGTAATAAACGCCAGTGGGTAAGAGCCTTTAAGGAGAATTCGACATTAACTGGTATGAAAATCACACATGCGGTCATAAGGTAGGACATGGATAGGAATATGTATTGCCATTTTAAACATGGCGAACGAATGTCGCTTTCTGGACAATACCACAGAAAAAGGGTAAGTCCCGGGAAAACTGTTTCAGCATGGAGTTCCTGGGTCTTTACTACAGGGAAGGGAGCAGGAAAGTGAATATTAACAAGTAACTGGGAATACCGCTTTACACATTACAATCTTATACAAAACAATTACAATATTGGATTGTAAATCACATCAACTTGCAATTTCTCTAAACATACTATAAAGAATTTGAGAGTCAATCACAATTTAGATTGGAAAGCATCTAAAATGAAATGATGACCCCCCCCCCCAGGGCCTATTGGTTAGGGCTGTCTGACATCATAGGGGCACGGCTAGGTCTATAAAAGTCAGAGTACATCAAATTTTACTCTTCATAACACTGTCTACCATAGAGACAAATAAGGAAACATTTGTTTTGACGTTAGTGTCTCTTTATAAAATAAGGGCAGTGTGGTACATTATTCTATGCCATAAAGAATCTGCATTTCATTCTAAAGCACACCAATTACACAGTATGCTTGAGAATTGTGGAGAAACAAACGCGATAAGGGTTCATTAGCAACATGCAGGGTGCAATCACTTAGCTCATGTTTGCTGCAACACAGTAAGTAATACTAGCAATGTAATGGACACTTTTTAAGATTAGAGATAGGAATCACAACAAATGTAAGGTTAAGAATAAAGTATGTATTACTCAATTACAATTACATTTTATGCCTGCCTCCTTTTTATAAAGCAATGTTTGTGAAACCACGTATTATCACTTGACTGGAGGCTATGGTATAGCTACACACCATTAAAAAGAGATTGGAAGGGTACATGTGCTACTTTATACGCTCCGTTGGAAGTCATGAGAAGCACACTTGAACAACAAATGTTTGTTATATCTAGTTGTGTACCTAAATACAAGAATTGCATCCAACAATAAGAGCAAAGCTCAATAATAAAAAGTAAATAAAAGTATTTCTTTCTGTGAGCATCTAACCAACCCAGAGAGAGAGAGAGAAAAAAAATAAATAAATCCCAAACCATGGTAAGATTGCAGACAGGCACACCATGAGCTCTATGTAATGTAGAAGACACGTTAGGCAAGTTTCATGTATACTTTTCAAATGTGTATAATTATTTTGGCTATTCGCATTTATAAAAACTAAAGAAATCCCATCAGACTTCGGCAGTAATTTATAAAACACAAAGTTGTACTTACTGGATCTAGTTGGATCCAGCAGGTCCCCTAAGGCTTCCAACACTCAGAGATCCTCTCTCCTGTTCTGACAAGTCTAGACTGGCCAATACTCCTACCTAATGAACTTTTCATTCACATGGATCACAAGATCTACAGAGCATCACTATGTAAAACTGTGTTTTATTTTAGGTCACCCTAAAAAACAACTATTTAGTAATATGTAGACTAAGGCTAGAACTTCTGATTACCAACACTGCTGTGCACTGCGACTATAGATTATTATAAAAATCACTAATTTCCATTAGCCCTACTCACAGTGAACCAGTTGTCTAACATTTACAGAATAATGTTTAACTGAATACTGATCTAATGCATAAGGAGAGGTGCAGAATCATGTTTATGTGCAATTACCCCTGATAAGCCATAGGACATCAACGCTGCAGTCATTTGAGGGTACTACAGTATCTGATCATCACAAATTTTCTTGCGCACCTCTATGTGGTGCAAAGAAATATCTGTGAGGTTACATTAACACGGAGTGCATCCTGGAGGCACATAGCAGGGAGCTGAATTGACCCCTTAGGGTACTTAAGTTTGAATTTCTTGAAACATTAAAATATTTTATTGGGTACCCAACTTTAATAAATGTCAACAGGTAATAAAATCAGAGCAAGATGTAGCTTCTCTACAGAGGGACTTAAATAAACTGGAGGATTGGGCGGCTAAATGGAATATGAGGTTTAACACAGATAAATGTAAGTTTATGCATTCAGGGATCAAAAACAAGAACGCAATCTATAAATTAAATGGAATTAATTTAGGAGAATCTATAATGGAAAAGGATTTGGGAGTGCTCATAGACAGTAGACTTAGCAATAGTGCTCAATGTCAAGCAGCAGCTGCAAGGGCAAACAAAGTATTGGCATGCTTAAAAGGGGCATAGATGCAAGGGAAGACAGTGTCATTTTGCCACTGTATAAATCGTTGGTAAGACCTCATCTTGAATATGCAGTACAGTTCTGGGCACCACTCTATAAAAAAGATAATTTGGAACTAGAAAGGGTTCAGAGAAGGGCGACAAAATTGATAAAGGGTATGGAGTCATTAAGTTATGAGGAAAGGTTAGCCAGTTTAGGCATGTTTACTTTAGAAAAGAGGCGTCTAAGGGGAGATATGATTACTATGTACAAATACATTAGGGGTCAATACGGAGAACTTTTTGGGAACTTTTTACCCCAAGGACCATACACAGGACACGTGGTCATCCCCTAAGGTTAGAGGAGAGGAAATTTCACAACCAGCAAAGGAAGGGGTTCTTTACAGTAAGGGCAGTCAAGATATGGAATTCATTGCCAGGGAAGGTTGTGATGGCAGATTCAATAGATATGTTTAAGAAAGGGTTAGACAAATTTTTAGCGGAAAGGTGTATCCAGGGATACGACCGTTAATTTAAAATAAAGGATAGTGGATATAGGGTAAAAATAGGACTGCAATATTGAGTCTGGGGAGGATTTTCAAAATTGAAACAGATGGGCGGTTACCTACTCTGGATTAATTTCAAATATAAGTGCAGGATCGCAGGAGATCCAAAATAGGTTGAACTTGATGGACTGGTGTCTTTTTTCAACCTCATCAACTATGTTACTATGTTACTTTTGTACATATGCTTAACCAGCGCGTTCATACGTCACATCACACCAACGATACATCTTAATGAATGTCCCAGATGTTCATTAAGCGTACATTAGTAGCTGATACTATCTGTGATTTGACCCACTGTGTGTAGACACCTGAACTTTAACATTTCTTCTGAACGAGCTGCTACTACTAACCAGGATTGGTAGTAACAGCTACTAAAGTACATGTACAGCAAAAGGAACTGTGTGTGGTTAAGCACAAACAAAATAAATTAACAAAAATAAATAAAAAAAAAGGGTGTGTTTATGCTCAATGGCTTACAAAGAATATAATGACAATATTAACAGTATTTTGTCTTCTAATATTCTTATTATTTACAGTAAAGCACATTCACCTACATCATTAAACACATTTCATCCAGACATACTGAATTTTTAATTACATCACTATTCTATCAGTAATACATTTGATTATTTCTCCTCTCTCTCATTAGTATCATGTTCTAAATAAACCAATGCCGTTTATGTGCAGATAAGTTTTAAAAATTAAAATTGGTCAGGACATTTCGGAAGTTACTAGCATAGTAGCTTCCCATTTGATTGCTAAAGCAAAAGCAATCTACCTAAGAGAATTATGGCTAAGCAGCAGAAAACACCAATTACGATTGTGCTTGAAAATGAGTTCAGTAACTGAGAATAAGAAACTGAGAGTCAACATTGTTGAGCATTAGACACACATTAGCCTTAACCCTGTTTAAATATTCTAAACAAAACTCTGAGAAGTGCATGGAATGATTTCAGCAACAAATACCAAGCAACATTCTCAGGCAGTAGCCTTCGGCATGAAATATTTGTTACAGTTGAACCTTCTGGTTATTTAATTTGGGCGATTGTGACAGCATCTGCTTCCTTTCTTGCTTTTTTGGAGCAGAGTGTGGCTGGGCTCTAATCACACAGCTTGTGTTGCCTACCAGTCACTTCACAGAGAACAAACAGCTCCTTAACGCTTTACTCACTGTTGGTATAACAGCAAGGTATATAAGAGCAGATTGAAATGGTCTCTAGCATACAGTAAACCAACAACTGATTAACACCTCCTCGGCTGATCGTATTGCCATATTATATCCAAAGCGCGCCAATGACAGATGGTCTGCTTTTAGCACAAGATTCTAGGGGTGTGTCTGAGATAAGTAGGTAGGATTAAAAAAAAAATGGAGGTTAAATATCACTGCATTGAAACAAGAATCATTTGTATATTGTGACAAAACAGGGTGCTACCGGACTGAAAACTTTATTCATCACCCATTTCTCACAGTTTAATGTACTTTTTAACCCTTGACCCAGTCTAAGCATATACACCAGAGCATTGTTGTATTTCATGTTATTAGGTACATTTTGTCCTTGCTATTACCTGCAATATTGTATGTATTAGAAATAGAAAGAATATTGTCATACTGTGTGAAAATAACAGGTCAGCAGAGGTCATTTTGCTTGTGTTAGCGAAGGTAATTCAAATGTCCATTGTTATGAGGTGTGGCTTAGATCTGGTTTGTAATCAGAACAATGTCTGAATGACTTGACATAGATTATTTGTTGACCTAGCTAATTAACGTGAGGTAGCTAAGAGGTAACTAGGTTAGAACTTCTCCACATTAATATACTGGCTGAAATAGCATTGAGAAATGTATTAACATGTATCAACATAAATGTCATTGTATCAAAATGTATCAGACTCGAATTGTATACTGTTGCATATACAATGTGTCAAATGTCTTATTGTTTCATGTAAGCGTGAAGTGTTATTCCTTGATGTTATATTGTAACCCTTTGTTTAGTGTATTTAGCCAAAAAGCTAATTGAGTCAGGCCATTCAGTATGTTTTTTTCTTTAATATTTTAAATCAATAGCCATTTACTGTCTTATTTTATAAACGTTTTGCAGGGCTCTTCTTGCTGAATGAAAGTTATTGCTTTGTAAAGTCAACCAACTAGTCAGCCAATTCTAATGATTCTTTAGCCACTGGCTTTCAAAAACTTTAAAATGGACATTTCAAATTATATTAGCAGCTCCTGTCCTCTATAAAATTAGATATATATCTATATCTAAATATATATCTACATTGGAATGACATCAGGGGCGGGCTGGCCCGGGGGGCAGATGTCTCCCGGGCCGGACATAAAAACATTACTTCGGGCCGCCATGTTTGTACTCGGTGGCTGGCCCCTCCCCCGGGACCGGCCACCTTTCAATTGGCCGCGGATCCTAAACCCTTTCTCCAATTGTAAATAAGAACACCCACTTGTCGATACTCATTAAATAAAACTGTAACCTGAATGTTTTGATAAACAGCTAAAATAAAAATTGTGTCAGTCCATGTGTATAAATAGATATACCATATAACAGTGTATAATATCTATCTGCACGCATGCACTCATTATGGACAAAAGTACTCAGATGCTTGACCATTACACCAACAGGGACAGTAATGACATTGTATTCAAATACACATACGTTAATATGGAGTTGGTCCCCCTTTTGCAGCAATAACAGCTTCCACTCTTCTTGGAAAGCTTTCCACAAGATGTTGAAGTGTTTCTATGGGAATTTGTGCCCATTCATTCTGCAGAGCATTTACAAAGTCCGACACTGAAGTTGGACAAGAAGGCCTGGCTCGCAATCTCAGTTCCACTTCATCCTAAAAGTGTTCGATGGGGTTGAAGTCAGGGCTCTGTGCTGGCCAGTCAAGTTCTTCCACACAGAGCTCTTCAAGCCATGTCTTTCTAGTCCTTGCTTTTTGCACTGGGGCACAGTCATGGTTGAATAGAAAAGGGCCTTTCCCAAACTGTTGCCACAAAGTTGGAAGCATGGCATTGTCCAAAACAACTTGGTATGTTGAACAATTAAGATTGCTGTTCACTGGAGATGAGGGGCCTAGCCCAAATCCTGAAAAACAGCCTCCTCCCTACTCCAAACTTGGCATAATGCAGTCAGGTAGGTAACGTTCTCCAGGCATCCACCAAACCCAGACTGGCTGCCAGACAGAGAAGCGTGTTCTGTCAAGTGACGAATCACATTTCCACTGATCCACAGCCCAGTGTCAGTGTGCTGTACAGCACTCCATCTCACGCCAGGCATTGGTCTTGGTGACGTGAGGCTAGCATGCAGCTGCTCGGCTATGGAAACTCATTCCATTAAGCTCCTGCCGCAAAGTTTTTGTGCTTACATCAATGCCAGTGGAAGTTTGGAACTCTTCAGCTATGGAATCAGAAGAGCGCTGGCAACTTTTACGCACCATGCGCCTTAGCAGTCGTTGACCCCGTTCTGTGACTTTACGTGGTCTTACGCTCCGTGGCTGAGTTGCAGTTGTTCATAAGTGCCTGCACTTACAGTTGAACGTGGCATATCCAGCAGGGATGAAATTTCATGAACAGTCTTATTGCAAAGGTAGCACGAGATCACAGTACCAGGCTTGAAGTCACAGCTCTTCAGATTGAACCATTTTGTAACAAATATTTGCAAATGGAGACTGCATGGCTAGGTGCTTGATTTTATACACCTCAATTCAATAATTAACAAGTGTGGCCAAATACTTGTGTCCATATAGAGTGTGTATATACACACACACACACACACATTATATATATATATATATATATATATATATATATATATATATATATATATATATATATATATATATATATATATATATATATATATATATATATATTTATATTTATTAAGAGCACAGGCGGCTTTCCAGGTTAAAGCCTTTCATGCACACCATTGTATTTTTTGTGGAAAATAAAACATGTAGGATATTATTTACCAGCAATGTGCAAACATACAGTAATTCATAACCACAGTCAATTATTTTGAAATGATCTATTGTATGATCGAAACGTAAGCAAATATTTGAGTGGTTACTACATGTTAATTGGTAAATAACGTATTGACTTCTATGATGCCATGCTACCTTCACAATCATACGAGTACATTTTCCAGAATAGATTATGCTTTTCTTAGATTCTGGTATGTTTTTCCATTCATATAAGTTAAGTCCACACTAAAACATCAAAATATATATGCCCTCAATATCTTTCAGGAGCTTTATTATTTATGAGCAGACAACCATGTGCAGGCAATAATTTATTTTGAATATTACACTACAATCTGATGTGATACAAGCATTAAGTATAACATGAACGAAAAATTGCGTATCAACAATTGTAAAGCAGTAACTAAATAGTGACCCAACAAAATACAGTTATATTTTCTTAAATATCTTCTATTTAAATTTGCCTTTAACTAACCTAGCCAAAGAAAAGCGGTAGACAAAGCATCCTCTTTCCCCACTTTTTTTTTTTTTAAATAAGGCTTCCAGGCTACAGATATGAAACAACTCATATAAACCTTTACATTGCGCAGACTGAATCTTAGACGAATGTATTAAAAATTATCAGTTTACACTTTTTTTTCAAGTTAGTTATTTTATTGTTAATTGCTAGAGCATTTCCTAACATGCAACAACATTGTTTTTGAGGTCAACATGCAAGTCAATGTTAGAGTATGTAAACACAGACTGACGCTAGGGGTGCTGTGGGAGATATTAGTCTTCTAAAGCTCTCATCTGTAGAAAAACAATGTGATCTTTTCTGTCAAACCTGACTATTTATATAGTGCCCCCGTGTTTTGAAAGAATTGTGTATCCTGAGGAATTCTTTATTGCCTCTGAATTCTCTCTGCTCACTGACATTTAAATTGACATTGATTAAGCATAGTAACCTTTTTGCTGCTTACTAACTTAGGAGGGTAGAGCAGGGAATCACAGGTATGATGCTACCACCACAATAAAATTTACAGTCTTGCCAGTCAGGGTGTTGAAGTAGTAATATCAATTCTGCCATATAAATTATGACAAAATGTATAAAACTGGACTACTCTCCCCAAATATACCCATATTGATTTTTGGAACCACAAAATAGGAAACACTGGCTAACAGGTATTCTATCATGCACTAATGAACTCATACCTGACTCTTCAATGTAATCCACACACTTCTTCACAAAGACAGGAATAGACCTCTCTGGGCTCACCAGCTCATGAAGGGGCTTGCCAAAGTAATTGCTTTCCCAGTTCCGACGTGTTGGTGGGTTAAACGGCTTGCTTTTCTTCTTCTACAACAGAAAAATGTCAAGATTACAGATTTCCAGTTTTATAGAAGAATCAATGTATAAACCTGAACGGTTACTGGCTACTATATTGTATATAAATGAATTCTAACCTCAAGTTTTCTTTGCTTAACTGTGCTTGATAAAGGGGAAAAGCGCATTTTAGACATCGTTATATAACAATTTCCCTGTACCAACCCAGTAAACGTATCCTCACTCACTTTAGGACCTGCAAAATGGGTCATTCCACAAAATACAATAGCCTGTAGTAAAGCTAAAATTTCTACAGGCATCACAGACACTTTAAAGCAGCTAAAAAACAGCCAAAATATGAAACATTCAGACATCAGACAAAGGGGTAATAACAGATTCAATGTGTAATATAAACAATGAAGTCCACATATTCTTTAGCAGTCTCTTTCTAGTGTCCAATGTTAGATCACCTTACCCAACATAAAAAAAAAAAAAAAACTTGACATACATACAGTGCTTCTAATTAAATGATTCTAGTTTGCAATAGTTATACTGATATGTAAACATGGACATATGGTCTTCATCAGAAAAGCCTATTTAATATTGTATCTCAGCCTTCTGAATCTCCACATATCTGTAACATTGTTTACTAGTATATTTAAAAAGAGTAAGCAAAAAACATTAACACAATCAGCAAAACTATTTAAACAGTATTCTAAATAATGACACTGCATTAACAAGTTCAGCAACATAGGGGATAAATATAATTTTAAAACCGAAACACAAAACATTTCAGCTAGGCCCTACGTGCTGAAACGTCAAATATATCAACTCTACAGCTACATTGGGAAATTGATGTGTATTATCATCAAGATGTGTACCTGGTCTTATATTCATAGACAGCTGATAAAAAGCTGTTAAAAAGTGATTGTGATGTGGAAAGTGTTCTAGCAAATAAAACATCTCACATAGAAAACATTAATGCACCATTGTAGTTGACAAATACCAGCAGTTTCATCGAAAAGAAGAAACACTTGCGTTTGAATTAAAATAAACAAAACCAAAAAATCTGAATAGAAAATTTCGGTCAAATTATACTTCTCTAAATCAGGAAGAAAAAGTACAGCAATGACGTCAAGAATAATTTCAATCAGAAACCCATTGTTTTAAGCATGGGCATTCACTGGAAGACTATAGTAATATATGCAAGGGAAATACTTCAAATGAAGGCTAGGTTGCAATATAATAGAGCTGTCACTCTGAACTTTTAACATTTTTAGTTATGGTGAGAACATTCGTTTGCAAACAACCTCCAATGATTTTAGGCTTTAAAAAGGAGTTTATTACTCCCTTTCCTTTAAGCATTTTTGTAATACAGAATTTTCAAAGATATTCAGGAACAGGCCATGTGAAAAATGCTGGTCCTATAGCTTTCTCCAGGACTAAAGTCTAGAATTGAGAAGTTTCTAAAAAAAAAAACCCAAAAAAAACCATATGGACATAGACCTATTTCTAAATCGTAAATGGGAACTGTAGCACGTCTACAGTTTTGAATTCATTGTATGTTTTTACTTGGAAACAATATCAAAAATCAAATGAATGTTTATTTTCTGTAATTTTGTGCTAGATGCATAGCTTGTATGCATGTGAAAACAGTTTGAAAAACAAAAACAATTCAAAAACAAAGATCATGAGGTAAATGTATGAACCTCCGGATTCCCTTTACAATGCAGCGCCGCTTTAAATTTAAGCGCTTAAGACGCTGAACTCGCCGGAGTTGAAGAATCCGGAGGTTCATACATTTACCCCCTAGTGCTGAATAGAGCAGGCTCTTAATAAAAGGAGAACAGATCTTTAAAATTGTTTAAGAAAAATATCATAGTTCAACCTAAGACGACTATGAAAGGAAAGGAACTTTATTCTCTCTCTCATCAGCTCACCTGTAGTCATCTTGATATTTGTATAGCATAATGTAAACAAATTCCTTTGTCACCTATATCTTTTGAGGCAGATGACTATTACAAAAGAAATACAGTAAAACAAAATGTCAGTGTTTGATATCTTTTAGAACAGGGGATGGGCCTCAACGCTTGCTTGGATTGTTTCAAACAGCGTAGAGGAGTTTGGCATGGCATTGATAAAGCCGTTCGACTATTCTTGAAAGGCGTGTTTTGTTGGTCTGTGTGTTCACCCAGATTTCAAGTGGGTGCGTTTATAAAAATCTGTAGCTAAGCAAAGCACTGGGATACTCATAACTTCAACTTTACCTTTGCTAAATGGAAGCAAAATAAGACCAGTCCCCATTTCACAACAAAACACGCTCTAATCGAACACACCCACTTAAAGAAAAAGTCCAACCTACTTTCTTGTCTATACATTTGAAGTCTGCAAATCGGAACTATTCTGCTGCAATCAGGAAAGTTGCATGGACTATTGCTGAAGGGGACCGTGATCAATCTACTAATTTGATTGTGTGTTGCATGTTACAACGGTAGTGCCATGATAGGGTGAGGTAAGGTAAATGGAGGAAAGCCGGAGGATAGAGACTGAAACAATAAAAACTATCCCCCTTATCAGGGTATGCCGATTTAAATGAACTTGATTTTAATTCAGATTTAAATCACATGATTTTTTTTTTTTTGTTTTTTTAAATCATTGATTTAAAATCACCATTAAAAAAAACAAACAAACAGGGTTTTAACAAGCGTTTAATGGTAATTGGCATACTGTGTAATAAGGACCATAGTCCTTTGACTAGCTGCCCTACTAATAAAAGGTCTGCATTTAAGGCTATTGCTTGCTGTCCTAATTTAATTATGACTGCTGAAGAAAAGTTAGAAGCTCTTAAATTTGTCAAAGAAAAATATCCACATTCAAATAGCCTTCTGCCAACACTAGTCAAGTTCCAAGCAAAAGCAACCATATTTAATGACCTCTTACTTGACCACAATATTGGGTCAACAGTGGCACCAATAGACTAGTTGAAAATGAACATTGGTTTAAAAAAATGTAGCGGGTAATTTAAATATCATGGTAGCAGTAGAGCAATTGCGAACAGCTGCAGCATCATCAGCTTCAGTAGAAAGACCAATTTCTACATTTGGTTTGGTGCAGCCAAAACTGAGAAATCGCTTGGGTACTGACAAAGCTGCAAGACTTGCGTTTTTTTTTTTTTAAGGCGTTCAATAAACCTAATGTGTAGGCTCATTCAGATTAATAAAATCAGGCAAAGCAATTGCCAACTATTGTAACTTAACATCATTGCTGTTTCTTTCGTTTTGCAGTTTGTGTTGTGATTTGTGTGTAGTTTGCTGTGCCATGCCATGATTGGCGACACGGTCAAGTAATTTAAACTAAATATATATTAGGGATACAATATTTAAAAGAACACTCACTGTTCTTACTTGGCTTATTGTTTACTTGATCAATTTTTTTAAAAATTATCTATTCCTACCATTAGACCATATTACAAATAATCACTTATGACCTAAAATTAGGTAACCCCTTCATGGCAGAAGCCCCTGAAGTCCCAATGAAGTTTCAGATGTAACATCCACATTATGTCTTCTTTTAGAACTCTGCATCATAAATACAGGACTATTACTGCTCTGTGTTTTACTGATCATGCACCAGATACACTACTGGACAGGAGGCTGTCAGCCTGATGGGAAGTTTGGAGAAAGGTTTCTCCACAGAACATAGCTACATCCCACTATACCAAGGTTTCCCAAACCCAGTCCTCATAGCCCCCTAACGGTGCAGGATTTCCATATAACAAGTGAATTAAATATACCACCCTGTGGATCTTTCAAAACGTGCCAGTCAGTAATGAATACACCTGTGCTCCAGCTAGGAGATATGGAAAACATGCACTGTTAGGGGTCCCTGAGGACTGGGTTTGGGAAACCCTGCACTATACGATGGATAAGAAGGGTTAAGCATAGGGTCTTCATTTTTTTTTTTATTTTATATTTAGTTTAAAATGACCACACATCCATGTATCATCACCCCATAATATGCGGTGTACAGAGTATGGCGCCATACAATTGTACACAGACCTATAAATGTATACTGTATTATAATCTGGAGTCAGTCTTTGTTGACACCATGGAAATATGATGTAAAAAACACTTTAGAACTACAAATTTGAAAGAAAACTGCACTTAAGTTACAATAACAATTTGCTGAGAACCTAGAAGGGAAGCTTTCACTCAATAACATGTGTATGTATATGAGAATATTCCTGGTCTGACACCAGCGTTAGTGTGCATGCTAAGGCAAAAAAAATTAAAAAATTATATAACGTGCACAAGAGAAGCAATTCTCACGCATATAATCTAGTCTGGATCTTCCTTTGATGTTGAATCTCATACAGACTTTGACCCCAACTCTAATTGATTAAAGCAGCGATAAAAAGAATTTTAAAAATAAATCAAATTTATCTCATTAGGTAGGAAAGCCAGAAAATCAGAGGAGGGTATATAGTAGGAAATCCATTGCATTATTGCTTCAAAAAGCTCCCTTGCATTGGTTATATAATGCCATTTTGATAATATAAATTTATGCATATTACATATATTTTGGTCTAGTTGGTATGTTCTCCCTGTGTTTGTTAGAGTTTACTTTGAATGTTGGCTTACTCTATAGAGCCTTAGTAGACAGCTGCAGGTATTGCTGTACACATATGAATTACATAGAAAAAAGGCAGTCTCTGAAACCACTGCATAGTCAGCTGACATGTTGATGTTTCAGGTCAGAAAAACCACACCATCAGTACACAATGCTCCGCTTCCTGAATGGGCTGCTGCCAATACATGGATGGACTGCTTCTGTCTGGTACTATAGGACAATACACTCTAGCTGCCTAAGAGCAAAGTTGCTCCCAGTGCCCTGACAATATCATCCCTTTTGGATTTATTAGTGACTACAAACCATTCCCATCATACCCAAGTCTGCAGATTTCTGATAAATTTACTACCTGGCATTCACCAACAAGTAAGCTAGGTCTCCGAATGTGAACCTCTCTTTCTAATACATTTTAATTTTACAGGAATTTCTAGCACACCCACAGTGCTAGAGAAGAGGTGTAGAGCTAGGTAAATAAAAATATATAAAATTTAGGTCCTATATGTTGCCTCTGTATTTAATCATATTGGTAGAAGATGAAAGGACGCATACACTAAATTATTTGGATGATTTAACAAGACAGCAGAGTAAAGCTGGGTACACACTACAGAATTTTCCACCAATTTTGTATGCCGATCGATTTTACATCCAATCGCTCAGTCCATTGACTGCATACACACTAACCATATTTTAGACGATAAAGGGAGGAGCGGCCGTCCCGTTAGCGACTTTTTACAGCCATGTTGACGTGAGCAAGGATTTTAATTTCGTACACACTGCAGCAACATTTGCGGGACATGTAAACGATATACCAAAGACATTAGCATAAAGGCGCAGAGCTTTCACTATAGTTAACACTCAAAACTGCATAAAACGAGAAGGCAACACTGTCTCTTCATTCATTCCTATTTTTAATCTACAATGCTTTAGGCACATACCTATACTGTTATAACCACCAAAATGGCGCCTGTTTTCCAGAATCTATGGAGGTTAAGCCTGCTATTGTTGCGATTGTGCCAGAGGGACCACAACACAAACTGATTTCGAGCAGTGTGCAAGGTGAGCAAATGAGACTATTTCTGGTGTTGTATTAAGACTTTTATTAACTTCATTACAGATATAGAAGTTCAATGGTACCATCGTCATATCTGATGAGAGTTCTGAGGGAGAAAAAAAAACGTTCTAAAGCTCCAGGATAATTTTAAAGAAATGAAAGGGAATATAACTGACATCAAGGAAAAAATTAAAAACCTTGAGAATACTTTTGTTGAAATGTATATGATGTTTGGAACTGTTCTGCCACAAATCAGAAGCCCCTTTATAGTGTAATACTATTTTTTTCACTTGTCATATTCTACAATAAAACTGTTGCATTAATACTGTGTGGTTTATTCTGGGTATTTTACAAACATTAATTAATAAAGGTTAAAATGACTTTATAAGGTTAATACTTTATAAAGGTATAAGTTTATAAAGGGTAAATATGAATAGGTTCCCAATATAGATGTAAAGGGTAATAACACGTGCTTTACTCAAGTGTAATGGTCTGCAACAACAAGACAGGTGCAATACACATGTATACAAAACAAAAAGTCAGTGATGTGCAGATACCGCACCACGTGGGACTGGTACAAGCATCACAAATTTACATACACACCCCCCCCACGTTGAGGAAGTATTGGAGGATTGTTGTGGATCGGTCCGAAATTTATACACACTACACAACGTAAAGAAGATTTGAAAGAAAATATTGAACGGTACGACCAACCAAATGAGGAGACAATCGTCCATTTGGGCAGACTTTCGACCATCGTGTCACTACACACACTGACCTGACTTTCGAACGAGCGGTCACATGTCAGGTGGTTGAGCCGATTATTGGACAAAAATCCTGTAGTGTGTACCCAGCTAAAGAAAGAGATATGCAGGAAACCTGCTCAGACAGATTAGCGGTTCATCAAGAACTTAAGACTAAAAAACAAAAACAAACCTAATTTAACACACACTACAACCATGGTGTGCACCATCTAGCAGACTACCTGTTAAAGTACGTGCCCCATGACACCAAACTAGACACTAGCAATTGAGTGACAGATACTTTGTCAGCTAAACGGTGCTTTACTCATTAATGCACTATACACTGCTACAAGTATAAAACAAAAAATAAAAAAAAAAGAAAGTTAATTTTTTAAAACACTAATACCAAACATTACTGCATTGCTCCTCGGATGTGTCTAGTGATAATGCTGCAATCACTGTTTACAGACTTTTGCCTCACAAATGCTACTGGTCTCTAAATTAGAAGAGAGCAATGGGGGAGCAAGACTGCAGAGATATAAACAGCTGCACTTTTTATGACAGCCATGCCGTATCATAGTCCTTCAGTGGACTAGTTTGTGCTCCGTCACAGCTGTATAGCTGAAAATAGGGATGACAGCACATGCAGAGTAGAGAGTAGAGTCTGGAAAGGGTATAAATTTACATCTTCAGTTGATTTTATGTCCATTGCCTAACATTTTGTATGGGGTATGCAAGTAGCTCATTAGACATGTACATTTGTGTTTATGTAAAACATTTATTGTAAAATAATGTGCAACATGAATGTGTTTGTTTAGGAAGAATTAATGTGTATTTTTGTGAATTATAGACTCGTATGTGGTGTGTTCAACCATTTTAGTAATTCTGTATGCTGGTATGGGTCTCAATATTGGTTATTATTCTGTATATAATAAAGAACTGTAGAATAGTGCTTCTCATTCTGTATGGTAGCTATAATACGCAATATCATTCTTTGTAAGAACTGTAAAGTATCACTTATGCTACTTTTTAGTCTATCTACACTTATTTAAAATATAATAACTTACGATCCTTTAGTGATTTGTATCTATATCTATGCAAGTAAAGTTTTCAATAAATTAAGCAGACTATCCAGTGTGTATTCAGTTAATCTTGATCTAATGAATCGAGTCTCAAAATAATCACTGCTTCATCATCAGCAGATATTACATTATTATTTTTCCATGGACACACACTTGACGGCTGTACTGACTGTCAGAAAGAGTGGGGTAAGGAAGTGTAATACATACAGAAGGACACAACAGGGAACAAAAATAAAAAGCAGAAGAGGCATTTGTGGCCATAGGTTCCTCTTGATTATCAGAAGTGAAACTATTAAGTTTGCAACATAACTTTTGCAACCTATCAATTCCAGACATAAAACTATAAGAATGTCTTTCAAATATCAAATAAGGAATTGTCTAGATCAGTTACAACTGCCCTGATCCAATGGGGGTATATATGTATTATAGAAATATAAATATATATCCTAAATACATAAAAAGAAAATAAAGTGTTTAATGAAAAAAAAACGCGTAAACATTGAGATAATTCACAATACATACCAAAACAGCACAAAAAATTGTTGCCACAATGCCAATTTTAGAGAAACAGTACAAACACTCTATGTCCACTCCAGGCAATCTGTGTCACAAGCACTCCGGGGAAAACCCAACTGCGTGTGTGCACTCCAGATTAGCTATGCCCAACTATTGGGTCCAATTTGAGCAAATAATGCAAGTCAGCCCAATTATCGCATCAGACTTTGGTCAACAGGTAATATAAATGGTTAGAGGTTGTAGGGACCCTTTTTAATCGGGTTTACCTTGGACGTCTGCGCTTTTCTCGTTAATCTTGGTGGTCGTTGCTGCCGTCACGGGCGTCCTGATTCCAGTGAATTTGGTCTTGGGTCTTGTTGGTTCTGCCGTCGCACAACTTGTGGTGCCTGCGAGAGGAGATAAGAGGGGTTGGGGGGGGGGGAATCTGGAACGATCCAGACAATATACTTGAGTGCTGACTGTTGCAGCAGGGTGATAATAGCTTCCTTTGCGGATTTTAAATGCTATAGCTCTTTTGCTTTTTGTCTATAGCTCTGATGCGGTGTATATTGATTGTAGTACTGGATGTCACTATGTTTTTATAAGCTCTCAGTTATAGCTTAGGGAATTATTAGTAGATGGTTATAGCTCGTAGTTTAAAGCTCTTATTAATAGGTTTTGTAACTTTGTTTGGCAGCTTATGTTTATAAATAGTAGTTGTTTGTGGTGTGGGGGACTATGTGTTATTGTGTGGGATGCCGTGTAATGTGTTACGTTTTAGATGTGTGCTTTTGACTGCGTGAGCGGTGTGGGTGTGTAGGTGTTGTATTTCTGCGCCTGTGTCTGAATATAATTAAGTGTATGGAGTGCTCTTTGTCAAATTGCTCTTATAAGAGCAGTTGTGTTTATTGCCCATATATTGTTGTATTCTGTGCGGTTCAGTGGAATACGGGGCTTATTAAGAAAAATAAGCCCCGTATTCCACTGGACCCCACGGAATATACCAATATATACAGGCAATCAACACAACTGCTCGATATATCAGTACTACAATCAATATACACCGCATCAGAGCTATAGACAAAAAGCAAAAGAGCTATAGCATTTAAAATCCGCAAAGGAAGCTATTATCACCCTGCTGCAACCGTCAGCACTCAAGTATATTGTCTGGATCGCTTCCAGATTTCCCCCCCCCCCCCCCCCCCCCATTTTTTCCCCCTCCCATACACCCCTCATCTCCACAAGTTGCGCGACGGCAGAACAATATAAATGATTAAACTGCTCAATATCAGCCCAACATGTGTATGGTTGGAGAACCAATCATTCAATTGTTTATACAACTATAATCTACACTTAATGAGCCAATCTAACATGGATCACAGAAAAATTACCAAAATGAATATATCAACTGTTTATCAATACTGCAATACCATTCTTTTAGAATAGGTATTCAATGATAACAGCATGTTTTATTTTAAAATAAAAGAAAAACAGATGCATCTCTCACTGTTTACAAACAAAGACCTACTGATAGCAAGACAAAAGCATAAACATGTCATAACAGTCTGGGAGTTAAGTACGAGCACTACAGCAACATGCACAGTACAAGTGGAGTATCTCAATATTTGCTAAACAGCCGCTTTGTTAACCTTGAAAAACAGAACCTAAATCTTCTAAACTATAACAAATTGAGAAAAAAATACTTAAAGCAGACTCGTCACCTACAAACAACCACACATTAAAAATCCTAATCACACATCTTAACAATTGTTTGTAGTAATAATCTCACACTGCTCCTGTTTAATCACCTCCATGTCAAAACACTGCCTCAACTTGCCAACATAAAATACATTTGAAAATCACAGCAGAAGGCGGGGCCCACCATAATGCTTCACTGTGGTCTCTGCTGCAAATCAGGCCCTTGTTTGTGAATACTCAATTTCATCCAATAAAACTCAGGCTAAGGGTGATGGGGCTATAATTTCTAACAGAAAAGATTAAAAGATGTTAAATTTACTGTGTGTTACAGCCATAGTATTTCTATTGTCATCCTTTTCAGTGACTACATCAAATTAGCCATCTTCTAGGCAAGTATTCAAGGTTATGTGAATAGCCCATGTGCTGTCAAGAGCATGCTCACTGAGCTCCAGAGAAACTGTGACAAAACTGTTGAAAGTCTAATAGCTTTTTGGACAGTGGCTCTAAAATAATCACGTTTGATTAGCGTCACAGGATCTTCAGCTCACAGGACATGCCACACAGTTAATTTAGATAATGTTCAATACATTTATAGCAGAGAGTACATTTTATAGTGGCTTTGCTCACAAATAGCATTTATGCAAATAACTAAACAATTAGGTTTTTACTCAGGCTGTACAACTGATAGCAAGATTTGTACATTAGGTTTTCTTTAGCATACTCAAACACCAAGGCAAAATACAAAATAGGTTTGTACAATGTATTTTCATAATATTAAATTTAAGAAGTAGTTTACACAACCTAAACAGCCACTGCCTGCCTAGTCAGTTTCTAATAACACAAAGGGCTAGATTTACTAAGCTGCGGGTTTGAAAAAGCAGGGATGTTGCCTATAGCAACCAATCAGATTCTAGCTATCATTTTGTAGACGGTACTAAGTAAATGAAAGCTAGAATCCGATTGGTTGCTATAGGCAACATCCCCACTTTTTCAAACCCGCAGCTTAGTAAATCTAGACCAAAGTCTCAGCCCAAACACCAACCAGATGCAGACTGGAACAATCAACCAACTTTCCTGTGCAACTCTTGCACATGAGAACTACTTTGATGTATAGCTTGTTACCTACATAAAGCCTCCAAGGACATCAAAGTTTTCAATTCAAAAATAAAATGACCTTATTAGAACATTTATCTACACTAGAGACAATGTAATGAACAAATCAAGTATAGTACTATTTCAGAACTCTAAAATAGAAATACACGCTTCCTTAGTGATGAGTTAGTGTGTATGCTGCCTTAGGGGGGGGGAGGGGTCTGGGGGAGTTGTCCCAAGCCCCCAAAAAGTAACAGAAAGTGGCAGTTCCAATGGGTATTTTAGCAAGCCTTACCATGCACATGTCAATTAATAAACGTAGTGCAGGGGTGTGTAACAACCATATTCAACAAATTGGGTGCTGTCAGGTCAGATGTTACTCATGGCACACAGAAATCCTTTAGTGTGTAGCCATTGTTCTGAATATTTGAACCACCTATGGCAGTGATTTTAGCAAAATTATACATATATACATACATACATACATACATACATATATACATACATATATACATACATATACATATACACATACATATATATATACATATATATATATATATATATACACACATATACATACACACACACATACATACACACACACACACTATGCTGAACTGGAAAAAGCTGGCAGTTAAATGTAGAAGGTGAAAGAATAAGTTATTTGTAAATATGTTCATGAAGTGCCTTAAAGTTATACATATAGAGATTCATTGCTAAATATATACATAAAGTGCCTTAAAAAGTATACATATAAGGATTGACAGAGTGTTTTCTGGACAGGCGAGAGAACAGCCTACACAGTTTATTAAATACATCAATGACAACAATCTAAATATTGTATTCACTAGCAGCATCAGCAACTATAAGGTAGAGTTTCTGGATCTGGAAATCTTTGTGGAAAATGGCCAGCCTGACACGTGCATGGTAAGGCTTGCTAAAATACCCATTGGAACTGCCACTTTTGACCATGTATACCATGGACTCTTACAAATTCATCTTTGTATTTCTGTCCCCCACACCGAGACGAGATGGAAAGACTAAGGACTGCCTAAATTGGTTCCACTGCTATGTGAATCGACTGCAAGGACCAATTCTCGCTCCCATATGATAATAAGGTTTTTACTTATATTGAAGAAACTACACTCCACACTCAATTGTGCTCTAACAATCCCTGACGAAGCCTGCAAGGGCGAAATGTGTAGGTTATATATCTACATAACCCCTTTTCAACTCATGAGCTCATAAACATTATGTACGCTTCCACTGCGTTACAATGGAGGATCAGGACTTCGGCTCATGCGCAAAGAACCAGGCACAGAATAGAGGCGCGCAGCTGCCACAACTTGCGAGAACCAGCGGTGGAAAGGAGGGACGAGGAAACGGACCAGATGCTCCGGGGAATCATCCAATGTCAAGGGTGAGTCTTGAACACAACCCCCGTCCTGCTACCCACCTGCCATTACTGCTACTACCTAGAAGTGGAACTATTCTCTCCTACCTACAATCTATGTCAGTTTACATTTGGCGATCTGACTGTGGACTTTCGTTTATTAATATACCTTTTAACTCCAATCACCTACTAGTGGGATTTTCTCTTATTCTCATTGCTTCATGCATCAACCACCTAGCAGGATTGAATTATGTAGTCTTTTATGCCACATGACCTGAATGGGACAATTAATGGTCCGGATATTTCTGCATGGTCCGGAGAGAACATCTGTGCTTCAGGACATTCATTCTCCATTACAAACTGAGACTTTTTTTTTACCCAGTACAAGGTTTGAGATTATACGGCTGGACTGCTCACTATGTTGCATCTTGTAACACACTGCTAGGTCAGTATTTGTAGCAAGGTGTTATCATATGTAATTATCTGCTTGTCTGAACTTATTGAGACCATTCAAGCCATTATCTTGTATGTATTTTAATTGTATCCAGTGCACTTGGACTTTGTTATTTGCAAACAGACATTTGCTATTTATTAATAATTGCTATTTATTATTATTTGCTGTGCACCCTGTCATTTGTGACTACACCAAACTCCAACATTTGTCACAAACGAGGTCCATATATTCAAATTGCGCCAGGGATTTCATTGTATTGCATGTTTACCAGTTCTGTTTCGGAGATATCTGACTAACCCCTTCGTGAATGGAATGTATTAGTGTTCTCCCCAGCACCTATTTCCCGAGTGCTCCACCCGGCTGTTTTTCCTTGCAACCCAGTTCTTGGAGCCCAGCCGAGTCCTGTTAAAATAGACTAAACCAGTGGTTCCCAAACTTTTGCACCCTTAGAGTCTCCATAATTTTTTAAAGGCACCCCTCCAAAATAATTACTAAGCGGTCCTGCTTTAGAAGTAGTGTCAAAAATTTTAATAAGTATTTAGGTCAGGACAGAAATACTTTAGTTGTATGCAAAAATGTCCCAGACACTCTGCCCCAGTCCCGCTGTCCCCCCTCCTCTGCCGCGAGCATCCACCTCTCTCACGCAGCTTGTCACTGAATGTCGATATTCAGTGACAAGCTGCGTGAGAGAGGAGGATGCTGGGTCCCGGCGCCGTGCGGATTGGTAAGTTTTTGTGTGGTTTGCTTTTTCTATGGCTGGCCCGTGGCACCCCTGTGACTGCGCTGCGGCGCGCACTTTGGGAACCGCCGGACTAAACCATTGTTTCTCCTATTAGAACAGGGACTATGCGAGCACTACAGTTTGCGTTAGACCACCATTCCGAGCAGGTGTGAGCAATAACCTCCAACATTTTTCAATATTATTACTAGGGATGTGCACCGGCCACTTTTGGTGTCTCATGTTTTGTATTCGGATTTGCTTGAGGTTTTAGGTTCGGATTTGTTTCGCAAAACACCTGATGAAAGGTTTTGGTTCGGATTTATTTTGAAAAAAAAGCATAAAAAGTGCTAAAAACCAGTTGTGGTTTTTTTTTTCCACTCCTACGCTATTATTAACCTCAATAACATTCAATAACAATTATTTCCACTAATTTCCAGTCTATTCTGAACACCTCACACTATTGTTTTTAGGCCAAAAGGTTGCACCGAGGTAGCTTGAGCACATAATGCCAAAAAAAGAGGTACAAGATGGAAATGTTCTGGGCCCTCCCTCCCACCCCTCGCGAGATTCGACACGAGACTTGGACGACAGAGCCTCGTTTTCATTTTTTTGCCCGCCGGAAATATCCGAACAGTGCTCGGATCCGCACTGTTCGGGTGGGCTCGGATTAGCGGAATCCGAGCCCGCTCATCCCTAATTATTACACAGTATTATGACTTTCCCCACCCAGCTACTTCTTAATGCCACCTGGCTGTCAAAATTTTCTAGGAAGAACTCTGTAGTAAGCACCTTAAAGCTGCACTAAATAAATTACTAACATGCTTCCATCCCCCGAGGCCTGGGGTCTGCTTTATGCAGCCATTTCTTCAGAGTCTCTGTCGTTTCTGGAATATAGCTGGCAAATAGATGCAGTACATCACCAAAATGGCAGTGATTGAGACTTGTGATAGATTCTCCCCATTCTACCTAAGCATTTTTTTCCCCCCGGAGAGATAGGACCTTCGTGAGGCAACAATGAAATCCATCTCTATTTTATGAACAGTAGTAGAAAAGACAAAAACAAATTGCATCACTGTTAACAGCCCATTCTGTGCGACACTGATGTGTCCCACAGCCAAGCAACAATGAATAAGTGTCACGCAGAATATATGTATAGTGGTCCAAATAAAACACAGGAATTCTGTCCATATCGACACTATAATAATGTAAACAGAAAACAAGCATCCTGAATGTATTAAATGCTATAGTAGCGATACTTGAATGTAACCAAAGACTACTTTTATATAACCATTTTTATAGAATACCATCACTAGCCTAACAAAATATTTTTAATTGACATCCCCCACCTGTTAAACTTTTAGAAGATACATTTTAAAAGGTTTTCGTACTAAAAAGGTACATGTAACAACCGGAGATATTTTCAAATTTCTAGGCAATTTACAAAAAGTTTGATTATCAGCATGCGTGCAGTTATTTCAGATCTCATAAAAATATCCCAATTATACTGGAAGTGGTCCATACCTGGGGAATAAATGGGAACAAATTACAACACCAGATTCAGCCTATGGAGGGTCCAGCATTTTATGGATGTCTGCAGATGCCTGTAACGGTCCAGCACAATAAGTTTTCTGTTGTCTGCTTCCCTGCTACCCTGTGAACTTCCTATTTACATGAATGGCAAGTTCATGAACAGCTATTCCATTGCTGCATGAACAAAACAGTCACAAAATAGTGGAACCATTACAGGTATTGAAGAGCCACCAATTAGGTTATGTGGGTTGGTGATTGAAGGAAGCCAGACTCTAGGTAAGTATTCAATACCAAAGTGTAAATCTGTTACACTTACCAAAAAACTAAGTGTTCAATTATGAATGGAAACCTGAAAAACAGATCACCGAATATTTTAAAGCTGTATATAAATTTACACTTACTGCTTGTGTCAGAATCATGTCAATTTAAGTTGCCCGACAGAACAATTTATCTTAAAAAATAAATAAATCTACATACTTAGAATTACAAGCCATAGAGATAGATAGATTTAAGAATTACTTTGAAAAACACTTAAAAATTCCAAGACCTGTCCTAAATTGTTAAATGCAAGCCATTCAAAGCCTGTAGAAAAAATGTCCCCTCCTCCCGTTCACCTATCAGAGGGATAGAAAAACAAGCGCTCAGTAGGATAATTGCACACATCAAGCCGCGCTCTGTCCCTCCTACAGCAGCCCCCTCCTCTACACCAGAGCTAGTCACTGGTCTAAACTGCTGACAAAGAAGGTAGGCGCAGAGGGTGTGTTAAATGAGACAGAAGAGCTGTGTAGCATGCCAAACAGCATGATTAGTATATTAATAGTCAGGCTAAACATAGCATCTTCCAGGATGGGGGCTGTTGGAGGAAGGTGGGGGGGGCACGTCTTAGGAATTTTCACTTGTATAGGCTTCAAGTAGCATGTAATAAACCACAGAAGGACTGTCCTCTTTAATGCTCAGTGTACCTAAAAGAAAATGTGTTTTGTGAAGGGCATTTTACTTACAAAGTGGTTTTATTTTTGCTACTTTTTTTCTCGATTGGCCAGTCAGAGAATTAAATACGATATTTTATACAAGCCAGCCCAAACTTAGTACTAGTACGTAAACTTAATCTATACTATTACAGTCAAAACTTTACATTATTTGGCAGATTCAAAGTACTCTTTAGTACGAAAACAATGCATACCTTTACAAAAAGCATTACAATCCAAGCAAACAAATCCATGCATGAAATAATTACCAGGATTCACAGTTCTATTAAAAAGAAAGTTACCTTCTTTTCTTCTTTCACTTTTGGTGTCTTTTTCTTTGTTTTTCTTTCTTCCTGTTCCTGGTCAGAAGTGATAGCTGGGTTGTCTATACCACCCTTCCAAGTTTCAACTGGCGAAAGAAGTGGGTCTTCTTCACTTGGCCTATGCTTGGGTTTCCTCTTTCTGTCTTTTCCACTGATAGTAAGTGCCTCCTCGTCACTGGCATCAGAATGGTTTGGTCGAATTGTGTAGGATTTTGCCTTGCTGAATAGAGTCTTTGACCTATACTTATATTTTGATGGCCTTCTCTCTCCCTGTCCCCTTGAAGCTCTATCTGCGATACCATTCTCTTCATCAGCTTGTGCATTGGGGAACAAGTGACGCATTTTATGGTTCTGGCTGTCATCTGGTACAGCGTAGATGTCATTAATACATTCTTTGGATTTGAATATTATATCAAGTGGCTCTGCATAGTTATCTGATGAATCTGCATCTTCTGGGTGTACCAATGGGAAACGCGTATTTTGCTTCCTTGGATTTTTGCTAATGCCAGCTTCAATGGTTCTGACAAGGTTTGGGTCTAGTCTGTTCACTTTAGACTTGGGTCCAGCTGGCTTAGGTCTTATTGGGGGAGGCACTTTATGGTTGCGCTCATGGTCATGGCAATTTAATGGAGTGCTGTGTGTGGGATACTCATTCCCTTCATTATCCAAATTACACTTTGGCAACAGTTGCACATCATCTCCAATGGGACTATAAGGAGGTGGCGCTTCTGTGTCATCCTCTGAATCAGGGTAGCAGCTGTACGCTGGCGAGTTTCCGCGTGGCGAATGAATAAATACATCTTCACATGGCTGACTTGCTTCCCTACTGCTTTCTGTTAAATAGGAGTTTTCAATGGAGGTTTTCTTCTCCAAAACATCACTGAAAAATGGTGTAAAGACCTCTGTCTGGCGGTGGTATTGAGATAGGGAGTATAAAGCCGTGAATTTTGCAAAAATTTCAGTAGCAATGTGCTCCCCTTCAGTCATCAATTCTTTGATTGCATCATTCTCAAAAAAGTCTGCTTGGCTGTCTGTGACTGCTACTAACTGCACAGGAATAGTGTCCTGAATTTCAGAAAGAAAAGCACGTAGCATTCCCATAGACGCTTTTCGTCTGGCTGAATAAATAAGAATGTACCCATGAACCAGTTCATCTTTTCTAATTCCAATAGAGGAGTGGTATGACAAAATGGTTATCTGTATCCTTCTTCGTTTTTCACCAATTATTTTATCAAGCATTAGAGAGTTATTTTGGCCTGGTTGAGCAGCACTGCAGGTGCGGGATTCCAGAAAGGGGGAAAGAATTAGATCCACACTGAAAGGATCACCACACATGGCACACATCACAATTCTTAGATCTGCTTCTGAAAGGTCTTTAATAGCAGGAACAGGACTAGCAATATCAGAGTTGTGTTTGACAGATTCTAGCACTCCTCTAAGAGCTTGTTTTATTTGAGTCTCGCTAAATTTACGTGGGTATGTGCCAGCAGGTATATCAACAAAGGGACACTGGAGCTTATTTGCCAATTGCTGACCTTGATGTCTCAAAATTGGCATGTTTTTGCTGGCACTCTCTCTCTGGTTGGCCAAAATTAATGTGAAAGGAAGGCTTGCAATATCTTTCTCTCTCCTTGCCTGAGCTTCACATCTAATCTTGCCAATGCAGTCTCCTATAAAATTAAGTGATTCAATTGAGCTAAACACACAGAAACAACCATGTGGTTTAAATCCAGAGGTCCATAACTGGCTTAAAAAATATGGGGAGTTGGCATCCACTGCTCTCAAGTCTAGTTCATATATTTTTCCATCCAATGCAAATTCATCATCTGTGGACTGGGTCCTTATTTCATTGGTCATCTCTTGAGATAGACTATCTTTCCCAAGAATGAGGAGGTTCACTTTCTCAAGGTTAGTACCATCGTGGTATAAAGTGAGACGACCAGTGTTAGATTGCAGGAGACTGTTGGCAATTATTTGTTCCACTTTAATGTCCATGCAACTTTGGACACTAAGACAGGTTTCCTTAGTAGGATGATAAACAAATCCTATGTGTTTGAGGAGGAGAGATTCTCTGTCAGTGGCAAGCTTCTGTAAAGCTTTGTACCTTGGTTCTTCCCCAAGGACTGCATTAATCTCAGTCATTTTATCAGTGCTGGGCGTGGCATTGAGATCCAGGTCATAGAACAGCTCAGAGTGCTCAAAAAGCATCTCTTGAAATTCTTCTTTGGCTTTTTCAATAATTTCCCGCTGATGTTTGCGATATACCTCTACACGGTCTGTCTCATTGATAAACTTGTAGGCTTCGTCTTCCAGAACAAAACACGTTACCTCTTCCCAGGGCTGACCAGGGGAAATGAACTGTATCTTTTCTAGAGTCTTTTTAAACTTTTCTTTCATTTCTACTCTCCTCTTTTCAGAAACCAAGTGCTGGACATGGCTTTGATAGATCTTCTCAATTTCTGATGTGCAAAGAAGATCAAATGGGACCCTCCGATCATTCACTTTGTCAATATGATCCGACTGGTCCCATGGAGATTTGTCCAGCACTACAAACCACAGGTTGAAGTCAGGCCGTTTTTCTAGAAGCTGAAGAGCTTCTGCCCAGCTTAGATTTACTATCTCCTCAAGCTTTGGCAGTAATGAATTCAGTGTCCTTGGTAGTGTTTTAATGTACTCTTCCTTTCTTTTCCTAATGTGTTCCTGTTTGAGCTGTTCTATGTGCTTATTGAATGTATTTCTAGCCTTCATGGTTCCCTCTAAGTTAATATAATTTTCATAATCGGAATGGTTTTTCAATTTATTACTGATCGTTTTCCATGTCGCGTGGTAATCGCGCACAGTTTGTACAATAAGCTTTTCAAATTTATCAGTAGCAGATGCAACAATCTGCCTGTGTGTTTTGAACGCATCAAGGTAAGGGATTATCTTGGGTTTACTTCGAGTTTTGTCCAACATTTGAACTAGTGCTGTGAAACAGGTCTCAACGTTGACATTGTTTCTGGCTGAGGTCTCTACAACAAGTAAGTTTTTCTTATTAGAGGCAAAGCTCTGAACTTCTCTCAAATAGTGGTCAACACACTCATCACACTTTGTTGCTGCGATAATAATGGGCTTCTTTGCTTTTGCTACTTGCACATAAAGGTTATTAACAAACTTTAACTGATCATCAAACTTTCGATTACATCCTTGACTAACATCAATGCATAGAACAAAGCCATCTATGGTCAGCTTTCCTTCGGGCATTTGCTTTTGCTCAAAGTCCTGCTCCAGGCCAAGCTGGTCGGTGCAAATATACATTAACTTCTCAGCGGACTGAATTTTTGAAGCTGCTGCTCTTTTTATGTAGGGCTGAAGGTTTGTACTCCGATGTGGAAGGAAAGTCTGATCATCTATGAACTCTGTCTGTTCAATAATGTGATGCTTGCAATCAACCCCATCTTCCCCTATCTGTATTACGTCACCCCAGTACAAAAAGTGGTCATTGTTGACAACACGTCCTCCAAAGTCAATTGTGCTAAGGACAGAGGTGTGTTCTTGATAATATTCATCAGCCTTTGGGCGGACATATCTGTTACATAAGCACGATTTTCCAACTCCACAATTCCCTTTATCCTTCTCAGTTCCAGACAATCCTACCACGCTAATGGTATATGATGGGGGACGCAGTTCTTTATTTTTTGCCATCATCACTCCCCTCTCTTCCTTTTGAGCACATCTAGAGAGCTGGGCATAATTCTCATTCTTAAGCTCCACGTGATGTCTTTAGATCTTGTTAAAAACAGAGGTAAGGTGTTTCTGCTTTTACACGTTCCATCGACACTGTATCCTCAAACATGACATCACTTTGCGTTTCTGTAGAATTAAAGCAAACATACAGATTAAATTTTGGGACTATTCCAAGATTCACATCAACTATTTATACATAGTACAATATCAGATCATCATATACACATTTTGCAGCACAAGTAAACTGTGTCAGCAGAGGATAAGTCCCTAGAGTTTAATGCCACAATTAATGTAATAGAGTCATAGTCCAACTAGAAAACTAGATCAGTGTTACACGCTATAAGAGATATAGAGTTTGCATTCTTTCAAGCTCTTTACATTGAAAAGTTGCAAATAGGTCTACAGCACAACACCACCACACAATAAAGGAAGGCGAGCTGTGGCACAGTATTCACAAGTTTCAACAACATGGCGAGAAGTATTTTCATAGTAAGGTGGGTTTACTGAATGAATGCTTAAACCACAATTGTCTACTGGAAAAAAACCAAAACGTAAAGCACGTCTGAATTGCATTTAAACCTGAAAAAATATGCAAGTTTAAATGTAAACCTGGTAATTACACAAATACACCGTTACTGTACTCTGATTATGTTAGAAGCTTCCCTCCCCTTTTTTGCTTCTTTAGCTACAATCAGGCACACGTGTCAGATGTGAATGCATACACACATTTGCTTACAGCTTTTTTTTGTGGGCATGTGTAGTATAAGTTTGCAGACTTTACCCTACGCAAATGGATGTATGTCTAACTCTACATCATGTATGCGTTTCCATATACTAAGTAATTTGCAATCAAGGATGTCTAAACTGGTCTTAGGGCTTCGTACAAAGATGTGTACTTTTTACACTCTCCGTAAAACCTGTTTAATGCTCTGCTTCCATTGTTTTGTGGACTCTGTATCAAACGGACAAGAACGCACACATACTTTCTGAAAGTGCTCGCTTTGCATCAATTTTAACATTGCGTGCAGCATTCATAAGCATTAATACTTTATACCCGTGGATCCCAAACTTTCAGTTCAAGGCACCCTTAAGCCAAAATAACTGCCAAGTAGTCCCACGCCTTGCTTACCACTGGCCTGGCACCCCTGTGAGGTCTCCGAGGCACCCCAGGGAGCATAGGCGCACAGTTTGGAAACCACCGCTTTATACCCTTAAATGATAAAGATATTTATACAATACCACTGGAGAAACTACTCTTGAATTCTGTGAGCAGCTCTTATTAGATAAAGGCCTCAGACAAAAGTTACAAAAAAAAAAAAAAAAAAAGATCAAGTATCCATTTCTTCATATAATGGCTCAATTAACTATGGGATGGCTTTATTAACGATAACTGCATGTATTGCATTTTGTTTTTAATCTTCATTGGGAAGAGAATTCATGAATCATAAAAAAAAAAATTAATTAACAGAACTTTGACAGGAATTATTTCATCATTGGTCTAATTATATACTCAGTGACATCATGATTCATAATTTGGGATCACAATTACTCTCACAAAGTTGTCTAATGGCACAGAGACAGGTTGGTGGAGGTAGTCCATTTTTGTGTGATTCTTTTTCATTTACTGAAATCAGCAGGTCAAGTCAATTCGGACTAACCAACTTGGCAGATCGTGGGTATCCAATAGCTGCCCTAGACAAGTGGTTCTCTCCTGGGAGCAACCAACACAGACATTGAATTTATCATGCTTGTACCAAGTTTAAGATAACATTTTTTTGAGACAGTATAGCATCAATTTTTAAGTCCATCTCTGTGATCATATTTTGAGTGAGAAAACTTTTATGAGTATTTTAACAAAAGATGAATTGTTCTAATCATATATTTTTGGAATCATTAATCACGAGCTATAATAAACAGATGGATACCTACATACGGCGCTGCCTTCACGCACAAAAGGTTTATACGGGAGGATGGATATGTGAACCGACAGTTTTCAAACGATTCTGTGTAGCGCTACCTTCACGCACACTTCTAGGTTATAAACGAACTTGCACAATGACTGTCCTTAGCAATTCTCTGAAATATATGGTATTTGCATACACAAAAACAGAAAGAAATGATAGTGCAATCTGTCTGACAAAAAACATCAAAAAGACATAACTTAAATGTCCATATGTAATCCCATGTGCAATAGTGTTACACAAAACCCCGATTTTCACTCGTGACACCTCCCCTCCGGGTATGTGCTTACTCGAACACAGCTGTAATCTCGCTTTCAAACAATGAATTGATCTCCTCTCGTCATCAGATTCCACACTGACGATCTTCCTCACTCAAAAATGAAAGACGCAAATCTAGCATATTACCCTTTATTAAAACAATGAGGGTAAAAACATAAAATTGAACCCGTACCAGGGAAAGAAAATGAGTTCGAGTACAACAAGGTAAGTATGTTACATCAGAATCCTCTCACTGCCACGAATATCATCCGTCTCTCACGCTCTGTTGGGTCCCGCTGTCATCCAAGTAGCGCTACACAGAATCGTTTGAAAACTGTCGTTTCACATATCCATCCTCCAGTATAAACCTTTTGTGTGTGAAGGCAGCGCCGTATGTAGGTATCCATCTGTTTATTATACGTTGAATTTTGAAGCACTAGTGGGTCTTCAGGGATATTTATTTGGCTGCATACCTAGTGAAGCACCACATTGGCAGTTGTTTTTATTAATCACAAGCTCCAGAGAAAGAAAGATTTAGGGTAGGTGTAACTGGACCACTATTAAAATTACTTTTGGTAAAAATTTATTTAAAGCAAATAGCGCAGGGCACTTATTTATGGAGTTGCATTTGCACCTATTTTTGTTTAGTGTAAGATAGGAAGTCGTTATCTCTGAGACCAGGGTAGAAAAAAAAAAAATATTGTTTTTTTCTGTTTAACCTTGCTATAGGATATGCCTATTTCTGATGCATATATCTGATACAATGAGCCTGTGTTTACCAAGCCTTTGGTGTATTGTGGTTTGGGAAATTGGCTTGTTGTGGGTCCTTTTGTTGTTCGGTGTGAATATGAATTCCGAACGGTCTGATGAAAGGCCAAGTGTTAATTAGATCTTTTGATGTGTGAGGTTTAACTTGGAGACAGAAAGGTTTATTTTAAAACGTGCTGCTAAATTTCCTGCATCTCAAACAAATATGCAGGAAATCACAGCAAGGTTTGTAAGAATTTTGTAGCTAAGTATTAATACTAGTGGTTTTGCAATGCATGTAAATCAATGTTTGTGTGAATAGAGTATATCCTGTTTCTAAAAATAGACTAATTCTGAACTTTATAAAAGATAAGCTGTGTGAGCATGTAATCGTTCTGATTTTTCATCTGACCTGATCACACTGGTATCTTCCACCAGTGTGTGTGAGCAAATAAACCATCTTGCTTCAAAAGACCTGCTTGGAACATCTTCAATATCGTTGTATTCCTGTGATCTACAGATTAGACCCTAGAATCTAATCCGTTCTCCGGCTGACACTGCTGTTTGGACCCAAGCTTTCCCAGTACCAACGCTCTGCCTGCTACCCATGCAGCCCTGGACCATGTCATAGGCCAGGGGTGGATCCATTCACAGCAACCCGGATCCATAGTAAGAGGTCCGGAGTTACCGGCCCAGGTACATCAGCAACGAGGTACACTAGCAGCGTCAGTGACCCAGAAGGAACGTGGTTCTGAGTGCCATAGAAGGAGCTCAGTGGTGGTAGCAGGCCCCTCCCACTGCGGCAGGAGGGGCGTATGCGTGATAACGAAAGGGAACGGTGGCAAAGTAAGCCCAGCCGGTTCCCAGCAACAACAGACAGGGTGGCATAGGCGGTACATCCTTTCACAGTAGGTTTTACTTGTTGGACTTGGGTGGGAGCATCAACATATCTGCATTTTATTTTTTTTTATTAACTCATGGTGCGTTTTTAGACAGATGAATCATTTGAAATTCAAATCAGATGATAACATGAGGAGAGGAGGGAGGATTGTGACAGGAGAAGGACAAATCCTAGAGGAAGGGAAGCGATTCAATCCCAGAGATTTAGGAGGTACTGGAGGAGTAACTGAGTGTTGACCAATGAAGATTAGGGCGATGTTCAAGAACGGAGAGAATGAATAACTGAGGGCAGGGGATAAGCACAGCACACATTTTTCGTGTTGTTACTTATGTGCACTATGTTAGTTAAAGGTTTAAAAGAGTATGGGAGGTGTAATCATTGTTGCTGAATTTTCTCCAATCAAGTCGTAATAATGTTGTTGCCAGAACATTTCAACACTTATATAATACATTTTAAACAATGAACTGTTAAGTGTAGAAACCCTTGTTGGAGGTCAAGCGTACCAAAAAAAGGTTAAAATAACATTTAAACTTGTAACCATGTGTCTTTTCAGTGCTTCAGTCAGGCAGTTCTCATATTGTTTTGATTCGTCTTGGCATGGACTCCACAAGACCTCTGAAGGTGTCCTGTAGTATCTGGCACAAAGACATTCGCAGCAGATAAAGGATTACTATGATAGATATAGTGTAAGGTGAATCTGTTAACTCCAACAGGTTGAATGTACACCGTATTGGAAATGGAAATACTAAAAATAAATGAAGCCTTCAAGCAGTTTCAACCCATCAAGTAGCATCATCCATCAAGAGCACCAAATGGTAATGCTATGTAGTAAGCTTTTTTTAAAATATTTGGAAAACATAAAATTATCACAAATAGTTCAAATATTTCAATATTAACAATGTGTCCTTGTACAGAATATACATCAAAAGAATTGTTTGAGATAAATTAAAAGTAATGAACAGGCCTAAATTGTTAAAATAATGAAAATGAGAACTAAATCCAAAATGAAAGCTGTTATAGCAGATAATCTCAAAATAATTTTGGGGATTAACCACAGGATGAGCAATTTTTGAGATGTTTTTCAAAAATCAAAAAATATGGCCTTGAGAAAATCAAAATTTTTGCTAAAAAATTGGAGCTTTAAAAGGAATATAACTTCAAAACCAGTGGGGGTTTTCTTTAACCCATGACAGCATTTATTATACCAAATTTAATTGAAATTAGACAATGTAAGGTAGAATTTGTTTTCTAAAATTGTGTTGATCTGATGTGGAATGACCCTACTTTATCTCTCCTCGCCACAAGTATTGATTGAATTGTATTTATAATTACATTGTTAGCATTACCCAAGACTATATACATTAATTATTGAAATATATGTACCATTTACAGCTGTATTTAATACATTGGAAATTACATATAAAAATTGTTAATGCGGTTAGTCATCCCCTTTATTTTTAGCCAAGACAATGTGATCACCTGTCAATACCCTACATTACAGAAATCATTATGTCCAGGGGTACGGGGTAGGATCTCCTCCATCCTGTTTTAAATACAAAAAAATGTGGTACCCTTACTTTATGCATAGGTTGTGTAGTTTTCAAAATAGCATGTCTTGTTGTGCTATCCATATTATTTAGTACGGATATTATGCACTTCATTCAAACTAGCATAAAATGCAATTATTTTCAAGTGTCAATTTTATTACTACTACTTTTGGGTTTTCAAGAGCACCATCCCGGGCTTTCATTAAAATATAAACAAAAAAATGCCAATAGGCATAATTAAATTTTACATACTTCAATATCTGTGGCTTTCGACTTCCTCTATTTTTATTCTAGAACTAAACGGTGCAATGCGCCCAAAGAACCCCTATATTTATCAAACTGCAGATTCACACATTTTGCATTATTTTACATTGAGTTACTTCAATATATTGCACTCCCTCTCTCTTTAATTAACACTATATATATATATATATATATATATATATATATATATATATATATATATATATATATATATATATATATATATATATATTACACACACACACTACATCCATTTCTTTATCCAGTTCTTAGAATTCCTACAATGTATTTACGAATGCAGGTTTCGCTCTTCCTCCCCAAGACACAGAAAGTTAGGGAGACAGATATCTTCATTTATAGATCCAACTTCTTGTTTGAGGGAGTTCGCCATTTCAATAACTTAAAAACAAAAGCCTGTTTATTTGCATACCAGCTGCAGTCATTAAGCATTTTAACTTTTTTAGTACCAATGGGTTTGTTTTTTTGGTGTTTTTTTTAAATAAAAGCTCGAGGAGTTCACTTTTCATACCAGCCTGCAAGGTGCCTTTAAGGCTTCAATTCTACATTCTTAGATTTAAACAATGCACTTGCTGCTGTTGGTCTTCATAAGTCAGCAGAAATCTGCACAGCAACTACAAAAGGCACTATTCTTTCCACTTGGCAGTTCAGACTACTCAATGACCATACAGACTACATTTCACAAGCTGTTTGTTGCTATAATCAGTGTAATGTGACATAATGCCTTTCCATATGTTAAAGAAATACATCAATCTATCAAACATCAAATGGCAAAACAAACTTTTAACCTGTTAGGGCTTTTTGATTTCTCTTGCCATAAGCTCTTCATGCATTTTGCGATAGCCATTTAACAGAGAAAACTGCGGTTTTCTCAGTTTTAAAGGGTCATTGTAATTTAATGCATAGACCCCCTCTTAGTCTGTTCCATTTGCATTGTCCACATGGAGAGCTATGAAAAATAAGACTGAAAAGAAATAATAATGCAGGTATGATTAACAACATTTTTATCAAGAACCAGTCAGGTATTACCATCTGTTATCATTCTGACTCCTGTTACTGCTTTATCTTTCTGGAACAGGTCTATTTTTTCTATTTCAATATGGTGTATATTTAAACTGATCAGGCCAATGTGTTTCAAAGTTATTCAAGCTACATAAGAGATAGGCATGTCAATGAACCAATGTGTCCATCAACCAGACTAATTCCATCAAGGAGATAGTTGTGAGCTCCTTAACTTTGCCTAGCTTAATTCAGAAAATGTCAGTACATAGTTTAGCTCCAGACAAATGCAGTGCTAAGTTCAGGAGCAGACACATATGTCCAGGATGACGCCTCTAACATGTTGCCATATATTCTTTTAGCACAATTGCCAAATGAATAGATTAATGACTAACCGGGTATATGCGGTCAGCCTATAGACATGCCAAACAAACAGACTGCATGAAGTTCTATGTAATCCTGTGTGATGATGACTGCACACACATCCTGATATAGTCTGCAACGGACAGAAATTTTTACTACGTTTTGATCAAACTTAATTTTTGATTCTTCAAGAGCAAAAGTTTCGGAGAGATGTGCCAATTTGGTCTACCGTCAAGTTATATTTGGCTGGCTTGAATAGAGTTCACTGCCTTTGTAGACAGTATTAAATAAAAAAGGACTAATACCCATTTTTTTGTTTACACAAACCCTGGCCTACTTATCAACTCTTTTTTGTTTTTTCCCTGAAGATAATACCACATGATATCTTGATACCAAGTACTTTCTTCAATGGCTTTTGGAGGCTCATTACTATAACCTATACAGAGTACCACAAGACGACATTCGCAAGGTATATGATCTGTACAAAATTAAATGTTTATATAGCCATAGTACTCCTCAATGACTTGTACATTACACTAGAGGTGTGTGGCTCAGCCACCCCCAGATTTTTCATGTGCTTAAGATGGCTGTTGCAGCACCATAATAGATAATGTGTAGCAATGTGGCGCTGAACGGGTTATAACCAGATGCAATATGCAGAGGGTGCAAAACTTTGTATATTTTGTAAACTAAATCTGCAAAGTTAGTTATGGCACTGCGGTGCCAGGAAAGTTAGACACGACACTGCAGGGCTGAAAGGGTTAAATCCCATGCATTGTGCGTCGAATTGTGTTATACAAGAATTCTAATTACCGTATATATTTGTGTATAAGATGAGTTTTTCAGCACATTTTTTACGCTGAAAAAGCCCCTCCCCTTGGCTTATACTCGAGTGAATAAGTTTCCCCAGTTTTCTGTGGTGCCCGGCTTATATTTGGGTCGGCTTATACTCGAGTATATACGGTGAGTTTTAAAATGTGTATTTAAAAATGTATATAGTAAAGAAACAGTTACTTGCTTTCCCTGGTGGTCCAATGGGTACAGTGGCTGCCTGAGAGATTTGTAATAGTACCTCCTGGATGCAAATAAATCCAGAATACATAGTGCCTTTCCTTAGAGACCCAGGAGGTGACGAGACACTGGAGTTTAGGTGGCAGCAGCAGCTAATGGCCTGAGATTTGGGTACCTATCCTGTGGAGTAGATTTCGAATTGAGGGGGAAAGCCAGACACCGGAGCAAGTCTCCTGGAAGTATTTAAAGATTGCCATAGCAAACGTGTTAAATGTGTGAAAACCATCTAGGCCGATTCATGTTGTAGCTGCATAAGTCAGGCTGTATTGGTTAAAGGGACAGGAGTCTGAATTACTTCCTGCAGCATGTGTGCAAGTAACTCCATACTAAATATCAGATAATGTCCATGTAAGGTACATTCCATCTGTACTTCTGATTACTTACCAGTACCTCTAACTGGCATATAACAGTCCTTATACATCCTTGACTGTTTAAGAGCATCAAAATCCTGCACGTAGTTTATTGCTGCTGTATCTGGTGACCTACGCACAAGAGCTTTTTTTTATATTTTGTATCCATTCCCCCAGCTGTACTTTGTTGAACCTGTGCTACCCGCATTCCTAATCCAAAGTAAGTGGCCAGGAAGAATCTGCCAATCACCAGAAAAGAGGTGTTGCAGCAGCTACATACTACACCCAAAAATAAAATTGTTCAAGGTGCAGGTGAAGGCACCTGGTCGTGGCAGCGACTATTCCCCTACAACTTATGTACAGTTGGTGAGTGTCTGGTGTCCAAGAACACCAGTAGGAGTATGCAGTAACAGCAGCTTAGAGACTGTGTGGGAACCCCAAATAAACAGTATAAAGTTAAAGGAAACTGTATAAAAGAGTATACATAAAAGTGCCCAACACAGTAATACATCTTCCAAAGCCAAGAACATGAGAAGGCAGAGTTTGAGGACAGAAAAAAGAGGGACGTACTATGATCACACAAGATATTTTTATACAAATGGGAAAGTAGCACTACTGTTCAAAGCAAGTTCAGTTACATGTAGCAACTCTAATATTTTCACTGGTCACTAATGAAATAAAAAGAAACCTCCCGTTCTATAGACAATCCACTATACAAATATATTAAAATTACACTAAGGGCTAGATTTACTAAGCCGCGGGTTTGAAAAAGTGGGGATGTTGCCTATAGCAACCAATCAGATTCTAGCTGTCATTTTGTAGAAGGTACTAAATAAAAGAAAGCTAGAATCTGATTGGTTGCTATAGGCAACATCCCCACTTTTTCAAACCCGCAGCTTAGTAAATCTAGCCCCTAGTCACTTCCACTAATATATTACCAGATTTTGCAGATAATAAATTATGCCAACACACACCCAATTAAAAAACAATCAAAATCATTTCAACACCACAGGAAAACCACATGTATGCTGCAGCAAACCAGGGTAAGTAAGGTATACACAAACATGTAATTAGCAGACACTTCCATCTTTAGTAATGCTTGAACACAATTTTCTTTTAGAACAGTCAATATCAGAAAAAAGGTTAGATAAGCAAATAAAAATAATAAAGTATGCACAAAGGAGAAAATAGCAGTATCTATAGACACGAAAAGGAGTTGGAGAAGGTGGAGCAGAGTGGCTATCTTTAGCTAAAGAAAAGAAATGGTTGTATATAATTGTCAATAAAAGAAGATATAAAAATTCAAGTCAAACAGCAGGATCTACTTGTGTATTAAGCTGCCTGGTAACTTGACAAGATTTGGCCACCAACATCATTGACCAAAGAATATGTGTGCAGACTACCACACTGTCAGACTAATATTTTTCTTTAACATTTGCATTTTCTATTACTGATCTAATATTCACCCTCTAGAAGGTGTGTGACAAACAAAATTATTGTTGGTTTCATATCAGTCTCCAGGTAAAAGTCTGCTGGATTAAGAATCTATAAATCTCATTAAAGGACTTGAATTTCATATTTTGATCAAAATCTACTTGATGCCAATTAGATGGTAATTGGGATAACCAGTTTTGGGTCCACATAATTTGTGCCAAGTCATGTATTGCTTTTGGCAACTGCTAGCTTCTGTTAAGACGTTGTAATCATTTAAATATAAGTCACTTTGAAATATAATGCTAATACAATGCTCCCTCGTAGCCAGAAACAAAGGTACACCATCACATATGATAAAATGCATTTTAATACACTTTTGCTCTGGAAAAATACCTAGAGGGAAGCAAAAGTTGCAGGGGGGTGAAATTAAGAGTGCACTGTATGCAGAATGGGTAATGCTTCTTACTGGGCAGGGGTGCTTACGAAAACAAAAGCCAGCAGGGGCCATGTAAGCTCTGTCATTTTTAAGCATTTTTTGTATTTTAAGCTTTAAAATTGGGGTGAAGGAAAAACATGTCAGAACTGGGGAAGGTGGCTGATCCATGCACACCCACATCTATGCAGCAATTACTTATATTAGCTAACCTTAGATTGCTGTTCCGTCAGCTAGCAATAAATCAGCCAGTTATCTATTTATGTAGAGATCTAAGAGCTGGATTGGCTCTACACTGTTCTGACATGGGCACCATCAGCCTGAAGGAAATTTATGTAGCAATCACAATGGGTAAGTCCTGTTTCCACACAGGGCTAAACAGTGTTTACAGTCTAATTCGAGCACCAAATAAGATGGGGCACACAGTGCAGAAAAGTTTTTAAGTAGTTTTAAAAACTGCAGCACATGCTTTATTAAAGTTTGTTGATGGTTAAGTTAATATAGAAGAATGAGCCAATGCCTTGAATTAATGCTCTAGTATTTATTATTTATCCGACTCAACGCAAGGTTAAAGAAAAACGTCCAAAATCAGTGTTTTCTACAGTGTAATGCTTAAGAGACATGTAAAAACAGGCATTCAGTGTCAAAGTCAGTACCAAAGGCTTATAAACACATCACTATAAGCTATCTGACTACCAATATAAGGTCATAATGTTTTTTGTCAGTCACAAAAATTTATAATTTATAAAAATTTATAACCTGTAAAAGGTTTATATAATTATTTTATAGAACCGAGAATTGTTTTGCACATGAAAGTCTCTTTAGAGGTCAATATGATTTTTTGTTAACCGATAATGAACTAGTTTAATCTCTGTGCCATGTCCTCTTTCGCAGCCTTCTATAGCTTTTGATTTGGGGCTCAAGTAAATCTATTCTATAAAATCCTAAAGAAGTTAATAAACTGAAGTGTGAAATTAAAACTTCAAGATAAGTACATGGCCTATGAAGTAAAACATCAATTATCTGTAGATGACACTAGACCAGTGTTGGCTAACCTGTGACACTGCAAGTGTTGTGAAACTACAAGTCCCAGCATACCCTTCCAGCAATAAGCTGCTATATATTGGCAAAGCATGCTGGGACTTGTAGTTTCACAAACACCTGGGGTAAATGTATGAATGTCCGATTTCTGCAAGTCGATGGAAATCAGCGACTTTGCAGGTAAAATTTAAAGCGGCAAAGGCAAGTTTGCCTTTACAAGCCATCGCCCCTTAAACTTTCACTGCAAAGTCGCTGATTTCCGGCGACTTGCAGAAATCGGACATTCATACATTTACCCCCTGGAGTGTCACAGGTTAGACTAGATAGTCTAGAGAAGTGTTAGCTAATTATAACACCAGGGGGTAAATGTATCATACCCCGGTTTTGTCAACTCTCGCGAGTTTGGCGTTTTCGCAGCTTAAATTTAAAGCGGCGCTGCCTTGTAAACTTCCCTTTACAAGGCAGCGCCGCTTTAAATTTAAGCTGCGAAGACGCCAAACTCGCGGGAGTTGACAAAACCGGGGTATGATACATTTACCCCCAAGTTGGGCAAAAAAAAAAAAGCAGTAGAAGAGATGCAACATAGATATGGGTATGAACCTAGGGAGTGGTACCAAATATGCCATTTACACATAAAATACAGACACTTAGGGGCATATTCAATTGTTAGTTTTCCGCGCCGCGAAAAAACTAGTACAGTTAATATGGTAATATGTAGCTGGATTTCAGCTCGAGGCTGTGGGAGCTGCGAGCTGAAATCCAGCGAGTAAATTACCGTATTAACTGTTTTTCCCACGCACGATTACCGTAACAGTAATTGTGCGCATGCCCCGATATTTTCGGCGTTTCCGCCGAGAATTGAATATGCCCCTTAATGTAAGCACAATGCCAGGCATCTGCTACAAAGAAAAATCCATAATTGCATAAACATAAATATGCAAACATAACAATGCCACTGTATAAGTTACTAATAGGACTGAGTACAGTTTTAGGCACCAGTCTATAAGGAGGCGAATTTGCATTTATAAAGGGGCAGGAGGAGGAGGGATGTAACCCAATTATAACATGGATAAATACATCCAATAGCAAAACAAATATTTGTCTTGTCTTACGAACCTAGGACTCTGTAGGTCGTATAGAGATAGTTATGAATGATAAATCAAATGTTTGAATGTAAAAGGATTGTTGGGAAAAATAGTTTTTATCAACAATACATGGTAGACTGTAGGTAGGAAATATTATTTTCCTCCAAATGAAGTCACATTGGCAGCAACTTTACTTGATATGTATTTTGCACCTCTAGATGAATAAAAAAAAAAATATTGAACACTGGCATGTTAGTCAACGTTACTAGCCATGCAATTATGCAATATTAAATACATATTTGCTTCTTCATATACTCCAAGATTAAATGAACTATGCAATATTGGCGATATGGTTGCTGGGCTGGTTAGTTATATCATGTGCATATTGTTACTAAATTTAGTGAGCACTTATGTCACAGTCACCCACTGTCTGGTATATTTTAAATATGTGCATGGGCATTCTAGCATCTGAATAATTCACAGATATGTATAGGATTACAATTGCAATTAGAAAAAACACTTGGGTACATTAGGACGCATGCATAGAAAGTAAGCATCAGTGGGTAAAAAAACAAGTACCAGGACAACAAGAGATTACAAATATATGTACAAAATTGACATAAGATAAAATGCAAACTGGAAATTTAAGTGATTTTGGAAGGGTTTAATTTTTGCCCAAACAAAATATATTCATTAGGGATAAGTTGAATGCAAAAGAGGATGGCCGAGGTGGGGTATGGTATGAGAATTACAAGTTCAGGTACTTCAAAATGAAACTTCCCATTATAAACATTTTAAAGGAGAACCAAGTAATTAAAACCAGCACCTATTGAAATTTCTGGAATTACTTGAAAATCTAGAAGCAAAAGGGGAGCCTTGTTTTGTCAATGCAATCATAAAACCTGGATGGTGTCAGTTGGAGCATTAAAGTCCAAAAATAAGAATTTTATCCCACCTTATGAATTTTGGTAGAACCAGGTCTACGTAGACTACTGTAGTTGGACAATTTACGATTAGGTGTTCTAATTACTAACAGCTAGTAATACCAATTGTCAGCAAACTGAAAGAAACTGGATATTAAAGCTGTCTACCCAGCAGCATCATTAAATTAAGGTCAACATATTATATTAAGTTTGGTATTACTGTTTACAACAATCGTGTACAGAAGACAAGCTGCAAGTGTCCTAGCTATTACAACATTCTGTCTGTCAAGGTTATTGAAGATTTAAGTAATATTCATAGAATCACTGATATAAATGAAGTCTTTCCTGCTACTCTGAATTTGTGGACACTGCATATAGAACATGATCAGGTTAAACCTCTAAAATACTTACTAGGAATGATTTATTCTTCTACATACCTTATTGAGATGTAGTGTCTCTCCTGTACATATCTTTTCTAGGTTATCATCATCATCACCATTTATTTAGCGCCACTGATTACGCAGCGCTGTATAGAGAACTTATTCACATCAGTCCCTGCTCCATTGAAGCTTACAGTCTAAATTCCTTAACACACACACACACACACACACACACACACACACACACACTAGGGTCAATTTTGATAGCAGCCAATTAACCTACCAGTAGTTTTTTGGAGTGTGGGAGGAAACCCACGCAAACACGAGGAGAACATACAAACTCCACACAGATAAGGCCACGGTCAGGAATTGAACTTATGACCCCAGCGCTGTGAGGCAGAAGTGCTAACCACTTAGCCACTGTGCAATTGAAAGTTCTTTGAAGCAACATAGCATTTTTTATTGAAACAATCACAAAAAATGTCTACATATTTTAAACAAAAAGGAGTAGTTGGAAGATAAGAAAATAATGTGTTGAGGCATGGCTCGCGGGATTGTAAAGATTATAAACACTGGTACAGCTGTTTGCATTGCTGCCTCACAGCACTGGGGTCATGGGTTTGATGCCCACTATATCTGTATTTGTGTAGTTTGTATGCTCTCCTGTTGGGGTGGCCGTCTGTATTGCTATACAGATGTACAATTACCTGCAACTGACAAGTCAATGTTAGTATATATCAGATGTTGTAGCAGCAGTATTGATCGATCAGAGCTCAGACCATCATTTTCCTTACTTCATATGAACCTAGACCCCACACTCCATTATAGTTTGCTCGGGTTTTCTCTGGGTGATCTGGTTTACACACTCCAAATACATACTGATAGGTATGTGACAAAAACGAACCCTAGTGTGTATCTATGTCAGATACACAACCGGAAACATTTCAGTGGTCATATTGGCAGCCCTTTAACCTTCAAAAGGGCCGCACATTACCCCAAGTTTCACTAATCATTTTAAACAAATGTTTTCAAGTAAAGATACACCTATCTGTAATAACATATCAGCAGGCATTATTAAATCGGACAATAAATTAGGAAGAAGCTAGGCCCGTGGCGGAAGCTCGGTAGGCCACATGCAGGCCTAAGTGCCACTGTTGCCCATCACTGGTATGTGTGGTACTGTATATAGATTGTAAGCTCCACTGGGATAGGCACTGATGTGAATTTTTACATATCTGTAAAGTGCTACATAACATAGGTGCTTTTATAAAGACCATAATAAAATACATACATTTGTTGATCATAGCAACTTCACATCTTCTAAAAGGTCACGCAGATAAGATGTATGTGATTTTATCAAGATTGTGCTAAAGACACATATAAGTTATCTAGTACTTTAAAATGACACATGTCACAAGAACTACATTAAAGTAAAATTTCAGATATTTCATTTTATTTACAAAAGCACTTCTAATCTGTTTCAGTTGCGCTGCATAGTTTACCTGGCAATTCTACATTATACTACAAGACATTGAACTTGCTAAGACAAAAGCAAATACTTTAGTAACTTGCAATAAGACGTAACACCAATCCAATGCAGAATGCATAATATCTTATAGGAGATGTATACTAAACAAAAGTATGGTCCCCAATTGTCAGCAAACTTTTTATTTTAAACACATTTTTCTGCTGCATTATGGATACAAATAACAAAAAACAAACAAAAACAGCTTATCTACACAATTTCTCTCTTAACACTGCAAATAGTTAAGAAAATGGCTCCACATAAAACTCTATGGCTCTTTATGCCATGACACTCATACATATAGACAGAAATTATTGCGACACGGATACCACAAGAAAATGATGTGTTGAATATCAAGGGTTAACTACTTTGCAGCACAACTACAAAATAGCAATGGTTCTGGCAGCCTGCAATGTTCTATTGTAGTCAATAAGGAAGTGAGAAGAGAGGGAGAAATCAAACTGTGCAAACTCACTAGTAGATAGCATGCTGTAATGTTTCTGCAAATCTAACTTTTTCACCAGAAGAAACAAAAATACATAATCTAATGGATTAGAAAGATTTTTTGGAATTTCTTCCTATATATCCCTAAAGCAGATAAATCAGCGAAGACTTAAATGCTACTTAAATGGAGCCAACATAGCTTCTAATTTACTGTGGACAATATTTGTTAAAATATCTCAAAACAGTATGTATTTAGAAAAAAAAACAACATACATTTACACACTAATAATATATATATATATATATATATATATATATATATATATATATATATATATATACATACATACATATATACATATATACAGTCAAGGCCAAAAGGTTTGAGGAGGACACACTAATTTTCACTAAGTTTGTTGCCTCTGTTTTTATGATGGCAATTTGCATATATTCCAGAATGTCATTAAGAGTGATCAGATGAATTGCAATTACTTTCGAAGTCCATTTTTGCCATGACAATTAACTTTATCCCAAAAACATTTCCACTGCGTCTCAGCGCTGCCATAAAAGGACCAGCTGACATCAGATCAGTGATTGTCTCATTAACACAGGTGAGTGTGTTGACGAATACAAGGCTGGAGATCACTCGGTCATGCTGATTGAGTTAGAACAACAGACTGGAAGCTTTAAAAGGAGGGTGGTAATTGAAATCATTGTTCTTCCTCTGTTAACCATGGTTACCTGCAAGGAAACACGTGCAGTCATCATTGTTTTGCACAAAGAGGGCTTCATAGGCAAGGGTATTGCTGCTAGTAAGATTGCACTCAAATCAACCATTCATCGGGTCATTTATCAAGGAGAGAGGTTCAGTAGTTGTGAAGAAAGCTTCAGGGCTCCTAAGAACGTCCAATAAGCGCCAGGACAGTCTCCTAAAGTTGATTCAGCTGCGGGATCGGGGCACCACCAATGCAGATCTTGCTTAAGAATGGCAGCAGGCAGGTGTGAGTGCATCTGCATGCACAGTGAGGCGAAGACTTTTGGAGGATGGCCTGGTGTCAAGAAGGTCAGCAAAGAAGCCCCTTTGCTCTAAGAAAAATATCAGGGACAGACTGATATTCTGCAAAAGTTACAGGGACTGGACTACTGAGGACTGGAGTCATTTTCTCTGATGAATCCCCTTTCAGATTGTTTGGGGCATATGGAAAAATACTTCTCCGGAGATGGAAAAGGACACAAAAATGGCTTCACAGGCAAGAATATTGCTGCTAGTAAGATTGCACCTAAATCAACCATTTATCGGCTCATCAAGAACTTCAAGGACAGAGGTTCAATAGTTGTGAAGGCGGCTTCAGGGTGCCCAAAAACATCCAACAAGCGCCAGGACAGTCTCCTAAAGTTGATTCAGCTGCGGAATCGGGGCACCACCAGTGCAGAGCTTGCACAGGAATGGCAGCAGGCAGGTGGGAGTGCATCAGCAGGCAGGTGGGAGTGCATCAGCAGGCAGGTGGGAGTGCATCAGCAGGCAGGTGGGAGTGCATCAGCAGGCAGGTGGGAGTGCATCAGCAGGCAGGTGGGAGTGCATCAGCAGGCAGGTGGGAGTGCATCTGCACGCACAGCGAGGCGAAGACTTTTGGAGGATGGCCTGGTGTCAAGGCGGCCAGCCACTTCTCTCCAAACAAAAAAAAACATCAGGGACTGACTGAAATTGTGCAAAATGTACAGGAATTGGACTGCTGAGGACTGGGTTAAAGTCATTTTCTCTGATGAATCCCCTTTCAGATTGATTAGCGCATCTGGAAAAACGCTTGTCCGGAGAAGGAAAGTTGAGCGCTACCATCAGTCCTGTGTCATGTATTAAAGTAATTTTATCGTTTTCCAATAACCATTGTCTAAGCGATTTCTTGTGCTTCCAGAGCACAAACAATTTATTTAGCAGATGCAAGAGATTTAGCAGTTCAATACATAATTATAATACAGTACAGCCAATACCAAAAATACATACAGACCGCCGCGCCCTCCAGCGCTCCGCTGGTACCAGCTACAGTACTTCACTCCAGAAGACTGTGGTCAGATATGACTGGGCTAGTACCAGCAAAGCTGTATTATATACACTCAGTGTTACAGAGAAAACAATGCAGATGATGTGGCTTGCTTCTATTGGTCCAGGCTTCAGGAAGGTCCAGTGTACTGCAGGTCATAGGCCAGTTGAAACCAAAATATCCAAAGGTCAGCTCTCCAGGGCATGCACTCCGATTTTCCAGCCAAGGATCCAGTTTCAACTAGTCTATTTGCATTATACGGTCAGTATCACTTTAAACATTTATTCCCCAACGTCGCTAACTAGAGTATGCAATGTGCGATCTCTTTGGTGAATGAACCGGGCAACTGCTGACGAATAGGGGATTAAAATGATACTAAACATGACATATTTCCTGTAACCTGAATCTTAAATATCACTAAAGTGTACATATAGATACACACATATATATATATATGGCGTACTGATCGCAATCGCACGGTAAAACAATATTAACCAATATACTTTCGTTCATCCAATTATACAACTTAGACACATGCCAACAGTAAAGCATCCTGAGACCATTCATGTGCAGGGTTGCTTCTCAGCCAAGGGAGTGGGCTCACTCACAATTTTGCCTAAAAACACAGCCATGAATAAAGAATGGTAGCAAAACATCCTCCAAGAGCAACTTCTCCCAACCATCCAAGAACAGTTTGGTGAGGAACAATGCCTTTTCCAGCATGATGGAGCACCTTGCCATAAGGCAAAAGGGATAACTAAGGGGCTTAAGGAACAAAACTTCGAAATTCTGGGTCCATAGCCAGGAAACTCCCCAGACCTTAATCCCATTTAGAACGAGTGGGCAATCCTCAGGAGGTGGGTGGACAAACAAAAACCCACAAATTCTGACAAACTCCGAGCATTGATTAGGCAAGAATGGGCGGCCATCAGTCATTATGTGGCCCAGAAGTTGATTGACAGCATGCCAGGGCGAACTGCAGAGGTCTTCAAAAAGAAGGGTCAACACTGCAAATATTGAATTTTTGCTTAAATTTAATGTAAAAGCCTTTGACACTTATGAAATGCTTGTAATTTTACTTCAGTATACCATAGCAACTTCTGACAAAAAGGTCTAAAAACACTGAAGCAGCAAACTTTGTGAAAACCATTACTTGTGTCATTCTCAAAACCTTTGGTCATGACTGTATATACACAGACATATACACAAACACACATTCAGTCTTTGATTTAAAGCAAAAAAATGCAACACTGCGAAATATATTTCCCCCTTTCTCTACCTCTGACTTTAACCCAATGTGTTGGAATACACAGTTTCCCGAAAAAGGCCGGCATATCACAAGAATTTGGTGTCATAGTATTGGGATGCATTCAATTGTGAACAATATGCTGACAAACATGACAGCTGCACACATTTCCGGATACTACGGCAACAATAAAAAAAACACACACTACTATTGGGTGCAAAGAGAAAACCGCAATGTTACATTGCAGCAAAGTGCCCCCACAACCATTCTAGAGGCACTCTACGGACAACTGAACTCCCCCCTAAGCATCTGTAGCTATGCATACACATTTTTCAAGTATATCATATCATCATAGCAACAATGGGTTAAAATCAACCACTTCCCTTTCTGTGGTCTAAGATCTACTTTACTTTTGCAGCTGTAAATCACTGCAAGATCCCAAAGGAAAGAGAGTCTAAACACCCACACAGGTCAGTAAAAATGAGTAATGTAAACGAGGCTTTAACAAAAAAAAAAACAAAAAAAAACAAAAAAACATACTATTGTATAGGTCACATCTAATATTAAGTAGGGGGAGTAGTAGTAGTAACACTAGTAGCATCAAATGTTTACAGATTAATGCAGGCAGATTTTAAATTTTTGGAAAACAAAGTATTACTTACCTAGATTAATTTCTAACAACCAAGAACTTGTTCAGCTTGCAGTTTTTTCCATGCATGACACATGCTATACAAAAAACAAATGCATAGTCATATGGATTGCATGAAGACTTCTAATCTGTACTATGGAAATCCTCCTGCATTAGACAGCACAGGTTGGAACAGCCCATTTGTCTTTCATTTTCATTAATGTTTAATCACTTTCTAATCACATTTCCATCTGTACAAACTCCATTATACATAGATTTATAAACCAAAACAAACAAAAAAAATGGTATTAATGGCCCCCATGGCCAACTTGTTAAGGTCTAAAGGCTACAGTCACTACTTTTGTCTCAGTCTTACTGATTTACACTTGGTATGTATATCACACTTTTTCTAGGCCCTTCAGCAATAGAGGAAGCACTGCATCAGTATAGCAACATCAGGGGACAGAGACATTTTAAAAAACTAAAATCACATAAATCTCTACAATGCATTTGCTGTATGGCATTTCACATATAAACATTTATTAAAAATAAATGAGGTCTTGATTACAACTAGGGGAATAAGGTGGCAAAGTCACCCACCAAACTTAACAAATAATATTTAGCAGGCCATATATTTAACTACACTAAACTAACTAAAAACGTAAGCATCCAACAGTCCAAACAGAAAATTCCCTCTCTTGCTCAGACGATCCTTTTTCCGGCTGCCCAAGTGTTGGTAATGCCAAAAAATGCCTATCTGAGAATACAGAAAAATCTTCTACTAATACTATTACATGGATCAGGGGACCCAAGTACCATTAAATAACACCCTGCATTTAATTTTAAGTAATGTAATACAATGCATAACTTTCTTTTTTCAGTATTACATGGAATTAGCATATAATCTATCATAGTTCATCAAAAAGTAACAGCAATATACTATGAATACCATTGTTGCTGTTAGCTGCACTGAAAAGGTTTACATAATGCTTGAGATAATTGTAACAACAAAGCATGTACCACTGGTATGTCAATGGGACTTATACACTACCCTGGTCCAAAGTATTAAAACCCAGAATATTGACACCATCAGTGACATTCCCTTTGGTTGCCATGATATTCAATTAAATTTAGTATAACACACAAAGATAGCAAATTACAGTTTTGGCATACTGCCTTTGAAGGACACTTAGGGCTAGATTTACTAAGCTGCGGGTTTGAAAAAGTGGGGATGTTGCCTATAACAACCAATCAGATTCTAGCTGTCATGTATTTAGTACATTCTACAAAATGACAGCTAGAATCTTATTGGTTGCTACAGGCAACATCTCCTCTTTTTCAAACCCGCAGCTTAGTAAATCTACCCCTTAGTTTTGATTGTTTTACCTGGTATTTTCTCGTAAGAGCACATCTGAACTCATGAATATGCTTGCAAGTGCTTCAGGGCTTGTAGTCAGATGTTCAAACCTGCATCTACAGTTCAGCACTCTGCGGTGTGTTCATCTAGTGTGGTTGTCAGCCAAACACATGTCACACTCTCTGGCCCAAAATTCCACTGCTCAGTAACTTTTGATTGTGTTAAATTATTGTGATGCACTTTGAAGAACAGGTGTTGATCCAACTCCTCGACAGATCAAACTGTTATTCCACCCGTTACCATTTAAAGATGACGACAGACATTAGATTTTAGATTTAACCATTTGCAAAAATTACAGCAGAAAAGGTGGACATGTTTAGCATAAAGATAAAGTACATATTTTAACTTCTGTCCAAGATGCATTTACCCTCCTTTCAGACACAGATTAAAATACACAAGTACAAGCCACAATAATTAATTTGCATGGGACTTTTTCAAAGGGACAGAAAGATACATCTCCATTATAATGGACTTAAAACAAAACACACAGGGGTGCAAAACCCTCCATCTCAGTCACAGAAACATGGAGGAATATGTACCATCTTTTGATACATAATTGTGCTATATTCTTCACAGCAGCTGCAACCGGATGCTCTACAAAACCCATTTTTAGTATTTTATCTGGTGGAAAGTAGGTGCCAATGTATTACTGGGAGATCCTCTAGATCAGGCCTGTCCAACCTGCAGCCCTCCAGGTGTTGTGAAACTACAAGCCCCAGCATGCTTTGCCAGTAGACAACCTGTTGATGGCTGAAAGGGCATGCTGGGACTTGTAGTTTCACAAACATCTGGAGGGCCGCAGGTTGGGCAGGCCTGCTCTAGATCTTTCTTAAGCTGGTACTACATGGGCAATTCAGAATGTAACATTTTTCCAACCAAAAAAAATCATTCAAAATCCTTTTTTTTGTACATTACATACAATGGGAACTGCCATTTTCAGGTCTCATGTGGCTATGCGACAGAAGCTTTAGAATTTTTTTCCCCAAAAAAACCCCAAACATTACTTTTACAGACACACGTCAGATGCTGCCTAGATACAGGCCCATCTTAAACACCCTAACCAAAATACTTTATGACTTTACTTTTATTTAGCATGCTCTTAAAATGGTACTTTGTTTTTCTACCTCTTGCCACATGCTCCTTTCTATACTATCATATTGTAATATTAGATGTTACTCAATTATTTCTCAAAAACTATCCGGCACAAAACATAAGGCTAGGCAAATCCTATGAGCCAGGTAACTAATGCACCTATAATATACCAACTTTTCTCATTTTCACCGATGTCAGAGGATACATTAGCATCTTAAGAAGTTGCTGCTGGCTTTTAATTTTCACATTTTTTTGCTCAACCCCCGGTTAAAGATAACAAGTGAACAGTGGAAAGTCAAGTAGTGGGAACTTCATCACAGACTACAAACATAACAGTTTACATCCAGAACCTGAGAGCAGTAGCAGGACAACTACTGCATGGTGGATATAAAATAAATGTGAGTACTGTCGAATAATAAAATAGGATAGTCTAGAAAAAGCAGGTTGGGATTGGTAAAAACTTTCAGGTGAAGAACTTCTTTATATAGTGCAACAGGCAATTTTTTTTCTTCAGCAAGTGACAACTCTTAATAGAAACACACACACACCATTTTCACGTATACACGTTTGAGTCAACAGTAACTTATAAATTAAAACATCATGAAAAAAAAAAATACAGAACACTGTTTACTATGTAGTTCAATACCAGCGCTATTTTAATTACTCAAATACTTATTTTGTATAATTGCATTTCAGTTACAAGTAATTTTTACTCTAGAAAATGTATTAAACGTTTAATGCCAAAATTAAATATAGGAGTCAAGCACTGATTCCATAATATATATTTTTTTTAATTATAATGTCACTTAGATTACCCTTGACAAGTAAAAAATATTATTTTAGTAAAATATTGTATGGATATTCAGTATTTTACAAAATATAATATTAATAAATTTACTAACTTATAGCACACAAAGGTGCTACAAAAGAAAATAATTCTTACCTAAAGTTTAAGAACCATTGCTGTAGAATTACCCCCCCCCCCCCCTCCATCCCACCCAATTACCAGTTTACCTGTACAATAAATCAGACATACTGTACTGAAATTTCCCTGCATCTGGTATTCACCTTTACTTTCGTTTCTGCTATGATTTTAACACAGTGAATGCTTTGAGTATTTCAAGTAGCAATGACAGTTTTTCACCTGTTAATTATTTTAGTATTTTTAAATTCCATCTGCAACCTATAATTTAACCATGCACTAAAATGTAAAGTAGGAACTTTACAAATGCACACGAACATCAATAAAAGTGACACATGCAGTCTCTTTCAATTCCTCAATTTGACTTGTTAAAATTTAACCATAGCTGCAAAAGCAAATTATTTTTGTAAATCAAATTTGCTAATCAGTTTACATTATAAACAGCTCTTTGACTACTGTCTGCACTAAGGAAGTTAAAGAAAACAGTCAATAACTGCACCAAAAGCATACTAAATTAGTTCATTAGCCCTAGAGACAAGTTTCAAAAAATAGGTATGACAGGTCTAAAAAAATATTTGAATATAATCTTTAAATATAAGGGGAAAAAAATCTCATCTTTTAAATTTGATATCGAGACAGGCACCTGGCCACATCACTGGTGACCAACTCATAAATTCAGTTTACAAAATGTTTGAAAGGGTCTTACATTTCACATTGTCAAAAAGGTGAAAAAAATTACACACACATACAAAAATACTAAACCTATGTACAATTAGCTCATGACAAAGACCCAGTAAAGTACCATTGTCTGTACCACCACTACTTTCATCTTAAAATTCGATAAAGTATCAGATTAGTAGTTCTAACCACAAACACAAAGAATGTTTGGTTATTTATATACTATGCATTATGGACCAAAGCACAACAAAATCAGAAAGAGCTGACAGACACTTAGCAATATTATATGTGAATGCGGTTTTGGTTAAAACAATATTAGACATTCTAACTTCAAAACCTAGGAGCGTACACATTAACAAAAGTACAGCTATGAAATGATTACTGTCCCACAAAGGGTAAATTCTGCTTAATTCCTTTACCGTCAGAAATCCTCACAATGAACTGCAGTACAATGAGTTGCGAAGCCATCTGGTAGCAAAGGGGATTAGCAAATCTTTCATTGCCTCATCCCTAAAACTGATGCCCTCCAAGGTGCATGTTATTTCTGTCCTTCCTGCAGCTATTTTATGCATTTTACAGCTAACAGCGGAAAACATGTAATGATGTCAATGTATCAGCGGTTCATAGAAGAGCAAATCTTCTCGCATACTTCAGTGTATCAAGTAGCTGTATCCACTTAACCATAGAGGTGCACTCATTTCCTCCTTGAGGAACACGAATATAAGATGTACTGAGCAGGCGTATTGAGCTCATACACTTTCTATACAGTCATCGTGCACACCTTTTTTTCCTGCTTTTAGAAGATAGGTGCTTGGTCACCAAAACCGGTTTAATGTTCACCTTTAGGTTTCTATTCTGGACACACTTCCACTATCAATAGTCTTCTCCAAATACAAGATTAAACAATCACAGAAGGATCCCCAGTGTAACGTTTAAAAGGGTACCAGCATCAGCACAGGACATTAGGTGGAGGATTATGGGCAGCCTGGATTATAGAGATTACAGAGCAGTCATATTGATGAACAGGGTCTAGCGCTCCAACATGCAGGTTTCTAGAGGTGATCTCCCCACATTGCACACAAGCGATCGGGCGACACTAACTTTATTAGATTCAATATAGCTCTTGTAAAATGAAAGACGCCGAGCAGCCAGTAACCAGCGACCCCCACTCCTCTGATGTCCGCCACCCCCCCGGCAGGGTCCTGACAGCCTCGGCCTGCCTCCTTCCGTCCCCCCTCCCTCCCCCGGGGCCCCGCTTTATCCTCACCTGTCTACCGGCCACATCTCATCAGAGCTCTACACGTACATCCGACCTTTTTGCTCACTGTCAGTTTGTGCTCTAGGGGGTCGGCAATCTATCTTTCTATCTTCCTTCCTTCTATTCTCCGGCCGCCGCCGCTCTCCACTCACAGCTTCTCTTCAATTCAGTAATGGCGGCGGCTTAGGACACGCGCACAAGCGCGCGACACCCATTAGACCGATGCAAGAGCCGGGCACCCGGGCATGTTCACGCGCACTCTCCGCCAAGCCTCCAGTCCGTGGACGTCACCCCAACCTTTACCGTCATCGCATGCAGCTTCCCGCCCTTCTGTCATACCACGCCCCTCCGCATCCCTATCTCCCTCGGACCACGACCTCTCCCTTATTCCTGTCACACCTCTCCACATCCTTCTCCCGGCCTCACCCCGCCACTCTTCATTCCACATCCCTCTTCCGACTCCGCCTGCCCATCTCTCCATATCACTATGCATGGCTCAGAGCGTTCTGGGATGTGTAGTCTTGCGGTCATTAGCGCAAAACAGAAGGTTGTCTTCATGGAATGTCATTGTCCGGGATTAAACCACGTACTTCCCAGTGTCATGTCATTGTGAGAAAAATGACGATGTAGAAGAATCGCTTTTTCTTGTAGTTACAAAAACACATATTGGAAAACGTTTGGTGCATACAGTAAGACACAGCTATCTAGACGTAGCTGCCGAACACAGGAAGACATTGTTTATATGCTATAAAATATTCTGTTATATGCAACATAGGAGCCGGTGGAGTAGCTTATGCAGACTAGTGTAACAAATTACCCCATAGTGGGCTCGTTACGGAAAAAAAAACCGGGCAAGGGTATTCGGGTTCAAATAGATAGTTAAGAGCTGTCTTAAACGTACACACTTCCTGTAATGTAAAGAACAAGTGAAATACTTTATATATAAATATCGGCCTACTTAATAATGGTTATTTGCCTTGTTCGTTATCACGACTTTTCAACTTAATTTCCTATACAAGTGATGTCAGGACAACTCATACCATAGGAGGCTGACACGGGGGCAAATATATCTAGCTGAGAGTTTTCCTGTGGTTTTGAAAAGCCAATTAGATTCTAGCTATCATTTATTTACTACATTCTACAAAATGATAGCCAGAAGCTGATTGGTTGCTATAGGCAACATCTCCACTTTTCAAACCCGCCAAAAAACTCAGCTTGATACATTTACCCCATGGAGTCTTAATTGTATATGCGACCTAGGGTTGGTGCTGTTGCCATTTGCAGTAAAGAGCTCAGGGGAGAGCAGCAACACTGCTGGAAAGGGATTCTGTGCTTTCCCCAGGATTAAATGGCTAACGTCATCAGGGTCAAGCTCCGAAAATCAAAGCTTTTTGGAGCTTGATAAAATTGCTCGGACCGCAGTTCCCATTGAGTATTATTGGGACTTTGTTTTAATGCGGTAATTTGCCTAATGCAGGAGATATCTTTGATATCTCCTGCATTAGGCTTTTCATAAATGTCCACTTAAAATGCTTTAACCATGTGAAAAAAAAATCAGTTTTTCTATGGTATAGGGCTATATAAATAGGTCTTCAGGGCCACTGCAAGGTTTCTTGGTGCCCTAGGCAAAGCTTCAGCCTACTGCTCCTGCCCCAATTCTCACTCTCTAGCCCCTCACACACTTGACATTTGTAAAAGAAAAATAGTAACTCTTAACGCCTGGCTGGTAAGGTTGCAATCCAGGTGCACAGATGTCTGATGCACAATACTGTCCACACTTCATTGCTGCTGAGAAGCAAACACAGGATATTTAAAGGGAAGGTGTAGTGAACAGAGGAAGTACAGTTATAAGGATTAACCAATAACATAATTGTGGGGAATAAGGCATAATCATAACTGCAGTGTAATTATGTTTCATCAAATGAATCCATTGATAAATTGAGCTACTAAGGTGTAAAATGTGAAGTCAGAGGGTCTGGTGTGTGTTTACCTGGGGCTTCTGCTCACCTCTATGTTAAAAGGTAAAAAAGGTAACAGCAACACTTTTAGAGAAAACTGAGTGACTTCAAAAGCTCCTGGGGGTGATCTGCATCTGACATAGGAGAGTTTGTTGACACCTAATGAAACTTTGGACAGCCGGCAGGGAGCCATTCACAGCTTGAAGCCTTACACAAGAATGATGGCCTGCTGAATCTTATATAGACAAATATAATTCAGTTTCCAAAATGCAACTTAAAATTAATAACAGTATTGATCAACCATGTACTCCTCAATATCATGATGAAGTGCAGCCCATGTGTCAAATAAAGCAGTCTGCTACAGAGAAGTTGAAGAAATGAGTATAAGCTCAATGAATATGCTGGACATAGGCCTGTTTGGTATTAATAATTTGGCAAATTCATAGTGGATCTATTTATAATAAAATTGGGTTTGTGTGTCACTCCACAGGAAAGTTGGGTCACAGTTAAATTGGGTACTAAATCAGGCAACATGCAAAGGGTGATTGTAAACAGTGTCACAGACCACAACCCCTGGAGGTGGAGCAAGGTGTAAAGGTGTTTTTAAAAAGCTGAGACCAGTTACAAGAAATTGTCAGTCTTTTGGGAAATCAATCATCATTGATAAACTGTTCATCTTCAAGCCAATTTCCCTTGGCTCGCAATATACCACTTATCTATAAGTTATACTCTGAATTTTACCTCTTTATTTTACCTGTTTTGCAACTTTTTATTTGTATGTCAATTGTTTATTAATTTATTTTTGTTTATATAACCTGTAAGCATTGTATTTTTTCTATATTAATTCAAAACCTTAATAAGTGATGTTCTTATTGCTCTAAACTAGGCCTGGACAACCTGTGGCTCTTCAGGTGTTGTGAATCTACAAGCCCCAACATTCTTTGCTTGTACACAACTAGTCAATGCCAGGAAAGGTATGCTGAGGCTTGTAGTTTTCACAACACCTGAAAAGCCACTGGTTGGCCAGGCCGGCTCTAAACAAGTTCACAGCCTGTCTAGAAGAGATAGATTGCTTGACCATGCTAAACCTGAGGTGTGAATTGTGAATATATTTGTATAATAAGACAAGTGTGTGCCTGCCTATAATTTTGTGTCATAGAATATTGAGGGGTTAAGAGTTAACCCTTTGGTTGCTGGTGTGTGCCTTGCTAACTGTGCATAACAAGGAATGCTCATTGTGTGCCAGTGTGAGACAGTATATTGGGGTCTTATTGGCCTTATTCAAAAGGTGGTGGCAATCCGAAGTGGGTGTGGTTGTGTAAGTGCTGTTTGGGGGCGATTCAGCTAAATCTGTAACCTCTGCGATAGGTGAGAGGAAGATTGAGGGCTGGAATCGTGTGTAACCCCATACAGTAAACACTTCAAAGTCACAAGTACGCAAAGTGCGGTTTGTGACTGGTAAAGGAAGTTAGAGGTTTCCTAACAAATTAGAGGTGATATATTGTTTTACAGTGTGAGTATATGATAAAATATTTAATCAATAGGTAGCTACAGGAGGCTAGTCGTGACAGGAGGCTCCAAATGTTAAATTTCAGTACAAAAAAAAAAATGACTCACCTTTTGCACACTGACATGTTTCCCGCTGCCTACCAGCTTTTCTCACACATGCAACCCATACCCATCAGCTCTTGTCACACATATCACCTCCATTCCACCACCTTTTCTCACATGACCCCTGCCCACTAGCTTTTCTTTCATATCCACCCCTGCACTAGGTGCCCTGGCCATCTTTTTTCACTCATGTCCCGCTGCCCACCAGCTTTTCTCAAACATGCTCCCCTTCCCACCAGTGTTTTCACTCATATTGTTAGGTTTCTAGTTTACCTTAGTCAGTATTTACGCCGGCCTCCCTAGGGCGCGGAGTCTAACGGCCCTCCCGGTCTTCTCCAAGAACCGCCGCAAGGCAGGGTGGGTTTTGCTGCCGGAGAACCGCAGGTCGCAGCCCCCAGGTTAGCCTACTGACGTAAGAAGAGAGTTCTATGAGATGAACAGGCAGAGGCACGGACAGATCTACAGGGAACTGATAACCAGGTTCACTAACCGTATATCTGGAAGGTAACAGCCTGGAGTGGAAGCTGGTTGGTACGCAGGAATCAATCCACGGTGTAGCACCAGGGGTGAGGCAGAAGAGTAGTCAGGAATACAGCCGGTTCGGTACACAGGAATCAGTCCAATATGCGGTACCAGGATTTAGGCAGAAGTGTAGCCAGGGACACAGCCGGATCGGTACATAGGAGTCAGTCCAATATGCGGTACCAAGGGTGAGGCAGGAGAGTAGTCTGGGAAACAGCCGGTCCGGTACACAGAAGTCTGTCCAACATGCAGTACCAGGGTTGAAGCAGGAGAGTAGTCTGGGATACAGCCGGTTCGGTACACAGAAGTCTGCCCAATATGCAGTACCAGGGTTGAAGCAGAAGAGTAGTCAGGAATACAGCCGGGTCGGTACACAGGAGTCTGGAGTATCAAGGAGAAAGCACAAGGGAGATAGGAGCACAGGGAATGCAGCCAGATGCAGGTAACACGTTGCTCTGACACAGACAGTGTGTCAGAGCAGGGCTGAAGTAGGATTTGAATTCTTCGCCCAGAGATCAGCTGACCTACGCCGGGACCTACCCGGAAGTGCGGCGGTACGGAGCAGGGGATCGGCGCTGAAACAGGTAAGTGCCGTGACACATATACCCTCTTGCCACAAAACTTGAATAAACAGCTCATTGTGGTTTCCTCCCACACTCCAAAAAACATACTGGTAGGTTAATTGGCTGCTAATAAAATTGACCCTAGTCTGTGTGTCTGTCTCAGTCTTTGTCTGTGTATGTTAGGGAATTTAGACTGTAAGCCCCAATGGGGCAGGGACTGATGTGAGTGAGTAATAAATTGTAATAATAATGTATGTAATTTAGATTACCTTTGTTTTGTGTTAATGTATTCTGCGGATGTAAATTAATTATACTAGTAGAAAGCAACAGGGGAGAGCCAAATAGTGGGCAAATACTAATATCCTTTAAATTAATAGTATGAAACTTGTGGGGATTTCTGAATGTAAACCCCCCCATTTTCTGTAGCCCTCTCTCCACACATTTTCTGTAGCCCCTTCTCCCCCCATTTCTGGTGCTCCTCTCTCTCACCACATGTTCTGTTGCTCCCTCTCTCTCACCACATTTGCTGGTGCCCCCTCTCTCGCTCCACATTTTCTGGTGCCTCCTCTTTCTCTTCACATTTTCTGGTGCCCCCCCCCCCCCCTCACTCCCCATTTTCTATCCCTTCCAGTGGACCAAGTAGTGAAGATGGCATTGTACCCCTTTGAATCAATAATTTTTTTCAACCACATATTCCGTGTGACCATCCACTATCAATAGAGCAGGTTTACCAGGCTGCTTCTTCGGAAATCTCAGGGATATATGAGCCGGCTTCAATTAGGATGCATGGAACGTACGAGGTATCCTTAATGGGTTGGGTACTTCCAACTGAAAAGTTGCACGTTTAATTTTTTGATGATTTTAAATGGATCAATGTATCTGGGTCCGAACTTAAAAGAAGGCTGACGAAGCTGGATGTTCTTAGTGGAAAGCTATACCCTGTCCCCTTCCTTGACCTTACATGGACGTCTGAAGCGATCCTTAAACAATTTGGCTTGAGACTCAGCTTGCTTCAATGAAAAGTTTTTTTTTTTTTCATATTCTCTCCAGAGAACGGGCAATGTGTCTGACTTCTTGATGATAATAGAAAATAAAACTGACTTGGGATATCTAGTATAAATGCAGAAAAAGGGGACATAACCACAGAAAGAGTGTGGTGAATTATTGTAAGAAAATTCCGCCCATGGCAGGTATTCTACCCAGTTGTCATGTAATTCAGAGATGTAGCATGTTAAATGTTGTTCCAAAGACTGGTTTATTCTTTCCGTCTGTCCATTAGTTTGCTGGTGATAGGCTGATGAAAAACTCAGTTGAATGTCCAGCCAGGCACACAATGATTTCTGGAACTGGGCCACAAATTGAGTACCTCTGTGTGAGACAATATTAGTGGGTATGCTATGTATTCTGAAAATGTGTTGACTGAACAGTGGAGCCAAAGACTAAGCAGAAGGTAGCTTTGGCATTGGAATAAAGTGAGCCATCTTACTAAAGCGATCAACTATCACCCAGATGCAATTACACCCTTTAGACAAAGGCAAATCTGTGATAAAGTCCATTGAAATGTGGGTCCATGGAACACTGGACACGTGTAAAGGAATCATCTGTCCCATAGGTAAATCTCTGGGTATTTTCAACCTGGAACAAATTTCACAGGACTGAACAAAGTCTCTTACGTCTTTCTTCACAGAAGGCCACCAAACAGAATGAGAGAGCAATTTAATAGTCTTAGTGATACTTGGATATCCAGATATTTTGCTGGCATGGACCGCAGACAACACGGACTGTCTCAGTACAACTGGCACAAGCAAGACACTGGAGGGTATGGAAGCTGGAGCCTGATCCTAAACTTCGGGTAAATAGGATGCAAAATCTTAAGTCAGTCATGAGACAATGTTTTTAGAAGGAATGATAGAACTGTTATAAAGGGAATCCTCATGTTTCCATAAGAAACTTCTGGATAAAGCATCTGTATTCAAATTCTTAGAACCCGGGCGAAGTGTGATCACAAAACTAAATTGAGAAAAGAAAATAGCCCAGCGCACCTGTCTGGCATTCAACCTCTTGGCTGTCTCAATGTATTGGAGATTTTCGTGATTTGTGTATTCTGTAATGGTATGCTTAGCACATTCCAACCAATGTCTCTAATCTTCGAATGCCCATTTAATGCCAACAACTCAGGATTTCCTGCATCATAATTAATCTCTGTCACTGAGAATTTCTTGGAAAGAATGCACAGGGGTGTAACTTCCCATCAGACCAAGATACTTTTGACAGAACTGCCTCTACATCAACAGCAGAAGCATCCACTTCAATCATGGAAAGCAGCTCTGTATCTGGATGCTTAAGGATGGGAGCAGAAACAAAGGAATTTTTGAGAGTCTCGAATGCTTCAGTAGATTCTTGATCAGCTCCTTTCTTAGTTAATAGAGTAATGGGTGGCACTATAACTGAAAAATTGCGAATGACTCTTCAATAATAATTGGCAAACCCAAGAACATTTGAATGGCTTTTAGTTTACTGAGACAACTCCAATTAGTGATTGCTAGGACTTTAGCTGGATTCATCAAAGACCCTTTGGCAGAAATTAATTACCCCAAAAATGCCACTGTGGAGACTTCAAACTCACACTTCTCCAATTTGGCATATACTTGTTCATGGTGTTGAGACAAAGATGTAGAGTAGATCAAGATGTCATCCAGATACACCATGACAAATTTGCTCAGCTAATCACGTAGTACATCAATGATCAAGTTCTGGAATGGCTGCTGTTTTAGAAAGACAGAACGGCATAACACAATACTCGTAATGTCCGGAAAAAGAATTAAAAGCGGTCTTCCATTCATCACCCTTCTGAATGCATATCATATTATATGCTCCACGTAAATCTATCTTAGATAAAGAAAATACAGAAGCACCTCTTAACTGGTCAGACAACTGGGAAATCAATGACAGAGGATTTTGTTTTTAATGCTGATCTGATTCAGACCTCTGTAATAAATGCAAGGACGTAAATCTCCATCTTTCTTTTAGACAAAAATACATCAACAACCCTTTCTTTAGGTTCTCTGAAATATAGTTTTCCATAGCCTATTTCCATGGCTTTGGTCTCTTCCACAGAAAGAGAATCTAAACGAGTCTTAGGAAATTTACAACCAGCCTGAATATCAATAGTTCAATCATATGGGCGATGTGGTGGTAGAGTATCTGCAGCTTGTTTAGAGAAAATATTGGCAAAAGTGTAGGATCTGATTTGATGACAGTTTCACCTTTAGCAACTGTAATGCTCGTATTGTCGCTATCAATAAATATTGTCCAATGCAATTAATGTGGTTCCAAAGCGAGATTTAATAGCAAAATTAAGCAGAACACAATGATAATACAAAGTACAACCGATACATTCGCTGCGCAGCCGTTGGATCCAGAAACAGTCCGTCAATCCTGATATCTGTTGGGAAAAAGTGAGGCTGTTCTTAAATCAGAGCCTGATTTTATGTTGTTTAGAAAAATACTGATGATGTCACAAAATATACACAGACAACACTAATAGAGGTCTTCACTGATCCAGGGTTAAGAATGTTCCAGTAGACTGCTGGTCATAGGTCAGTTCATTTGATCTTCTCCCAAAGAAGGGGGCCGCTCACTACAACTGTTGCCTACGTGTCTTCCCACTGAAGAACCAGTAAGAAGAGTGACCCATAAGAAGAGTGCTTTTGAGTATTAATCTCCTACTGTTCATAACTTGCGACCGCTAGATGCGATTGCTACTCTGTCAAAACTGGATTAATGTTGGTGAAATATGCTTTAACATGAGATCAAACGCTTTACATTTTAGAGGACCTGAACCATAAGTACCTTTACTATAATATTATCTGTATAAATAAAATTTAATTAATTTATTAAATGATCGAGTGTGAATTGGAATTTTTAGAAAATGTGAGAGTAAGTGTGTTTTTTATTAATCCGTGCGATTGCGTCATTACATGTGGCGTACTGATCGCAATCGCAAGGGAAACCAAAATTAATTATTTTAGCCAACTTCATCCAATTATTTGACTTCCATAGGCCACCCTTTGATAGTGCACAAAACTATCAGCTAATTATACTTTCTATCAGGATTGTAATGCAGTTCTTCATTAACCGTGGTACCTGTACATCTCATTATCTTCACATTCTCATTTTCGGTATTCACCTCGCTAGAACGTATTCCACACTTCAACATAGTAGGTGTCACGGGCACTAGGAGTTCTGCCCCGGATTCACCAGTTGATAATGCTTACCAGAGGGGCGGGGTTTACACAGCGGTCCTCTGGCAGTAGGGTGAATAGTAGGAACGTATATAACAGCAGATGGAGAGAGAATGCCAATGGAATAGATGAGAGTCAGTGACTTGCAGCTATACTGGTAGGAGAGTCAGCGACTTGCAGCTGTACTGGTAGGAGAGTAGAGTGGACGTGAACAGGTGAAGGGAGGAAACGGGAGAGTCAGTGGTCTGCGGATAGCAAGTTGTACAACTGCTGTGAAGGGAAGACTTGTCCAGGTGCAGGTAGGTAGCGGGAGAGTCAGTGGTCTGCGTATAGCAAGTCGTACCACTGCTGTTATGAGAAGACTTGTCCAGGTGCAGGTAGGTAGCGGGAGAGTCAGTGGTCTGCGTATAGCAAGTTGTACCACTGCTGTGAAGGGAAGACTTTTCCAGGTGCAGGTAGGTAGCGGGAGAGTCAGTGGTCTGCGTATAGCAAGTTGTACCACTGCTGTGAAGGGAAGACTTGTCCATGTGTAGGTAGGTAGCGGGAGAGTCAGTGGTCTGCGTATAGCAAGTTGTACCACTGCTGTGATGAGGTGAGGACTTGTCCAGGTGCGGATAAGTGGAGAAGTGATAAGAGTCTATAACTGTATAAATAAAATTGGAGAGCTGAGGAGCTAGTCCCAAACAGATATGCAGCGTCACAGCTAATAGTCTATAGCGGTATGCATATCGCTGCTGAGTAGAGAAGCTTGTTCAAACAGATATGCAGCATAACGGCTAATAGTCTATAGCGGGTATGGATACCACTGCTGAGTAGAGAAGCTTGTCCAAAGCGGATATGCAGGATAACAGCTGATAGTCAATAACAAGTATGCATACCGCTGCTGAGTAGAGAAGCTAGTCCAACGAGGATATGCAGGCACAGCAGGAGAGCTGAGAGACTGTAGTGGGTATGGGAACCGCAGGTGAGCAGAGCAGGTAATCCAGCAGACAGCTGAAGATACGAGCAGGACACAGGAGTCAGTAGCGGGTATGGGAACCGCTGATGAGCAGAGCAGGTAATCCAGCAGACAGCTGAAGACACGAGCAGGACACAGGAGTCAGTAGCGAGTATGGGAACCGCCGATGAGCAGAGCAGGTAATCCAGCAGGAAACTGAAGATACGAGCAGGACACAGGAGACACCTTCAGAGACTCACAGGGAATAAGACTCAAGATCAGGCCACGATACAATGGCCACAGGTGCCTTAAATAGGGAGAGGTGATTGATCCACCAATTAGGTTAAAAGCAAGGTCATAAGAGTTCATGGATGCTGCGCATGCGCAGTCCATCAAGATGGCGGACGGCCGCGGCTCAGGACAGGCGCCGGCAGGAAGGATAGAGAACCATGCACCAGCGCAGAGACACTCACGGTCCGGTGAGTGACAGTAGGAACACACCTGACACATAAGCCAATTACTATAATGATGCCAAATATAAGGATAAGTAGCTTACCTACACTAGTAATCATTTCTTGTACCCATTCCCCTAGACCTGAGAACCATTTTTGCAGGGTTCAACCACGAGAACCATCCTGCTACCTTTTCTCCTATTTCATACAATGAAGAATTATGGTTCTTCCGGAATTTCCATTTTAACTGTAGGATTTCGTCCATCTTCCGGTGAATTACTTCTTTAGTGTCATCTGTATTATTGGTGATGTAAGTGCAACACTTAACACCAAATTGGGTACCTAATGTCACACAGTATCCATAGTAATAGAAGTAAGGTAATTTAATACCAACCTTTGTTGTACTAACTCCTTCTTATAAGCCTGTAGTTCCTTATCCGTATATCTGAAGGTGTCATCATACATCTCGGTGATATTGTCAATTAATTTGGCCAGGTCTTGCATATACTTAAAATTTAGTGTTCCCCGAGCGATCCTGGTGGGGTCTAATGTGACCATGATTTTGAATCCTGTAGTTTCAGTAATTAACTTTGTAGCTACAGGTTCTTCACCTGGAATCATATTTATTTTGCCATGGTGTTCATATTGTGTGTGTACGTATGGTGGTGATGTCGTTCAATGGATATCCGTCATTTCATCATGTGTTAGAGACATAACCTCAGGAACCAATCTACTTAGGAAACATATACCTTTGGAACTCAGAATTAACCATGTGTAAGCCCTTCTCCCACAAACATAAAACACATAATCTGGGAGGGTATAAGGTATAGTACCATTAATAATTACATTGCATAAAGTCTTCACTAAACTTCCCATGCCTAGTGTCTCCATTTGTTCAAGGTAAGTTTCGGCATGTATGACATTCTGGCAATAACCCAAAGGAACTTTCCCAAATTATTACCCTCTTATGTTTGTTGACATGCCCTCGCCTATGATGTCTTTCAGTATTTCTGGTTATTGGTATTCTAGGAAATCTCCCATCAATACTGGTGTGGCGAGCTATTGTCTGATCAGTTAGTTCAGCTTCCCAATTCTCCAGTTTCGTTATATGTGAAAAATTTAACCATAACAATGACTGATTTACAGAGTATTGGCGAAGCTTCAGACTAGGGGACCTAGTGGTATTATATCACCCTTTTAGGGGTCGCCTTCCCCGTAATTCAAGGACCTCAGAGATGTTTAGTGGGAATGGTACTAATCCTACATTATTTTGTCCCTGAGGCACATGGGAGCACACCCAGCATTCGGTTTGGTTTAAGACCTTACCCACTAAGGAATGATAATCATCTAAGGGATGCCCGCCCAAATCCAAACTGCTATTGGACTGACACCGCTGGATGCACTGCTCTTCAACTAGGGAGTCACAGTCCTTACAGATACAATATTCTTTAGACAATAGCCCCTCACACTGTCTCCGAGCTCCCGACTTAGCAGACCTTTTCATTAGCCCTGAATTGAATTTGGCAACAGGCTGTACTGATTGTTCTAACAAATTCTCCTCCATCTCTACCTCATCAGTATCTCTATCAGACCCAGTCTATCATCTGACCACCATCGCAAGAATAGAATATCCTGGAAAAAATAAAGATAAGAAAAACCTAGGAAAAGGAAGAATAGAAAAACTGCCACTCCATGCTGGGATAATAGTCTTTGCAATGGCCTTGGCTCGGGTGTTAGCAACTGCAGTCTTTAGGTCTCCTGAAACAGATTCGCTAGTGACAGATCTGGATTATAAATTTCAGCTTTATCTTGTACCTTCTCGAATTGTTGACTCTTTCTGCTACTTTCAGAGATATGGTGCTGGCCATCAACACTTGGTAAGGACCTTCGCACCAGTCTGTTAAACAACCTGAGTGGAATAAATTGTGGATGATGACATATTCCACAGGTTCAACATTGTGACAGTTAGTGTCTGGCATACCAGGTGACAGTATTTTGAGTTTCTGTTGCTGCTGTCTTAGCTGCTTGCTCATCTTTATGATGTATTGAACAGTCACTTCATTGTTGCATTTTAAATCATCCTGAGGACTTATGATCAAAAGAAGTTATCGGCCAAATAGTATCTCAAAGGAAGACAAATTAAGAGGAGCTCTGGGAATGGTTCTGGTGCTATGGAGGACTAGTGGCAAAGTTTCTGGCCACACCAATCCAGTTTCAGCTATTACCTTACTCCACTTGTTTTTAATAGTACGGTTTACCCTTTCCACCTTCCCACTGACTGTGGTCGGAAAGGAGTATGAAGCTTACTATCAATTCCCATAAGTTTACACATGATCTGAAAGATATTACCAGTAAAACGAGTACCTCTATCACTTTCTATAATTCTAGGGATACCATTTCTGCATACAAATTCCCGAACAATTTTTTTAGCAGTAAAAACAGCAGTATTGGTGGCAGCCAGAAATGCCTCTACCCAATTAGAAAATACATTGGTACATTCTAATACATACTTGAGATTCCTGCAAGGTGGTAATTGTACAAAATCATTTTGTATTACCTGGTAAGGTCCATCTGTAGGAGGGATATGGGATGGCTCCATTGGTATTGTCTTTCCGACAATTTTTTCCTCAAACAAGTAAGACAAGACATTGCCTTCTTACTAGCTTGGGAGGAAAAGTCTGGTGCACACCACTATGCTTTAATGAGCTTATACATGCCTTCTTTACCCAGATGAGTCAGACTTTGGTCATTGCTGTCAGGGCTCTAGTAAAATAGTCTGCTGCAATTTCACTATCCTTTTGTTTGATAGTAAAAATTTTGGTCCAGTCCACTACTACTGTAAAATATACACCCAATTGGAAGACTTAGGGCTAGATTTACTAAGCTGCGGGTTTGAAAAAGTGGGGATGTTGCCTATAGCAACCAATCAGATTCTAGCTTTCATTTATTTAGTACCTTCTACAAAATGACAGCTCAAATCTGATTGGTTGCTATAGGCAACATCTCCACTTTTTCAAACCCGCAGCTTAGTAAATCTAGCCATATGTGTTTTATATTGGTTTGATTATCTTCATCAGTTAAGGACTTATCCTCTTCCAATATAGAAAGAAGGAAGGAAGACAAGTCCTTAGCACCACTCACCAATCTTTCTTATTTGGCACATGAGCATTACCTAAATCTTTAACAAATTTAGGACATTTGGCCAAATCTTTCCTTGGGTCTGGGAAATCAGTCATATAGATGGGGAAAAAAAGGGGGTAATGGGGAAAGGAAAAGAGCTCCGCACAAGGTATTACCTTCCTCACTAATAACCCAATTATATTATATGTATCGTGAGGGGGTGCTAAGGTCAAAGTTCATAGTTATACAATAAAAGAAAAAAGTTATGACCTGGATTTACCTGGAGTGCATATTTGGTCATAACTTTTTTTCTTTTATTGTATGTCTGGGAAATCAGACATAATTGAATGCAGTTTAGACCTAGTCTATGGACAGTGAATTGCTACCTGTTTTATGGGGACTACACCATCTTTGTCTGCTTTCCCATTAGGAACTGCTATTGTACGGACAGGATGTAACCCCACTGAATGACTACATTCAGGACTAATTGCTGGAAGCACTGTTTCAGCACAATGGATGTTTCCCCTAATATTGATTTCTCCCCAATCTCACCGGTTTCAGCTACTGCCCCTGCTGGTGGGACCGCTCCCTTGCCTTGCCTGCGTGGCAGTGGGTTTGTCATCTTCTTCAGAAACATTACCTTGCATACCACTCAATATGGGATATAAATGACATGTTATTTTTATCATTTTTTGTATTGGTTGTACTCCCCCCCCCATCTGCATATGGCGGAGGGGGCACTCTTGCGCTCAATTCTTTTTGTTTCGCAACGTTACCTTCCGCTGCTCATGCACTCTCGTGTCACACACTCCTTTCCTGTTGCCGCAGTTTTAAACAATCAGTGTGTTTAATTCTCCGTTATAGTGACTTTATCAAACAGATTTTATCTCTAGCAGTACTTAATATCTCTGGATCAAAGCTACCAACCTTAGGAAAGGGTTTCACACATTTATCGGTCATCTTAACCCATTTATCACAGTACGCCGTTGCATATGCACCATATTTCACACTCCAAGCGTACACATAGAGGACCCTAACACAGTCACTAGTAAAGTTCCTGCTGAGTACTGTTAAGCTAGAAACAGACCCACCTACTGGTATTAGTACAGCTAATCTTGGAGGCGTGGAATCTAATGTGCCCCAGATCTTCGTCAGGGAGCCCCGCAAGGAGGTTTGGGCTTTGCGGCAGAGACACGCAGGTCGAGGCCCTCCCAGGTAGCCACCAGAGAGGTAGCTATGGACAGGTCTGGCAATCCAGGTTAGAAGAACCATGCAGGAGGAAGGAGCAGACAGAGGCAGAGTCAGGAATGCAGGAGTCGAGCCAGGGGATCCAATACAAACTAAAGGGAATTCCAGGAGCAGAGTCAGACAATCTGGGTCAATAGCCAAACGTAAGTCTGGATGCAGGATATAGAACTAAGGTGCTGGAGCAAAAATAAACCTTGATACTCTGGCAGCAGAATGGGGCCTCTGCTTTAAATAGATATAGAGGCTTCCTCATTGCTGGCTTGGAGATCGGCGGTCAGAGTCAACTGACTGCCGACAGGGAGCCGAAACAAGTGTCCCGTTGCCTAGCCCACCGGACAGTGATCCAGAAGCATCCCGTTGCTAGGCAACGGGATGCAATTGCTCAGCGTAGGAAAGCGCCCGTCCCCGGCACTTCCTGAATGTGCGGGGACAGCGCCTGACAAGTACTTTAGAACTGGGAGAACTGAATATTGAAGAGTATCAGCCTTTCCAGTGAATTTCCTGTCACTGTCCACAATATGCACAATCACAGTTGCGTATGCAACACGTGGGGTCCGATCACAGTGTGTATAGGTAATAATTATCTGCACACTCTACGATTATAATTGGGACTACATGTTTTCACCGTATACTACCTTTATATAACCTTTATCCTCCACAGTTATATGTTCACAATCACACAATTCACAATTTCACATACACCTTTGTTTTCTGTACAGAAAAATACTTTCCCAAATGTTCATAATAACTTATTAGAGGTTTTAACAATTATTTTCACTATAAAATACAACAGCAATATCTATTAATACAACCGTTTAAACATGTGACAAATATACAGGGAAATATAGGCGTATCCTTTGCGAACAAACCACATTTAAATCGCAAAAATTACATAAAAAAGAAACTGTCACGAACAGGCTTGCTCTGAAGGTCTTACCTGCCGGTATTGGCGGTGCTAAGCTAGGAGGCGCGGAGTCTAAACACGCCACAGGTCTTTGCCAGGGAATCCAGCAAGGGAGTTTGGGGCTCACTGCAGTGAAGTGCAGGTCGCGGCCCTCCCAGATAGCTACCAGCGAAGTGCAGGTGAACAAGAGTAGCCGTGAAGTCCAAGGTCAAACCGTGTGGCAGTACAGGTACTGAAGGAGCAGGAGTCAGAATGCCAAAGGTCAATACCAGGAAATCAGTGTAAGTCCAGAGGGAGATCCAAAAAAGTAGTCAGGCAGAAGCGGGTCAGAATCCAAGAAGACAGGTATATGCAGGAGACAAACGAGGTGCTGGAGATTAGAGACCTAGAAACACTGGCACCCTACTTGCGCCAGAGCCAGGTTTAAATAGATAATAGTTGTCTGTCGTTGGTAGATGTGGGATCGGCGGTCAGAGCAGCTGCCCGCTGACAGGAAGATCTGATGGCATCTCCGTTGCCTAGCAACGAAGATGCAGTGTTCGGGTCCATGCGCCCGAACTTCCGTCCAAGAACCCGAAGTAGCAACAGGACGCGTGAGGGGCAGAGAAGGCAGCTGTCCCTGGCATCTAATGTGTGTGCAGGGACGGTGCCTGACAGTACCCCTTCCTCTCCACTGAAAGATGCGTCCTTCAAGGATTATCTTTTAATGAAATCAGCCAGAAGATGAGGAGCATGAAGATCTTCCTTATACACCCATGACCGCTCTTCGGGTCCATATCCCTTTCATAGAGGATGATAAGGTTGAAAAAAGACACCAGTCCATCAAGTTCAACCTATTTTGGATCTCTTGCGATCCCTCACTTATATTTCAAATTGATCCAGAGTAAGCAACCGCCAATCTGTTTCAATTGTGAAAATCCCCCCAGACCCAATATTGCAGTCCTATTTGACAATCTGTATAACCGGATACGGTTCTATGAAGCATGGAGCCAATTTCATGGATGGTACCCGGAGGCTAAGATTCCGTGTGGAGAGCCACACTTTATCTCCCAGTTGAAGAGTGGGGATCAACTTGCGATAAAGTTCAGCAACCAGTTTATACCGTTGTGAAGCTTTTAATAAATTTTCTTTAGTTGAGGTCCAGATATGAGCAAAGTCTCGACCCAGAGAGTGGGCGGCAGAAACGGTACATGCTAAAGGAGGAGAGAAATCAAGTATGATGGGGTAGGAGCCATAAACCGTAAAGAAGGGGGAGGATCCAGAGGAATCATGTATATGATTATTATGGGTGACTTTAGCCCATGGAAGTAAGTTGTACCAATCATCTTCATTACCGGAGGAGAAACAGCGGAGAAATAGTTCAAGATCTTGGTTTATGCGTTCCGTCTGGCCATTTGTCTGCGGATGATAACCCAAGGAGAACTTAGGTCAACTCCTAGATCTTTACAGAAGGCTCTCCAGAATTGTGATATGAATTGTACGCCACGCTCAGAGATAATCTCCTGTGGACAGCCATGAAGCCAGAACACCTCCTTTATAAAGACTTGAGTGGGCTTGGAAGCAGATGGAAGCCCTTTCAAGGGAAAGAAATGGGCCATTTTCGAGAATCTTTCTACTATTACCCAAATATTATTGAAACCACCACTAGGAGGTAAGTCGGTGATGAAGTCCATGGAAAGACTCACCCATGGACGTTCAGGAACTGGTAGAGGTAAAAGCAAACCTGATGGAGGGAGCCTAGGAATTTTGTTTTGGGCACATATTTCATAAGAAGCTATGAACTCTTTAAGATCATTCCGGAGAGTGGACCACCAATACGTCAGGACAACATAGAGAATGTCTTTTTAAACCAAACGTGACTAGCAAATTTAGTAGCATGGACCCAGCGGAGGGCTTTGATGCGAAGGTGAGGTTCCAGATAAGAACATCCAACTGGAGGTGTCCTGGAAGAAGCCCTGGTTAGATCAAAAGTACTGGAGGGTTCAAGAATGTGAGAAGGTTCAGAGGAGGGAGCTACATCAGATTCGTCAAATGACCGAGCAAAAAAAGAAACCACCTCGTTTGACGGGGATTCAGGCAGCGAGCGTCTTGGAGGTAGTTTCAACTTTTGTGATCAGTGAAGACCGTATCTGGGTGAAGGGCTCCTTCAAGAAGGTGGCGCCATTCTTCTAAAGCTGACTTGATGGCAAGTAATACTTTGTCACCGATTCTGTAGTGGCGTTCTGAGGTGGAGAATTTTTTAGAAAAGTATCCACAAGGACGGAGGATACCAGAAGAAGATTCTTGTGAAAGGACAGCTCCGACCCCAACCGAAGAGGCTTCCACTTCCAGAAAAAAATGGTTTCCCTTGGTCAGGTTGAGTCAGGACACGGGCAGATGAGAAAGCTTTTTTCAAGGAGGAAAATGCTGAGATGGCCTCGGTGGACCACACCCTAGGGTTCGCTAATTTTCAGGTGAGGGCTGTGATGGGGCAATCAGTGTGGAAAATTGATTGATGAATTGTTGATTGATGAAGAGCGGTCATGGGTGTTTAAGGAAGATCTTTATGCTCCTTATCTTCTGGCTGATTTCATCAAAAGACAATCCTTGAAGGACGCATCTTTCAGTGGAGAGGAAGGGACCGGCCCTGCACACACATTTTTAAGTCGGAAACAAAAATGTAAAAAAGCACCTTTTACCTTGGTAAAGAAAATAACACCTGTAATCCAGGCAAAGTTTAGTGCTGAAAAATTAAAATTGCCAACATGCCATTCTACACACGCAGTGGCAAGGAAAGAATCAGGCCTTCACCTTTCTCTATGACTGCTACTTTTGCATCTGTCAGTGAGCCATCTTCTTGGAAGGTCAGTCATGACGATACAAGACCTTGTCATTCTGACTCAAAAAGTGGTACCCAAATAAGTTTACATGTAAAAGCCGAGCTGGAAGAAAACAGTAAGGCATTAGATGAAACATTATGTTCACATTCAGAAATGACACAAATCGCTGAGGAGAGTCTATCCATGAGTGCTAGGTGTAAGCCTGACCTTTCTGATACTATACTCATAAAGAAGCCTCCTTTCAGCATTTCTGCAGGTGTGTGGATGATCAGCTGAAATGTAGCTGGTGATACACAAATTGAGGATGCTACTGCAACAGGATGAGGGGGATATTTGTGTAGCTGACGACGGCGCTAATGAGGATGTTGATGAGGATGATGTTGTTTGTGTAAGTCCTGCACCAGTGGAAGCAGCTCTTGCACGAGATAAGATGAAGCGTTAATATATAATTGCACTGCACTCTAAGATCAGACAACACAAATTTATTACAGCAGTAAAGGGACCAAGGTATCTCTTCCTTGATTGATCAAATGCGAAATGTCCCATCCGCGCTCATAATAATCTTTAGACAATAAAATAGGATGAATCCAATAGTGGGTCATAACAACGTATGTGAAACACCTCTTGGATCGATGATCTAATACAAACACATGGTTCAAAATTGGTCCTCTAACATATAATGTGTCAATATCATGCTTGCCAACTCTCCCGGAGTGTCCGGGAGACTCCCGCATTTCGCGTGAGTCTCACGGACTCCCGGGTGAAGTGCAGAATTGGGTCCAAAACGCAGCGATTCACTGTGAATCGCGGTGTTTGGCCCCGCCCCTGCTGTAAAATGACGCGTTTTGCGTCATTACATCATGGGTGCGGGGCCAAAATTCCGCTAATTTTGGAGCCCCGCCCCCTGCACGCAAACCTTCCCCTGCAGGCTCCCGGATCATACTTGCCATAAGTTGGCAAGTATGGTCAATATACTATATTTGATCCACAAAAATGAGGACACAATGATAAAATAGTGTTTGACTGGTCAAAAAATCAATTCAAAAATTAATAATAAACAGTCTGAAGTAGGGGAATTGAATGCATCAAAACTGCTGACTTGATCTTGAGGTCAATGGTGATGAAATGTCTCAATGGAAGCTTGATATAAAAATGTTCCTTGAGAGTTTCTACAGATTCTTGTTGTATAATCATAGGTTTCATGGGATACTGCAAGTAGGGTGTCCACAAACCTCAAAAAAGCAGATGTTGTGTCGATTTAATTTGCCCTGCCACCAACTGAAGCAAGAGGTAGTAACAAGATGGAATTCCACCCTGTATATGCTTCTGAGGATGGAGGAACAGCGAAAGCTATCCACGCTTACTCCACAAGCCATAACATTGGGAAAGGAGGGGGAATGTATTCTACTGAAGCGCAGTGAAGAATACTTTCCGTGTTGTGCAAGGTGCTGAAAACATTCAAAGTAGTCACCTGTGAAGTGAGTTCAGACACTGCTAGCTTTAGCCAAGTGATTCCCTTAATTAGACTTTTGGAAAAGCAGCTTGAGAAACTGAAGGTGGAGATGAAACAAAGTCATTCCGTTAAGTATGTCGGACTTGTAGATCAAGTGCTTTATTCGCTTCGCCAGGATCCAAAAGTTATCAAAATCTTGAAATCGGATGACATTTTGGTGACTGTGCTTGATCCTAGGTTTAAGAGCTATGTCTTCTCTTTGTTTCCAACTGACCCAGAGAGATGCAAGGAGCTCCTGGTGAGCAAGATGACAGCTCAAGTGTTACGTGACAGGACGGCGTATCCTCCTTCAGTTTTTCAGTCAACTGTTGCTAGGAAAAACTCAGCTTTGCCAAAAGATCCAGGGATGATGGAGATGACTCAGCACAACATTTTGACATCTGATCTGGTCTAAAAAAATTGACCAAAAACTGTGGCACCTCTGCCGTAACTCCACCTGATTCTACTATCAACATCCAAAGAATGGTGAAGGGTTGTTTTAATGACAGCATAGAAATAGACAGGTCAGACAGTCCCTTTACATACTGGGAGGTAAAAAGGGAAATTGGAGCCCCATGTAACAACTCGCTTTGCAATATCTAAGCTGCCCACCCTCTAGTGTGTACTCGGAAAGATGGGCAATTTCATCTTGCACCACTTCTCTTTTCAGCTACCGCTGTGTGCCAGTGTTACATAAATGTGCTATAAACTGTTGTGTGCTTTTCAAAACTTAGCTTTCCCAAGACACCCATTGATGATGCAGATGACTCAGCACAACATTTTGACATCTTGTCTGGTCTACTCTAGAAGAATTGACCAAAATTCGTGACACTGCTGCCGTAACTCCATCTAATCCTACTGTCAACATCCCATGAATGGTGGAGGATTATTATTATTTTTTTTTAACGTTATAAAGACAACAGTTTTATTAACAAAGAACAACGTTGCTTGCAGAAGTAATGTAAGCAGCATGGATGTCTAACTAGACGTGTATATGTATTACTCAAACCTTCCACTTTGCTGCTGTTTCATCAGTATTGCACAAAGTGTTTGTAATCTGCACTGTATGTCAAAGGTACCTAGCTATATTTAAATTTTTGGGGGATTGGGGCTGATTCGAAGCTCAGTGATGACCTTACTTTTTTCTGTGAATGTCAAGGAATGGCTCTTTTTAGTGCATTGTCTCAAACAAGATCCAATATACTCATGTGAGAGTGATCACAGCCAATTTTTGGACACCTAGCGGATTTACCCTTCTGAAGTTAGTTTTCAGTCATCAGTTCAATTGCTATTCTCTCATACGTGTGACCACATTCTTTGTTTTTCACTGGGTTCACCATCTCCAACTGTGTTATAGGACTGCTCTGAGTGACTGCGATCTTCTCGTCTTCATCTTCCAAAGCTTAGTCTGAAGGGGCCGGTGACATGCCCATTTGTTTTCTCAGGTCTCTTAGCTGTTCTTTAAACTGGACATATTTATTGTCCTGCCTCAGGGCCTCCTCTGTATTATTCTTCTGAAGCGCATTGTATTTCTCGTATACAAGCTCTGGGTCACATTTTAATTTAAGCACGGCCTCCTCAACTGCATCTATATATTGGTTTAAAATCTCTGTCCAATGCAGCGTATTCCAATATTACAGATTCCATGCTGTCCACATGTTCCGTGTCACAGTCTGTCTGAAGCAGATCTAATGCCACTCCAGTTGCAATATCCACTCCTGTGTCTACATACGTTTGGCATTTCTTCAGGGATAAGAGGGAGGTATCCACAAAGGAAAAGGAGATTAAAGATGCTGCACAAGCAGACTTGGTTTAATAATGTAGAGTTCACTGACAGCACTGTTTTGCTTAAGGCAGCTAAACTATTGGTAGCTTGTTTTGTGGTGGCCAAAACAATAAAAAAGTGGCACTCCTTGTCACTGGAGTGCTTGGTTTGTTAAACTGTACATGTCCTTTTCAATATCTTACATAAGGGTAGGTGGGAGGGCCCAAGGAAAATTCCATCTTGCACCACTTTTCTTTTTTTTCTGCCACTGCTGTGTGGAAATGTTTCCTAGATGTGCTATGAACTACCATGTGTTTGTGTCATTGCTCTGTCGCTTAGCATCCAGCCAGCTCGCTGCAGTCTTTGGCCGAAAGTGTATGAAAATAATATTGTGACCTGTGAGTTGGTCATAATTGACTGGAAATTAGTGTTATTGAGGATAATAATAATGTAGGAACAACACAAATGCAAAATTATGTGATTTTAGCATATTTTAGCAATTTTTCAAAAAATCCAAAACCAAAACACAAAGCTAATCCAGATCCAAAATCAAAACATATATATAGACACAGACGCACACCCTGATCATTCACACATTAAAACCACCTGCCTAACATTGTGTAGGTGCCGCTAAAACAGTTCTGACTCATCAAGGCATGGACTCCACAAGACCTCTGAAGGTGTCCTGTGGTTTTTGTCACCAAGATATTAGCTTCAGATCCTTTAAGTCCTGTAAGTTGTAAGGTGTGGCCTAAATGGCTCCGGCCTGTTTTTCCAGCACATCTCACAGATGCTTTATTGAATTAAGATCTGGGGAATTTGGAGGCTTAGTCAACACCTTGAAACATTCCTGATTTTTTTTTCAGTGTGGCAGGGCACATTATCCTGCTGAAACAGGCCATTGCTCCATTGTCCAGTTCTGGCGCTCACGTGACCATTGTAGGTGCTTTCTGCAGTGGAAAGGGGTCAGCATAGACACTCTGGCCGGATAGCTGCCATGCAGCACGCTGCGATGCACAGTGTGTTCTGACACCTTGCTATCATAGCCAGCAGTAACTTTTTCAACAATTTGTGCTACATTAGTTTTTCCATGGGAATGGACCAGGTGGACTAGCCTTCGCTCCCTACTCACATCAGAGAGCCTTTGGTGCCCATGACCCTGAGGTCAGTTCACCAGTTGTCCTTTCTTGGACTACATTTGGTAGGTACTAACCACTGCCTGCTGGGAACCCTACAAGACCTGTCGTTTTGATGATGCTCTGAACAAGTTTTTTAGCTTGTCAAAGTCGTTTAGACCCTTACTCTTACCCATTTTTCTTGCTTCCAACACAACAACTTCAAGATCTTACTGTTGAGCTGCTGTCTAATATATCTCTTGACAAGTGCCATTGTAATGAGAAAATCAATGTTATTAATTTGCTAGTGGTTTTAATGTTGTGGCTGATAGGTATACGTCTCTCTCTCTCTCTCTCTCTCTCTATATATATATATATATACATATATACATATATATACTGTATATCTATATCTACATACATACTGTTGCCAGAGTTTATTTTATAATAAACTTAAGATTATGTTTCTGAATCTTAAGAAAACAGAAGATATTTACTATAACTTGACTAGTAATTGTGGCGATATTTCTTGATGGTAAACTCATTAAAGTTCAGAATGAAAAATACCTTCATCTCATTAGTCTTGATGAAAAAAAGTTAGAAAAAAAAGCACAAAAATGTCTTACACTAACAGTGTTATTCTGGGGTCACCTGTTTGATTCCGGCCAGGGCCCTATATTTATGGAGTTTTTATGTTCACCACACTGTTTACATGGGCTTCCTCTGGTTGCTCTGGTTTCCTCCCACAGTCCAAAAACATACTGACAAGTTAATCTGTTGCTGCCTAAAATGGACACTAGTGTGTATGTTTTTGTGTTAGTGGTTATTTAGACTGTAAACTCAAAAGGGGCAGGGACTGATGTGAATGATAAATATTCTGGGTGCAGAGTTGTATAAGTTGGTGGCACTGTATAAATAAACAATATTAAGTACTACTCTTGCAACTTGTAGTTCAAAATTGCAAAGGTTGTGGAGGATGGAAATCAGTGAAGAATAGTTTGCACTCAGCTGCACATAAAATGTAAATAGAATTTCAAACATCTCAAGTTCCGTCACAGTATGGAAAGCATACCTGCCTACTCTCGGAAACTTGTTTCCGGGAGAGGGGCGTGACTGGAGGGCGGGAGGGGGGTGGGGCACGGCCAAATGTGTCATGAATTCCGGGATGTGGGAGAAATGCCAGCTCTCACGGGAGCCCGGGAGACTGACCCGAATTTCGGGAGTCTCCCGGACTTTTCGGGAGAGTTGGCAAGTATGATGGAAAGTTTTTCATATTTATTTGTGAATGTTATTAATAGCTATTATATATATAAGGCAACTTGTATTTTAGGTTTCCGATGCCTCACACCACTTACTCTCTGCACGAGAACACAAAATATTAATTACTCCCCAGTTAAATATTGTTTATGTATTTATATTTTACCAGGAAGCAATAAATTGAGAGTCACTTCTCATTTTCAAGTATCTCCTGAATACTTCATATACAATTGTGACCTGGTTATAGACAGAATACATTAAGCATTAAAATCACAAGAATACTTTGACAGATGTATGACAGTTTTCTTTTAAGATTTTGATAGGTGTCAGTCTTAAATAACTCAAGTAGGTTGTAGAAATGAGGACCTTGGCAGAGAAAGCAGAGCAGCCATATTCCTTATTGCATTTAAGAACCATTAGCTGGCTACAGGATGAAGGGGTGTAAAGACTTTCCAGATATTTGGGTAATTTTTCTAGAAAGCTTTTGAAAGATATACTGGCAAATTTACCCTTCCTTCTTTCCTCTAATTTTTCTTGTCCGCATGGCCTCAGTTATGCCACTTAACCTCTCTTCCTGATGAAGTCAAGAGGCAATGCTGACCTGTAAAAACTGTTCTTGAGTGACCGTGTGACCGGAAATTTGATTATCCTGTATGGCTGCCAGGTGTTATAAGAAAGTGGTTATTGGCAGCTTCACAGTAGCACAGTAAGACAACATCATTTGTGCCAGAGGAAACCTCTTTTGTATCAGCATCTCTACAATCTTTTGTACCTTTTTCTGGATTTTGGGTGACTGGAACTTTCTTGTTGGGTGTGACCCAGCAGAGACCCACAGACACACACTGTCACAGTGCAGGACTGTTAGCCACTTGGCACCACCATCGGCACATCTGGAACAACCTATGCAGGGATGCAACAGCTTTCAGCCAAGAAGACTGTGTAAGTATCTGGAGGCAGAAAACTGCCCCAACCGCAGTCCGAATAATGCTGACTGTCATCTTCTTTGCTCTAAGTGACATGGACATGACATGGATCCCATCTTCCACAAGCTGAAACTGGAGATGAGAAGTAGCATGTGTTTATCGCTGTCCTGGACGTAATAGGTAGCTCCAGACTACTGGTACGTGTGGCATCCTTTGGAGGTAGCTCCCAATCTTTTAAAATGTTTGCTGGATTGACGGCTCAAGGCGCCGCTCTTATTACTTGTTGCAATAATTTATAATCATTATGTTTCTTTCTGTAGTCTTTTCAGGTAGCTTAGAGAAATGAGTAATATGTTTTTACTTCGACCAAAAGGAAAAATGTTCTGTGTATGCTTTATTTTTGTTCTGTAGGAAAACCAGTGTCACGGGCACTAGGAGTTTTACCCAGAATTCACCAGGTGTAGCTACACTTACCAGAAGTGCGGACCTCTGGGTAGTGTGGTGAATCAGTGGAACCATACAGTAGAATAGAGGAAAGGAATGTCAATAGTATAAATGCTGAGTCTTGGCACCGTGGAACTGTGATGGTACAGCAGTTTAGTAAACAGGATAAAATGAGGAAAGAGTCCAAGTGCCTTAGCACGCAGGTAGCATATAGCAGGCCAGTACTTGATAACTGGATAACGTTAGGCAAAGACCAATCAACAATATAGTAGAAGAGTCAGCGACTTGCAGCTGCAATACAGAGGCACTTGTAGACTTTAGTCCAGCTAATAGGTACCATACAGAGTAGTAGCTATATCACAAGGAAACATGAATGGTCTACAGCTGGTAAGTTTCACCACGGATATGTAGAGAAGACTTGTCCAGCGCAGGTGTGTAACAGAATAGCGTGAGTGGTCTGCAATTGGCAAGTTGTACCACTGATGTGTAGAGAAGACTTGTCCAGGTGCAGGCGTGGAACGGAGTAACGTGAGTGGTCTGCAATAGGCAAGTTTTACCACTGATGTGTAGAGAAGACTTGTCCAGGTGCAGGCGTGGAACGGAGTAACGTGAGTGGTCTGCAATAGGCAAGTTGTACCACTGATGTGAAGGGAAGACTTGTCCAGGTGCAGGCGTGGAACGGAGTAACGTGAGTGGTCTGCAATAGGCAAGTTGTACCACTGATGTGAAGGGAAGACTTGTCCAGGTGCAGGCGTGAAACGACGTAACGTGAGTGGTCTGCAATAGGCAAGTTGTACCACTGATGTGAAGGGAAGACTTGTCCAGGTGCAGGCATTTAAAGGAGCAACATGAGTGGTCTGCAATAGGCAAGTTGTACCACTGATGTATAGAGGAGACTTGTCCAGGAGCAGGCAGGTAACGGAGGTAGCGAGAGTAGTCTGCAGCGGGTAAGTTCTACTACCGATGTGGAGAGGAGATTTGTCCAGAAGCAGGCAGGTAACGGAGGTAGCGAGAGTAGTCTGCAGCGGGTAAGTTCTACGACCGATGTGGAGAGGAGACTTGTCCAGAAGCAGGCAGGTAACGGAGGTAGCGAGAGTAGTCTGCAGCGGGTAAGTTCTACTACCGATGAGGAGAGAAAACTTGTTCAGAGCAAACGGATAACACGAGCAGAAACAGGAAACACCTCAGAGTCTCAATGAATGAGAACCAAGAACAGGCAAAGGTAATAGGGCAACAGGTGCCGTAAGTACTGAGAGGTGATTAATTAACCAATGAGACTAGAGGCGAGGTATTAACAGTTCAGGGTTTCTGCACATGCGCAATCTTAGTCAAGATGGCGGACGGCCGCGGCACAGGAGAGGCGCCGGCAGGAGCGAGAGAGACCCATGTCCCAACCCAGAGGCACCAACAGTCCGGTGAGTGACAGTACCCCCCCTTTTAAAGGTGGGCTCAGAACACTTAGAACCAGGTTTGCCCGGATATTTGGAATAAAACTTTTTCAGAAGAGCTGGAGCATTAAGATCATCTGCACGGATCCAAGAGAGCTCCTCTGGACCAAAACCTTTCCAATGCACTAGGAAGTAAAGGACTCCCCTAGAGATTTTAGCATCAAGTATATGAGTAATCTCAAACTCCTCCTCTTGTTGAGCTTGAACTGGGCGAGATACTGAAGAAGGAACAGAAAATCGGTTGATGATGAGAGGTTTGAGTAATGAAACGTGGAAGGAATTGGAGATACGAAGGTTCTTCGGTAAAGACAGCTTAAAACAAACAGGATTTTTCACTTGAACGATTTTATAAGGACCAATAAAACGTGGAGCAAACTTCATGGAAGGAACCTTCAGGCGAATATTCTTGGTAGAAAGCCATACACGATCTCCAATTTTAAGTGCTGGAATTGCTCGCCTCTTTTTATCAGCAAAAAATTTATATCTTGAAGATGCCTTTTTCAAAGAGAATTTAACCTGAGCCCAAATGGATTTAAACTTTTGACATAAACCCTCCACAGCAGGAACTTGGGTGGTAGGGAGGGCAGGAAATTCTGGGAGAGACGGATGGTGACCGTATACAACGAAAAATGGTGTTTTAGAAGATGACTCATGATACATATTATTATGGGCGAATTCGGCCCATGGAAGCAAATCTACCCAATTGTCCTGGTTGGCTGAAGAAAAAATTCTTATGAAAGTCTCTAGATCTTGATTGACTCTCTCGGTCTGTCCATCTGATTGAGGATGGTATGACGATGATAGTGACAGTTGGATACCCAAGGTTTTGCAAAGGGCTCGCCAAAATCTGGAGACAAACTACACTCCTCTGTCCGAAACGATTTCAGATGGACATCCATGAATTTGAAATATTTCCTTGATGAAATGATCAGCCAATGTAGAAGAAGAAGGTAATCCTATCAAAGGGACGAAATGAGCCATCTTAGAGAACCTATCTACCACTACCCAAATGATATTGCATTTCTTGCTGAGAGGAAGATCAGTAACAAAATCCATACTTATATGGGTCCATGGTTTAGAAGGAATGGGTAGTGGTTGAAGTAGACCCGCCGGTGTTCTACGGGAAACTTTAAATTGGGAACAAACATCACAAGCTGCCACAAACTCCTTGATATCTTTCCTAATAGAGGGCCACCAGTAACGTCAAGAGAGAATCTCTAATGTTTTTCGTTCTCCAGAATGCCCAGCAAAACGAGAGGAATTATACCATGACAAAATCTTTTTACGAAGAAGTGGTGGAACAATGGTTTTCCAAAACGGTAGAACATTGGTGGAAGAAGCAGCTAAACTGACACATTTAGGATCCAGTATGGGACGATCAAAACAATCTTCAATATCAGAGGAAGAGGCCACCGCCCGAGACAATGCATCCGCTTTTTTATTCTTAGAAGCCGGTTTGAAGGTTATAATTAAGTCAAAGCAAGAGAAAAAAAGTGACCATCTTGCTTGTCGAGGGTTCATACATTGAGCTGACTGTAGATAGAGAAGATTTTTATGGTCAGTAAAAATAGTCACAGGGTGACGAGCACCCTCTAGTAGGTATCTCCACTCCTCCAAAGCCCCCTTTATGGCTAATAGCTCCTTATCTCCGATAGTATAATTCTACTCAGCAGATAATAAACTTCGTGAGTAGAAAGCACAAGGATAGAATTTATTTTGTTCAGATTTCTGAGATAGAATGGCTCCTAGTCCAACCTTAGAGGCATCTACCTCAAGGAAAAAAGGAAGGGTAACATCAGGTTGTCGAAGAATAGGAGCAGTTGAAAAGGCCCTCTTGAGGAACTGAAATGCTTGAAGAGCCTCAGGAGACCATTGCTTGGTATTAGCACCCTTACGGGTAAGCGCCACAATAGAAGAGACAATGGAGGAGAAACCTTGAATAAAACGTCGATAATAGTTAGCAAATCCTAAAAAGCGTTGAATAGCTCTGAGAGTAGTTGGCTGGGGCCAATGTAACACTGCATTCACTTTCTCCGGATCCATCTCCAGACCTACTCCAGACACAATATATCCCAGGAAGGGAATCTGAGATAATTCAAAGGAACATTTCTCCAGTTTACAGAATAACGAATTTTCCCGGAGTCTAGAAAGGACCTCTTCCACATGTAATCGATGGGATGAAATATCTTGAGAAAATATCAATATGTCGTCTAGATAGACAATGACACAAACATACAACAAGTCCCGGAAAATCTCATTCACAAACCCCTGGAAGACAGCTGGGGCGTTACACAACCCAAAGGGCATGACAAGATATTCATAATGTCCATCCCTGGTGTTAAAAGCTGTCTTCCATTCGTCTCCGGCCTTGATCCGAATTAAATTATAAGCACCACGAAGATCCAGTTTAGTGAATATCCGAGCTCCCTTAATGCGATCAAAAAGTTCAGTAATTAACGGAATGGGGTAACGATTTTTGATGGTTATGGCATTAAGACCTCGATAATCTATACACGGTCTCAAAGACCCGTCCTTCTTCTTAACAAAAAAGAAACCCGCTCCAGCGGGAGAAATGGACGGTCAAATAAACCCACGATGGAGATTTTCCTTAACATAGTCAGACATCGCCTGGGTCTCTGGTAACGCAAGGGGGTAAACACGACCCCTAGGAGGATTTTTGCCAGGTTGTAAATCTATTGGACAATCCCAAGCCCGATGAGGCGGAAGACGTTCTGACTGGGCTTTATCAAATACATCAGCAAAGGAGTTGTACTGTGGAGGAAGACCAGGTGGACAAGGTGTTATAGATGATTTATTTATTTTCACTGGAACCACTTGAGTCAAACATCTGTGATGACAATCCGAACCCCAGGAAATAACTTCTGGAACATTCCAGTCAATCTGTGGAGAATGGAGTTGAAGCCACGGAAAGCCAAGTACAATAGGACTCGTAGTAACCGGAAGAACTAAAAACGAAATTTGCTCTTGATGTAAAGCCCCGATTTGAAGGTTTACAGGAATGGTACGTTGAGTAATAGTTCCATTGTTAATTCGTGAACCATCTATGGCCGTAACAGCAATAGCTGTTTTTAAAGGAGTCACAGGTAACGACCACTGACACACTAAGAAACTTGAAATAAAACTCCCAGCAGCTCCAGAGTCCAGAAGTGCTTGCGATGTAAAAGACTTAGTAGAAGTGGAAACAGTAACAGCAAACGAGCAAACTTTAGAATTCAAAAGGTGTGGAGAGGATTCCAGGGACCCCAACCTTACCTCTCCAGAACAGGTTAGGGCCTCGCGTTTCCCGACTTTCTAGGACATGAGTTCAGCAAGTGATTAGGATCAGCACAATAAATACAGAGCTTATTCTTCAACCGTCGTCCCCTCTCTTCTGAAGTCAATCTAGAACGTCCTACCTCCATGGGTTCCACTGAAGGTGAGGGATGACGAAATCGAGAAGGCAGTCGACCCAATACTTTAGGTGAAGACTCCTCTTCGGATTTCTTTCTCGGAATCTCATGTCCACTCTGTTGCACAAAGATATCAAAGCATCCAAAGAAGATGGCAACTCTTGGGAAGCCAGCACGTCTTTAATCTTGTCAGCAAGACCTTGCCAGAAGGCAGCTATCAATGCCTCACTATTCCATTGGAGTTCAGAGGCAAGTGTGCGAAATTGAATTACGTACTGTGCTACTGAACGGGATCCTTGGCGTAATCAAAGAATACTAGAGGCAGCAGAAATAACACGACCAGGTTCATCAAAAATTCTTCGGAAAGTTGAAATGAACATGGCACTATCCTCCAGCAGGGGGTCATTTCTTTCCCACAAAGGAGAGGCCCATGCCAGAGCCTGTCCAGAAAACAGAGAGATTAAATAGGCCACTTTAGAGCAATGAGTAGGGAAATTTTGAGGTTGGAGCTCAAAATGAATAGAGCACTGATTGAGAAAGCCCCTACAAGCTTTTGGATCTCCATCAAATTTTGAGGGAGTAGGCAGGTGTAGAGTAGAAGCAACAGACACCTGGGATGGCACTGGAAGAGAAGAAGACTCCGGGGGATTATTAGTAGAAGATTCATTTTGCACAGGATCTCCCCAAGAGACTAGAGACTGCAAACATTGAAATAATTGTTGCTGACGAGCATCTTGTTGTTCAACCCGAGTAACCAGGTACTGCAGCATATCCTTAGCTGTTGGTTCCGATTCTGGGTCTGTCATGGCCTGTTCTTACTGTCACGGGCACTAAGAGTTTTACCCAGATCTTCATCAGGTGTAGCTACACTTACCAGAAGTGCGGACCTCTGGGTAGTGTGGTGAATCAGTGAAACCATACAGTAGAATAGAGGAAAGGAATGTCAATAGTATAAATGCTGAGTCTTGGCACCGTGGAACTGTGATGGTACAGCAGTTTAGTAAACAAGATAAAATGAGGAAAGAGTCCAAGTGCCTTAGCGCGCAGGTAGCATATAGCAAGCCAGTACTTGATAACTGGATAACGTTAGGCAAAGACCAATCAACAATATAGTAGAAGAGTCAGCGACTTGCAGCTGCAATACAGAGGCACTTGTAGACTTTAGTCCAGCTAATAGGTACCATATAGAGTAGTAGCTATATCACAAGGAAACATGAATGGTCTACAGCTGGTAAGTTTCACCATGGATATGTAGAGAAGACTTGTCCAGGAGCAGGCAGGTAACGGAGGTAGCGAGAGTAGTCTGCAGCGGGTAAGTTCTACTACCGATGTGGAGAGGAGACTTGTCCAGAAGCAGGCAGGTAACGGAGGTAGCGAGTGTAGTCTGCAGCGGGTAAGTTCTACTACCTATGTGGAGAGAAGACTTGTCCAGAAGCAGGCAGGTAACGGAGGTAGCGAGAGTAGTCTGCAGCAGGTAAGTTCTACTACCGATGTGGAAAGGAGACTTGTCCAGAGCAAACGGATAACACGAGCAGAAACAGGAAACACCTCAGAGTCTCAATGAATGAGAACCAAGAACAGGCAAAGGTAATAGGGCAACAGGTGCCTTAAGTACTGAGAGGTGATTAATTAACCAATGAGACTAGAGGCGAGGTATTAACAGTTCAGGGTTTCTGCACATGCGCAATCTTAGTCAAGATGGCGGACGGCCGCGGGCCAGGAGAGGCACCGGCAGGAGCGAGAGAGACCCATGTCCCAACCCAGAGGCACCAACAGTCCGGTGAGTGACAACCAGTAGCATCAGTAAAGGAATGTTCAGGCAGAGCAGAAGTGAGCTTTTCAGCTACATGAAATAGCAACCACTGAGATAGATAAGCAGCATTCAATACACAAGGTGTGCAGAGTAATGTGGTGTGGAAAATGGAAATAACTAGCAGAGCATAGATACATATGCATAGATGCTCAGTAGGCAAAATCTGGTCCAGACAGCAAACCGATAATCAGTGTCACAGCCTATGATTTGTCCAGGCAGCAAATAGGATAGTTGGGTCACAGTCAATAATTTGATCCAGGCAGCAAAGAGGATCAGTGTCATGTGCAATCTAATTTTTAGTTGTATAAAACTGCAAATATGTGTTTGCAAATTAATTCCTAGTAATAGCTTGGTGTGGCTCAGAGGAGCTGTGTACAGCCAGAGATTAATTACCTTAAAACTGTCTCTAAATTAATGTGTCCTTTTGATTATGTTAAACTCCTCTGTTCTTCCCAGACACCTTGTATCAATTTATGGCACTGGTCGCAAAAGTTGAAGTCTTTGAAAATATCTCTTTCAGGACATTAATATGCAACACATATCTGGGATGTCTCAGACATTTGGACTGCTGAGACAGACAGCTGGGTTAAATGTTAATGACAAGTTCAAGCTGGTGAACTAGGGACATATAAAATTACCATATCATATTTTCTCCTATACCATACTTACAGGAGGGATGTATAATATAATATAAATGCTTAGTGGCGTGTGTTAGTCTGTCTGTGTGTGTGTGTGTGTGTGGAAAAAATGAAACCAAGCTGCAGCGCCACCTGCTGGGCGGAGTTATACACTGACCTACTAAATTCTTAGTGTGTGTGGAAGAAAAAAATCAGAAAGGGCTGAAATTTGGTATACTAAGATGTTTTTAATTAGTTAATTGTTAAAAGTGTTTATAAAGATTTTAAAAAAATATATATTTATTTCTTGAAGGAGAAGTGACAGTTGGGAGCGGTTGGTGGTTGCTGGGGGTGACAGTGGGGAGTGGTTGGTGGTTGCCGGGGGTGACAGTGCGTAGTGGTTGGTGGTTGCCGGGGGTGACAGAGTGAGAGGAGTGTGATACTCAGGACCGCTGAGAGAGATCCCTGTGTCTGGATAGACATCTGGATAGATGTGTCGATGAAAATGAAGGATGAGGTGATGGAGAAGAATGATGAGGTGGTGACATGTGGACAAAACCACGTTAAAAAAGGGCGCTTACATCGGGAAGTAACGCTCTTCCCCTGAGGAGGCCTGGGCTATGGCCCAAATACATGACAAGAACCTTTTTAAGACCTTAAGTAGCTTGATTTGACTAGAATGCATGAGTATCATGCACGGGTTAACTTGTGTATAATATGCAGATAAGAGAAACTGATAAGCTGTGGAGGTAAAATCATATTTGTTTGCCATTCTGGTGAGAAGTTAGGCCATGATAAATAAAACTTGACTTAGCAGGTGTTTTCAACAGGAGTCATAAAACCCTAGTTAGCATTTACACAAATTAGGGTTTTAAAAACTGTAGTATAACTAAGACATTGTTCACTTTTGGGGAGTCAATCTGATATTGAAGAGTGTCCCTTTGTCTGCTTCTCCCAGCATCAGAACCTTGATCATACGTGAGTTTTATCAATTCTGTGTTTTATCCATTTTATTTTGCAAGAAACCACTGCACTATACCTTTGTATGTCATTTTGTTAATTGTGTTATCTTAATCATTGTGGATGTATTTTCCATATTAAATTACACTTAATAAGTTCAGGTCACTGTGTTCTTACGACTTCATGCTTCAGTTTGGTCCAAATGCTGCATAGCTGAAACGGGAGAACGTTGCGGTTTATGGTAACGCTGATTAAACTAAATTGTGATAAATTAGTTTTAAGGGAGAACTGAGAGCTTCCAAAGTAAGTGTCAGCTTTTTACAAAAAACCTTGGTGGTGGCATAATTGGTAATACAAAGCTTGTGTGGCATATATAGCGAAGGATTTAATTATTTTAGGCACCCTCCTGCCCTTTTAATCAATATGGACTGATTGATGCATCCTGAGTGTGAATCAGCCCAGAAGGGTTAACACCTTAACACCTTTAATCATTGAACCTAGTGGCAGGGGGGAGAGTGCTGCCCCTCTGTCCACGAGCGGCCAGGGAGAGGGGGATTAGCCCACTCTCCTCCCTGGTGCCAGACTGTCTGAGACTGGAGATTTATCTTTTAAATCTTCCATCTAAAACTACTTCCAGGGATTCTGTACCGAGGTCTGGCTCTCCCCCCTAGCTGAAAAGAGTACCAATGGAGAGCAGCCAGATCCCAGGGCAGCAGTCCCTGCCCTGTTGCTAGCTGAAGCTATTTGAGCTCCAGCAAGCAACTTAACCTTCTGGGTCACCCAGGAGACGCTGCACCTCCTGGACCTACTTGCATCCAGGAGGCTAGGGTGGAAGTCCTTCCGGCAGCCACTGAAGATGGCTGCCGGGGGGTAAGAGATCCAGGGCTGCCTCTGCAGCCCCCGATGGACCACCAGGGACCGAGTAAGTAATTTTATTTATTATACACACATACACATACATTTTATATACATCTTACATTTAGATACTTATTTTACACACATTTTTACACTTAATATACTTACACTCCTGGCGACTAGCACTGGGAATTAACCCTCTCGGCGCTGCAGCGCCTTCACATTAAATACCTATTTAATGTAGTTAAAAAAAACTTTAAACCACTTTAAAAAATTTCATTACACTCCCCGGTGCCTAGCGCCGGATTTTATCCCCTTATATGCTGCGGTGCTGGGTACTACCTAGGCAGCATACACTTAAAGAATTTTTTTTTTATTTTAATTAAAACATTAAAACATTCACTGATGCACGGGGTGCCTAGCACCAATGCTTTAACCCCTTTGACACCGTAGTCCATTGTAGGATGGCTTGTCCTAGGCAAAGTTTAGGCTTACTGCCCCTCCTCCAACCAAATATCTCACTTCCCAGATCCTAACACACTTGACATTTCTAATATAAAAATAATAACTCTTTCCACCTCCTGGCTGACTGGAGGGCAAGGCTGCAGTCCAGATGTACTGATGTCTGACGCAGAACGCTGTCCAGGCTTCACTGCTGCCCAGGGCCAAACACAGGATATCTAGAAGGAAGGCTCCAAATGTTAGATTTCAGAACAAACTAAAAAAACCTTGACATCACTCACGTCTTACACACTGACATGTCCCTGGCTGCCCAACAACTTTTCTCATATATGCCCATCTATATCTTCACGTGTCACCCCTTGCCCATCAGCTTTTGTCACATATGCTAGCCACATAACACCAGCTTTATTCACATGCCCCTCTGCCCACCAGCTTATCTCTCACATACACCATTGCCCTAAGCGCTCTAACCAGCTTTTTGCCCGCCAGCTTTTCTTTAAAATGCCCCCCCATTCACCTGCTTTTCCCAAACATGCTCCCCTACCAAACTGCTTTCCTCTCGCATGCCCTCTTGACAACCAATTTTTTTTTATCACATACCCTCTTGCCCACAAACTTTTAACAAATAAACAGCCTAATGCTTAATGGTTGAGCAACCATTTTTTTTTAGTATTTGCCTACTACATGGCTCTCCTCTGTTGCTGTCTGTTAATGTATTCGGAATATATATTATAAATTTATTAACACATGCAAATAAATAGAGAAAGGTAATCTAAATGACATAGATAATCCAGACCATTCTATATTTATTTGCATTTGTTATTGTATTCTGTAGATGTAAAATTAATTATACATATAGAAAGTAATTGAGGAGAGATAAATAGGGGGCAAATATTAAAAAACATAAATGGTTCCTCAACTCTCCTAGAGCTGTACTGGCATGGCTTCATTATGCATCGCTGCAACTTCCAGTGATGCATAAGGTTTGTCACCGCACTATTTTAATACATAGACCCCATAGTCTGTAACTCATGGGGATTTCTGAGTGGAATCTCCCCACCTCCCCATTTCTCCTCACCATTTGCTCCAGCCACATCTCCCCCAGTTTTTCCAGCTCGCTTCACCTCCTGTTTCTGTAGCATCCTTTCTCCTCCCCCCATTTTCTGTAGCATCCCCTTCTCTCCCCCCTCTGTTCACTGTAGCACCCCCCCTGTTATCTGTAGCATACCCATCTCTCCCCCCTTGTTCTCTGTAGCATTCCCTCTTTGATCCCTGTTCTCTGTAGCATCCAATTCTCTGACCGCCATTCTCTGTAGTATCTTGTTTTCTGTAGCATCCCCTTTCTCTCCCCTCATTCTCAGTAGCATCCCCTTCTCCCTCCCATGTTTTCTGTAGCATATCCCCCCCATTCTCTGTAGCATCCCCTTCTTCCCCCGTTATCTGTAGCATCTGACTCTCCGCCTTTTCTGTAGCATCCCCTCCTCCCTCCCACCCATTCTCTGTAGCATCCCCCTTCTCTTCCCCCCCCCCGTTTTCTGTAGCATCCTCCCCCCCCTGTTTTTGTAACATCCGGTCTCCCCTCGTTTTCTATAACATCCCTCCCCTCCGTTTTCTGTAACATCCTGTCACACCCTGTTTTCTGTAGAGATGCTCAGGCTCGGTTCATTGAGAACCGAACACACCCGAACTTAGGAGATCCAAGTACCGAGCCTTTCGAGCGCCCTCGGAATTGAAAATGAGGCAAAACGTTATTGTTACATTGTCGGATCTCGCGAGCTTTGGATTCTATGGGGCATATTCAATTAGGGTTCTGGTTCGCAGTAACGCGCGTTACCTTGAAAAGTGCGCATTCTTGCCGGTATTACGGTACCGCAATAATGCGGATTTTCGTACGCAACCCTATGGGCTGCGAACGAAAATCCACGTTATTGCGGTAACGTGGATTAAGTTCGCGGCCCGTTCCGGCGCGATCCTGTGAACCGGAACCCTAAATGAATATGCCCCTATAAGTGCCGCCCTCCACGGCAATCCAGTGCCATTTTACAGAGGGACACGGAAGGGTAGCACAGTTCTTGGCAGTCTTTAGTGCAGTTGGGCAGCGTCATAGGTAGAAAAGAAAGAGGAGGGGTAGCAGTGTTCTTCAAAGTCTCCAGTGACATTCAGGAGAGCTCCATTGCTCCATTGCTAATTGTCATTGCTGAAATAAATATAATAGGTCTGGAAGGCTTGGTCTTCTAAATCTGCAGTCACATTGTACTGTGTTATATAGGTAAAACACAAAGGAGAGCTCCATTGCTAATTGTCAGTGCTGAAATAGAAATAAAAGGGCTGGCAGGCTTGGTCTTCTAAATCTGCAGTCACATTGTACTGTGTTATATAGGTAACACACAAAGAGGAGAGCTCCATTGCTAATTGTCATAGCTGAAATATAAATAATAGGTCTAACAGGCTTGTTCTTCTAAATCTGCAGTCACATTGTACTGTGTTATATAGTTAACATACAAAGAGGAGAGCTTCATTGCTCCATTGCTAATTGTCATTGCTGAAATAGAAATAAAAGGGCTGGCAGGCTTGGTCTTCTAAATCTGCAGTCACATTGTACTGTGTTATATAGGTAACATACAAAGAGGAGAGCTTCATTGCTCCATTGCTAATTGTCATTGTTTAAACAGAAATAATAAGTCTGGCAGGCTTGGTCTCCTAAATCTGCCGTCACATTGTACTGTGTTATATAGGTAACACACAAAGAGGAGAGCTCCATTGCTAATTGTCATTGCTGAAATATAAATAATAGGTCTAACAGGCTTGTTCTTCTAAATCTGCAGTCACATTGTACTGTGTTATATAGTTAACATACAAAGAGGAGAGCTTCATTGCTCAATTGCTAATTGTCATTGCTGAAATAGAAATAATAGGGCTGAGAGGCTTGGTTGTCTAAATCTGCAGTCACACGTGTTATATAGGTAAAACACAAAGAGGAGAGCTCTATTGCTGTATTGCTAATTGTACTTGCTGAAATAGAAATAATAGATCTGGCAGGCTTGGTCTTCTAAATCTGCAGTCACATTGTACTGTTATATAGATAACACACAAAGAAGAAAGCTCCATTGCTCCATTGCTAATTGTCATTGATGAAATATAAATAATAGGGCTGGCAGGCTTGTTCTTCTTCTAATTCTGCAGTCACATTGTACTACACAGCTAACACAAGAGAACAACCCTCTGACCAACATTGGTACACACACAGTCCACTCAGTACTTTTACCTTTGCATTCTAGCTGGTCCAGTGTGCAATATGATGTAGCACATGTCCTTGTGTTTCAAACTCCCAACGTCCCATAGATTGTAAGCTTGCGAGCAGGGTTCTCTTACCTCTCTGTCTGTATGTATTACCCAGTATTGTTTTATTAATGTTTGTTCCCAATTGTAAAGCGCTACGGAATTTGCTGGTGCTATATAAATAAATGATGATGATGATACTGTGTTATATAGGTAAAACACAAAGAGGAGAGCTCCATTGCTCCAAAGCTAATTGTCATTGCTGAAATAGATATAATAGGGCTGGCAGTGTTTTTCTTAATCTGCAGTCATATTGTACTGTGTTATCAAAATTCATTCACAGCAGTACACAGAAGAAAAGGTGCACCAAGAAGCTACTGGCACCAGTCATGATGATAGTAATCCCTCTACGTCATCTGCTAAAGCTTATGTTAAAGTGCATAGTGTTTTTAAGTCAAGGAAACAAAAATATAGGGAAAAAAACACCTTTTACCTTGATCAAGAAAAACACACCTGTAATCTAGGCACAGTTATCTGCAGAAAAAAATAAAATTGCCAACAGTGGCAAGGAAAGAATGAGGCCTTTGACTTTCTCTATGAGTGCTAGTTCTGCAACTGTTACTGAGGCATCTTCTTGTAAGGCCAGTCATGACCAAGCAAGACCTTGTCATTCTGACTCCAAAAGTTGTGTTCAAATACTTTTACGTGTAAAAGCCGAGCTGGAAGAAAACAGTAAGGCATTACAGGAAAATGTATGTTCAGATTCAGAAATGACACATATCCCTGAGGAGAGTCTATCCACGAGTACCATGTGTAATCCTGACCTTTCTGATAGTGTACCCATAAAGAAGGCCCCTTTCAGCATTTCTGCAGATGTGTGCATGAATAGCCTAAGTGTAGTCTGTGATACACAAATTGAGGATGCCACTTTGGAATTGCAACAGGATGAGGGGGATATTTTTGTAGCTGACGAGGGAGCTAAGGAGGATGTTGATGCGGATGATGTTGTTTGTGTAAGTCATGCACCAGTGAAAGCAGTTCTTGCACGTGATAAGAAGAAGGCCATTGTCATGACTTGGCATAAAACCAAAAAATCCACCTCTTATGTGTGGAATTATTTTTACCCAAATCCTGACAACAGTTGTCTAGCCATTTGTAGCGTTTGTATAGCCACAGTTAGTAGAGGTAAGGACCGTAACCATATAGGAACTGCATCCATGTTACGCCATTTGAAGCGAGTTCATAGTAAGCTGTTGGGAAAATTGGAAACTTATGCTAAATAAATAACAACAAGCAGTCCATCGTCAGCTAGGTCTCTTCTTTCACCTAGATCACGACACCTGCAATCTACAACCACAACACCGTCCTCATCAATATCCTCTGTAGCTATCGGAGTTAGTCCTGCATCCAAGTTCCTAAGGCTAAATGACTCCTCCACAATCCATGATTCCTCAGAAGAATTATTGAGCATTAGTCCTGCTGCTGCTGCTGGGGGTGGATCTTCAACCCAGAAGCATATCAAGAAGAAGACTACTAGTGGTTTACAACAATTGACAGTTAAACAATCCTTTGCAAGAGGAAGCAAGTATGAAAGCTATCACTCAGTCGCAAAGCGGATCACAGACGCCATGGCAACTATGCTATTATTAGATCTGCATCCAATATCCACTATTAATGCAGCTGGTTTTAGTCAGTTACTTGAGGTCTTGTGTCCCCGTTACCAAATTCCATCAGGACACCATTTTACTAGTAAAGCTATTCCTCACCTCTACCAGAAGGTTTGTACAAATGTAATTATTGGACTACAAAATGTCATTCTACCCACTGGACACTTAACCACAGGTATGTGGATAAGCGGAACTGGGCAAACTAAAGATTATATGACTGTGACAGTGCACTGGGTTGGTGATTCACCTTCACCAGCAGGAAAAGCAGCAGCATTTACCCAACTATGTGTTAGGAATCCCTCCAGCCGGCACAACAAAACCCGGAGTCTACTCTGCCAATCAGGTGTTCACTGGAGCCCCTGATGGTGGGGACAGACTGGGCTACAGACTGACAGAGGGTCGTGAAGTGTGTTCCGGCTAGGGAGAACCCATGCAAGCGAAGTGAGGTCCACGCAGAGGTCAAGGGCCGGCAGCAGATAGCAATTCCAATTAACAAGCCGGGGTCAAGGGTCACAAGCAGACAGGAAAAAACGGTAAACAGGCCAGAGGTCAGGGTCACGAGATACACCAGCAAAGTCCAAATCCAAGCCAAGGGTCATACACGGGAGGTCAGCAGAAGTTCAATAGACAGGAACAGGCACAGAGCAGGTCAGCAGACTGGGAAGCAGAAGCTATAACCGGCAATGAGGCAGCAGACCTCATTACCTTAAGTACTGAAGCAGACCAATGAGAGCCCAGCTCTCCAAATGCACACAGGCTGTCCCAATTAGCCCGCAGGCTTGCCCCGCTGTTGCGCACGTGCCCGGCTGCCCTGTAATGCCGGGACGCGGCGCTGGAGAGAAGAGCGTCTTGCCGTTGCTACGGCAACAGCCGACGAGCCCCCGGAAGTGATGTCCCGGTCGCCATAGCGATGGCCGGGACGGAGGTAGGGGAGTCGCGGTGGCTGAGCACCACCACGGCTCGTAACAGTACCCCCCCTTGAGGAGGGGTCGAGGGACCCCGACATCCAGGTTTTCTTGGAAACTTCCTGAAGAACTCCTTCAACTGTTTAGGGGCATGAAGTTGTCTCCGCGAAACCCAAGACCTCTCTTCTAACCCGCGGTTCCTCCACTGCACCAGAAAGTGCACCTGCCCTTGCACTTTTTTAGAATCAAGGATCCTCTGAATCACGTATCTTTGTTGTTTGTTAGAAGTTTTTCCAGGCACACTTGAAGACTGGGTTTGACTAGGATATAGTACCGGTTTCAACAGCGAACAATGAAATGTGTTGGGGATTCTCAACGAGCCCGAAATTTTTAACCTGAATGCGACAGAATTAACCTGCTTGATGATGGAAAACGGCCCGATGAACTTAGGGCCCAACTTCTTGCAAGGCTGTCTGAGCCTGATATTTTTCGTAGACAGCCACACTTTCTGGCCCACCTTGAGGGAGCAGATGGTACGATGGCGGTCCGAATTTTTTTTTGCAACAATTGAGGCTTGTCTCAATGATGACTGGACTTTCCTCCAGATAACTCTGAGATCCCTGGCAGTGTAGCGGATCTCCTGGATACCAACTGACTTGAGTGAGTACAGAGAGTTAGATCTGGGGTGAAAACCATAATTGCAAAAAAACTGAGAGGTTTTGGTAGATGAGTGACAGGAATTATTACAGGCAAATTCCGCCCAGGGTAACAAGGAGGACCAGTTGTCATGGAACTCCGATGTGTAGCATCGTAAAAACTTCTCTAAGGACTGGTTAACCCTTTCGGTTTGCCCATTTGATTGAGGGTGGTATGCGGATGACAAACTGACCTTGATTCCGAGAAGGTTACATAAGGATTTCCAGAATTGTGCTATTGTCACGGGCACTAGGAGTCTTGCCCAGGAATTCACCAGATGACTGGGCTTACCAGAGTGGTGAAGTTAACACAACGGTCCTCTGGTAGCAGGGTGACTAGCGGAACATATATCACAGCAGATGGAGAGAGAATGCCAATAAATAATAGGAAAGTCAGTGACTTGCAGCAATCTTGGTCAATGAGTCAGCGACTAGCTGATATTGTGGAAAGGCAGATTTGAACACGGAGATCAGGATGGACGTGAGCAGATGCGGGGAGGTAGTAGGGAAGTCAGTGGTCTGCGTACAGCAAGTTGTACCACTGCTATGGTGAGAAGACTTGTCCAGGTGCAGGTAGGTAGGTAGCAGGGAAGTCAGTGGTCTGCGTACAGCAAGTTGTACCACTGCTTATGGTGAGAAGACTTGTCCAGGTGCAGGTAGGTAGCGGGGAAGTCAGTGGTCTGCGTACAGCAAGTTGTACCACTGCTTATGGTGAGAAGACTTGTCCAGGTGCAGGTAGGTAGCGGGGAAGTCAGTGGTCTGCGTACAGCAAGTTTAATAGGTGAGAATGAGTACAGGTGTCGATGAGTGGAGGCATACAAAGGATAATAGGATGCAGACACTGAGAGCACAGAGGAATTTGATCCCAATAGATATGCAGCGTATCCAGCAAAGTCTATAACGGTATGTGTGGCGCTGCTTGGTAGAGACTTGCTCAGCACAGATATGCAGGCCAATAAAGGATAGTCAATCACAATTGTGCATATAACGACTGAGTAGTATGGTTTGTTCCAAACAGATATGCAGCGTAACAATAACAGTCTATAGCGGGTATGGATACCGCTGCTGAGAGGGGAAACTTGTCCTAGCGGATATGCAGAGTAAACATAGAAAGTCAATAACAGATAGGCATACCGCTATTCAGTAGAACAGTCTGTCCACAGGAAGATACAGGGACTGCAGAGACGCTGAACGGCAGAGACGAGTGTAGGAACCACAGGTGAGTAGATCCGGTAATCAGAGTCCAGCTGAGGACACAGGCAGGAAACAGGAGACTGTAGCAGGTATGGAAACCAGCGATGAGTAGCACAGGGAATCCACAGAAACTGAAGAAACTAGTAGTACACAAGAGACAGTAGCGGGTATGGAGACCAGCGATGAGTAGAACAGGAATCAGCAGGAAACTGAAGACACTAGTAGAACACAGGAGACACCTTCAGAGACTCACAGGTAATGAGACTCAAGATCAGGCAATGAGGTAATGAGCACAGGTGCCTTAAATAGGGAGAGTTGCCTGATCAACCAATTAGATTAAAAGCAACAGTCACAAGAGTTCTTGGGTGCTGCGCATGCGCAGTCCATCAGGATGGCGGACGGCCGTGGTTCAAGATAGGTGCCAGCAGGAAGGCTAGGGAGCCACGCACCAGCGTAGAGGCACTCACGGTCCGGTGAGTGACAGCTATGAACTGAGAACCCCGATCGGAGACGATGTCAGTAGGGAGTCCATGGAGACGGAAAATATGTTGAATGAATAAGACGGCCAAATCTCGAGCAGTAGGAAGTCTGGTTAACGGAATGAAATGTGACATTTTGCTGAACCGGTCTACCACGACCCAAATGGTATTGTGTCCTGCAGAGGGTGGCAGATCAACTATAAAGTCCATGGACAAGTGTGTCCATGGTTTTGCAGGAATGGCCAAAGGAACCAACTGGCCTACCGGGCGAGTCTTGGGAATTTTGTTTCTGGCACAAATCTCACAAGACAGGACGTGACTCTTGACGTCAGCAGACAAAGATGGCCACCATACAGTACGGGAAAGGATTTCCAACGTTTTGAAGACTCCAGCATGTCCAGCAGTCTGAATATTGTGTGCTTCAGCAAGGACTGCCTTCCTTAGATGAACTGGGACAAACAAGCATCCTACTGGAGTATTATCAGGAGCTAATCTCTGAAACCTTTGTAAGGTAAAGCTCAGGTCTTGGGTTAACCCAGCATGGATCATAGACACGGGAACAATAGGCTCTGGACTAGTAACCGGAGCATGGTGTGCCAGGAAACTTCTGGACAGAGCGTCTGCCCGGACATTTTTAAAACCTGGACGGTAGGTGATTATAAAGTTAAAACGGGTGAAGAACAGCGACCCACGAGCCTGTCAGGGGTTCAGTCGTTTGGCCGACTGTATATACTGCAGATTCTTATGATCCGTTATAACGGAGATCTGGTGTGCAGCGCCTTCCAGCCAATGTCGCCATTCCTCAAAGGCCCATTTAATTGCAAACAGTTCTCGATTTCCCACATCATAGTTGGTTTCCGCTGAAGAGAACTGACGGGAAAAATAAGCACATGGATGTAAGCGGTGAGTATGGGGATCTTTTTGTGACAAGATGGCCCAGGCACCGACGTCAGAGGCATCAACTTCAAGAATAAATGGTACCTTAGGATCCGGGTGTCTAAGGACCTGAGCAGACACGAAGGCTTTCTTCAGGGTTTCAAATGCAGTTATTGCCTGTGGAGACCAATTAGCTGGATCGCTTCCCTTGCGAGTCAAGGTGACGATAGGAGCCACGATATCAGCAAAGCCGTCAATAAATCTTCTGTAATAATTGGCGAATCCCAGGAATCTCTGGACCGCCTTGAGGTTATTCGGTTGTACCCAGTCCAGGATTGCTTAGACCTTGGTTGGGTCCATGGAGAATCCTTCTGAGGAGATTATATAACCTAGATACCTTCTGAACCTCAAACTCGCACTTTTCGAGTTTAGCATAGAGATGGTGTTCTCACAATTTTTGTAGGACTTGTCTGACATGACCCTGGTGTACTGACAACGACTCCGAATATATGAGGATGTCGTCCAAGTAGACAACAACGAAATGTCCCAGAAACTCACGTAGCACCTCATTAATCAGATCCTGGAATACTGCAGGGGCATTACTAAGACCAAACGGCATGACCAGATACTCGTAGTGGCCCTAGAGTGTATTGAATGCCGTCTTCCACTCATCACCTGCTCTTATACGTATGAGGTTATATGCACATCGAAGATCAATTTTTGTGAAGATAGTTGCCCCTCTTAGTTGATCAAAAAGTACGGAGATGAGAGGAAGGGGATAGGTGTTCTTAATTGTAATGAGATTCAGCCCTCGGTAGTCGATACAAGCAGCGTGTTGTATCTGGCGTGTTTTAAAGCAAACTCTCCTGAGTTTGCTTAATCATTTGAGACTTCATACATTTGAGACTTTTATAGCTGTAGTGGCAAACAGTCGGGAGGTTGATCTCTAGTGATTTTGCAAATAGCAATTTTGACAGAAGCAAAACTCTGGAGATTTTACATGAAATCTCAGCTTCATACATATGGAGAAAATACATTTTCCCCCTGGTCTGGTCTAAAATAGTTGACCAAAAAGCGGGACACCTCTGCCGGAACTCTACCTGATCCTACTATCAACATCCAAAGTATGGTGGAGGATTATTTTAATGACAGCATAGAAATAGACACATCAGACAGTTCCTTTACATACTGGGAGGAAAAAAAGGGATTTTGGAGACCCATGTACCAACTCGCTTTGCACTGCCTAAGCTGCCCACCCTCCAGTGTGTACTCGGAAAGAGTTTTCAGCACAGCTGGGAACCTTGTCAGCGATCGGGATAGAAATCTACTTCCTCAAAATGTGAAAAATATGATATTCAAAAAAATGAACTACAATTTCTGCGAGGAAGGCCTTTCCCACCAATTACATGAAAATACAGATACTTCTGTAATGGCGGATTCCAGCTGTGATGAATTAATAATGTGTGAGGATGATGTACACACTGATGAGGGTGAGGATGATGACAGCAATATCTTGCCACACTAGAGTTCATTAACAGCACTGTTACCTTAGGTGCCTTAAGCTGATTGTTAGCTTGTTTTTTGGAGGCTCAAACAAACCAAGCACATCAGCCACAAAAGTGACACTCCTTGTCGCTAAAGTGCTTGGTTTAAGTGTGCATGTCCTTTTTAAGATACAACATAAGGGTGGGAGGGCCCAAGGACAATTCCATCTTGCACCACTTTTCCTTTCAGCTACCACTGTGTGCCAATGTTACCTACATGTGCTATATACTGTTGTGTGCTTTGCAAAACTCAAAGACACCCTTTGATGATGCAGATGAGTCAGCACAACATTTTGACATCTGGTCTGGTCTACTGTAAAAGAATTGACCAAAATTAATGACACCTCTGCTGTAACTCCACCTGATTCTACTATCAATTATCAACTATCAACATCCAAAGAATGGTGAAGGATTATTATCAATTTTTTTGAACGGCATAAAGACAACAGTTTTATTAAAGAACAACGGTTCTTGCAGAAGTAATGTAAGCCTTTATGTCTAAATAGACGTGTATATGTATTACTCAAACCTTCCACTTTGCTGCTGTTTCATCGGTATTGCACAAAGTGTTTGTAATCTGCACTTTACGTCAAAGGTACCTAACTGTATTTAATTTTTTGGGGAATTGGGGCTGATTCGAAGCTCAGTGATGACCTTGCTTTTTGCTGTGAATTTCAATGACTCTTTTTAGTGTATTGTCTGGAACAAGATCCGAGATACTCATGTCAGAGTGGTCACAGCCAATTTTTGGACACCTAGCGGATTTACCTTTCTGAAGTTTGTTTTCAATCAGCCTTTCAGTTGCTTCTCTCTCAAGTATGTGTGACCACATACTTTGTTTTTCACTGGGTTCACCATCTCCAACTGGGTTATAGGAGTGATCTGGGTGACGGCGATCTCCTCGTCTTCATCTTCCAAAGCTTCGTCTGCAGGGGCCGATGACACAACCACTTATTTTCTCGGGTCTCTTAGCTGTTCTTTAAACTGGACATATTTACGTCCTGCCTCAGGGCCTCCTCTGTATTATTCTTCTGAAGCGCAGTGTATCTCTCGTGTATCTCTCTCAAGTGCTCTTAAATCCGGGATCTCATCTGGTGGGTCACATTTTAACCTAAGTACGGTCTCCTCAACTGCGTCAATATATTGGTTTAAATCTCTGTTCAATGCATCGCATTCCAATACGATAGATTCCATGCTGCCCACTTGTTCCGTGTCACAGTCTTTCTGAAACAGATCTAATGCCACTCCAGTCGTATTATCCATTCCTGTGTCTACATAAGCTTGGCAGTTCTTCAGGGATGAGAGGGAGGTATCAACAGAGCAGAGGTAGATTATAGATGTAGCATGAGTAGACATGGTTTAATAATGCAGAGTTCATTGAGAGCACTATTAGGCTTAAAGCAGCTAAGCTAATGGTAGCTTGTTTTGTGGGGGCCCAAACAAACCAAACTGTACAAGTCCTTTTCAATATCTTGCATAGGAGTGGGTGGAAGGGCCCAAGCACAATTCTATCTTGCACCACTTTTCTTTTCTGCCACTACTGCGTGGCGATGTTTCCTAGATGTGCTATGAACTGCCGTGTGTTTGTGTTGTTGCTCTGTGGCTTAGCATCCAGCCAGGTCGCTGCAGTCTTTTTCCGATATTGTATGAAAATAATATTGTGACCTGTGAGGTGGTCAAAGTTGACTGGAAATGACTGTAAATTAGTGTTAATGAGGTTAATAATAATGTAGGAACAAAAAAAGAGCAAAATTATGTGATTTTAATCATATTTCAGCTATTTTTCTAAAAAATACAGATCCAAAACCAAAACACGCGAGGGCGGTTTTTGCCAAAACACGAAGTTAATTAGGATACAAAACCAAAACACGTGGGTCAGTGAACATCTCTAGTTCCTTCCCTTGCAATGAAGTGTAAAGGACACAACTATAAATACTTTCACTGTAAGTATTTAGGCAATTCTTCTCATCATCGTAACAGAATTTTACCACTGACATTTGGCATGGTGGTTAGCATTCATGTCTCGCAGCACTGGGCTCATGGGTTAGTTTCCAACCATGCCCCCCCAATAGTGTGTAGCATAGTGTTAGTACTCTGCCACCTTAACAGTAGTATATAGCGTAGTGTTAGTACTCCCCACCCTAATAATAGAGTATAGAGTAGCATTAGTACTAACCCACTCCAATAATAGCGTGTAGTGTAGTGTTAATACTCTCTCTCCCACCCTAATAATAGTGTGTAGTGTCAGTAACCCCCCGCCTTAATAATAGTGTGTAGTGTAGGTAGGGGCGGGCTGGGCCGAGGGGCAGGGAAACATCGGTCCCCCAGGCCGTTTGATCAGACAGCTATTCGCATCACATCACACTCAATGCGCTGGGTAATACTGAGTGTATGCAGACGGCGCCCCATCCATCCATTGACGGGGGGAGGGGAGGGGGTGGGGATGTAGCGCAAGGGTGACTGATGGCTCATTCACCCACGGCGGGGGGGGGGAGGGGGGTTTCAACGGGTCGGGGGGTAAAGCCGCATCACACATGGGTAGTATTCTGTATATACTACCCATGTAAACAGCAGAAAAAAAACATTAGCCAAGTGCTACAGGGCTCCTCCAATAGCCTACAGGAGCCCTGTAGCAGCCAATCACTGAGGGCCAGGGTGTCAGATTGACACCCTGTGCCCCGCCTCTCCTCCTCCCCAATACCAGCCAACTCTCAATATGATTGGGGCAGCCCCAATCAATCAAATACATGGGAGCCTCAATCTCACTAGGGGGCTCCCATGGAGTAGGTAAAAATTAGTTAATATATAAATAAATATTTATTAATAAATGTGTGTGTATGTGTATATATATATATATATATATATATATATATATATACACACACACATTTAAATAAATAAATCTGTAATCAAAATTAAAAAATAATAAATATATATATATATATATATATACATATATATATATATGTGTATATTTTATATCCTGGTGGCTTGCCCACCAATACAATGGGAGCTTCCAATACAGTAGGAGGCTCCCATTTAGGTAGAGCATGAAAAACACCTACCCCTGCAGCCATTATTGAAGACAAGAGCAAAGGCACAGCACGAAGAAAGAAAGAAAGAAAGAAAGAGATAAATTACAATCACTTTTATTCAGGTAAGTGTATGCTCATTTTTTTAATATTACCTTTTTAATATTTATTGTAAAAAAATACAATTTTTTTGTGTATGTGGGCGAATAGATAATCATACAAATAGTGTAGTGCTATTTGTATGATGATCTATTACTAGTGCTTGATAAATAGGTTCCCCCAACAGGGGTTATCGCCAGTGATAACCCCTTTAGTATTTTACGGAGCAAAACCAAGTCATTTTGCTGGGGAAAACATCAGTTTTTTAAAGCAAAATGGCTTCTTGCACTTTGATAAATCAGCCCCTGGGTTCAGTACTGTAATCGAACATTATTATATAATTTATTGCTAAACCCCCTCCCCCCTTCACGGAGGAGCAGGCAAAAGCATGTAAACATGTATGTAATGTAATCAAAAACTGGTGTCATAGTGTCAATGTTTTTGGTTGTTTATTTTTTTTATTGATTATATTTTAAATGTGCGTTATCAAAATTATTTTTAATGTAGGGTATCAATTGTATTTGTAATGTGCTTATCAATGCTATTTTGATGTGCGGTATCATTGCTATTTTGATGTGTAGTATCATTGCTAGTTTTGATGTGCGTTATCAATGCTATTTTGATGTGCGGTATCAATGGTTTTTTAAAAAACAATTTGACTAGACTAAAAAATGTATGTTGAAGGTTTATTGTGGAATTTTTTTTTTTGTGGCTTTGTTCTGATTTCAAACATTTGGAAGCCCCCTTAAAAATCCTGCGTTTGCCCCATATATATGGGCCTGATCTTGATTCTGAGTGTGTGTTTAAGTACAATGCAGTGTATTGTATTGTCAAAGATTGCAAGTATGAAGCCGTATAATGTTGTTTACTCTTATTTCCATAACCTATTATTACAATCTGTTATTTGGAGCCATATTTTTATACTGGTCTGCCACTCACAACATTTTTTTTAAAGTTTGTTTATGCATATATATGTTTTTGGTTACATTATTTATTTTCAGTATTTATAATTTATAATAATAAAGTACCGCTGATTAAGTAACACTAAAATAGCCTCTTTTTATGTTATGAAATATACAGGGTGATTCAAAAGTCGCAGTACACCCTTTTATTTCAAAAACTCTACAGAAAATTGGGAAACCTGAATACTCCAGTAAGGTATTGGTGACATGGTCTATCTTTTACGGTATGTACCAAGCATGGGCGCCATCTTGAAATCGGCCCAATTCCTGTAGTTTTTGAAATAAAAGGGTGTACTGCGACTTTTGAATCACCCTGTATATTGTACAGAAAAACAGCTTTAAGGCTGGGCCGCGCTACTTATGGGCCACTGCTGTGTGCTTGCCCCCCGGCCTAAAGTCTGCCAGCCCTCCCCTGAGTGTAGGGTTAGTACTCCTCACCCTAATAATAGTGTGTAGTGTTAGTACTCCCCCACCCTAATAAAATTGTATAGTGTAGCAATAGTTCTCCCCCACCCTAATAATTGTGTGTAGCATTAGTAACAACTCCCTAATAATAGTGTGTACTGTATTATTAGTACTCCCCCCCAATAAGAATGTAGGGTTGGTACTCCCCCCCACATAATATTGTATAGTGTAGTGTTAGTACTTCGCCCTAATAATAAAGCAGTGTGTAGTACTCCCCCACCCCCTAATAATAGTGTGTGATACAGTGTGAGTACTCCCCCCACTTAATATTAAAGTATATTGTGTAGTGTTAGTACTCCCCCTAATAATAGTGTGGTGTGCAGTGTAGAGTTAGTGCCCCCCCAGCGGTTTCTATGACAAAGACATTGTAGAAAATGACTGACCTGCCATCTGTCTCCCGGATCTATATTTCTTCAGCTTCTCTGGTCAGAAACTCCTCCTCCCAGTGGCAGCTCTTCAACGTATACATGTAACAGATTACTGGATATACTACAATCTAAATATAGCTGGCTTACCTGAGGTGCGGAGTCTAATGATCTCCCCGGTGTTCACCAAGAACCGCTTCCAGGCGGGATGGGCTTTGCTGCCAGGAGTCGCAGGTCGTGGTCCTCAGCCTCGCCCTTAGATGTAGTGCAGAGTAGTAGGAGCAGGAGTAGCGTAGTAAGACGGGCTGGGTCGGTACACAGAGAGGCAATGCAGACAGAATCAGAAGGCAAGCTCGAAGTCAATCAGGCCGGGTCGGTACACGGGTCACCAGAACAGGAGAGTAGTCAGTAAGCCGGGTCGGTACACTGGGACTGAAGATGAAGAATGGTCAAACAGGCAGAGGTCAATACACAGGAATCAGCAGGAGTCTAGGAAGCAGAAATCCACAGGAAACAGGAGCCAGGAACAGAAGTTGCTCTGACACTCAGCGAGTGTCAGAGTGAAGATTTTATACAGACAGGGCTTTGAATTCCCCGCCTCCGGGTTGCGGTCATGCGACTGCCGAACCCGGAAGTGCAGCATCCGGACCAGCGGCGGTGAGAGGTAAGTTCATAACAGTAACCTCTGCCCCAAGGGTGGACTCCGGACACCTAATAGGGTTTCAGAGAAAACTTCTTGTGGAACAGCCTGAGTAGGCGGGGGGCGTGCAGATCAACAGCTCTTACCCAAGAGCGCTCCTCTGGGCCGTAACCCCTCCAATCCACCAAGAATTGTACAGCACCTCGAACCTTGCGAGAATCCAGAATAGTCTTAATCTCATATTCCACCTTGATGTACCACAGGAGGAGAAACTCTGGACGGAGTGGAGAATTCGTTGGTTACCATAGGTTTCAACAATGAGACATGAAAGACATCTGGTATGCGTAGGGAGGGAGGTAGACTTAATCTATATGCTACCGCATTGATGACCTCAGAAATTGTGAATGGACCAATAAACTTGGGAGCGAATTTCTTACTGGGAACCTTCAAATGAATGTTTAGCGTGGATAGCCATACCCTGTCACCAACCGACAATTTTGGACCAGGTCTTCTTATTTTATCATAGGATTCCTTGGAACGAATAGTTGCTCTCTTCAGATTTATCTTGGTCTGTTCCCAGATGGAGGAGAAGTCATGAAACAAAGAGTCCACCGCCGGAACTTCAGAAGGTGCAATTTGCGAGAAGGTGGGCAGTTTCGGGTGACAGCCATAAAGGACAAAAAAGGGGGAATTAGAGATAGCCTCATGGAAATGGTTGTTATGGGCAAACTCAGCCCATGGGAGAAGATCCACCCAGTTATCTTGATTACTTGAGATAAATATTCCTAAAAAAATTTCTAACTCCTGGTTAGTTCTCTCCATCGACCGATTGGACTGGGGATGATATGCGGAGGAAAAATCAAGTTTAATTCCGGACTTTCTGCAAAAAGACCTCCAAAACTTGGAAATGAATTGGGATCCTCGATCAGAAACAATATGTTGAGGACAACCATGGATGCTAAATATCTCTTTAACAAAGATATCGGCTAAGGAAGAAGAAGAAGCAAGGCCTTTAAGAGCAATAAAGTGGGCTGTTTTAGAGAAGCGGTCCGTGACCACTAGCACCACCGTACAGGATTTGGAAGGGGGAAGGTCCGTGATGAAGTCAATGGAGATCTGCGACCAGGGATATTCAGGAATGGGTAGTGGAAGCAAACATCCATAAGGTTTTCTCCTGGGGGTCTTATGTCGAGCACATTCAGAACAGGCAGAAACAAATCTCCTTACATCCCTCAGTAAGGAAGGCCACCAGTAACTTCGGGACAACAAGTCCCAGGTTTTGTGAATGCCGGCATGTTCAGAGAAAAGAGAACGATGAGCCCAGCCTAGAAGTTGAGTAAGTAGAGATGGATGGATGAATGTCTTGCCTGGGGGGGCAACCTTTTTTAAGGTGTGTAGCTGCCAACACTCGACAAGGGTCCAGAATGAATTTACTCTCCTCCAAAGGCTCTGTATCAGCTGGATCAAAAGAGCGAGATAAAGCGTCCACTTTAGTATTCTTTGATCCAGAATTAAAGGTGATGTTAAAATCAAAGCGCGAGAAGAATAAGGACCATCTTGCTTGCCAGGTATTCAGACAACGGGCAGTATGTAAGTATAATATATTCTTGTGATCCATATAGATGGTAATAGAGAATTGTGCCCCTTCTAGGAGATGCCTCCATTCGGAGAGAGCCAACTTGATGGCCAGGAGCTCCTTATCACCAGTACCATAATTCCTCTCGGCAGGTAACAGATGACGGGAAAAGAATCCACAAGGACGAAGTTTGCCAGAAGAGTCCCGTTGTGAAAGTACAGCTCCTGTGCTAACTGAAGACGTATCCACCACCAAGACAAAGGGACGAGAACAAGTATGGCCTTCAATTTGGTAGGATCCATTTGCAGCCTGGTGCCAGAAATAATATATCCCAAGAAAGGAATTTGTCTCTGCTCAATGGTACACTTCTCTAATTTACAGAATAGAGAATTTTTTTCTGATGCGGGACAAAACCTCCAGTACATGTTTGCGATGGGATACTAGATCTTGGGAAAAGATGAAAATGTCGTCCAAGTAGATGACTACCGAATGATACAAAAGGTATTGAAAGAGCTCATTCATAAAGCCTTGGAAGATATCCGGGGCATTGCATAACCCAAAGGGCATGACTAAATATTCAAAGTGGCCATCCCGGGTATTAAACGCTGTTTTCCATTCATACCCTTTCTTTATGCGTATGAGATTGTACGATCCTCTGAGATCGAGTTTAGAGAAGATGGTGGCACCTTTAATCCGGTCGAACAACTCAGAAATCAAAGGCAGATGATACCGATTATTAATGGTGATAGCATTTAGACCTCTGTAATCTATGCAAGGACGAAGGCCCCCATCCTTCTTTTTCACGAAGAAGAAGCCAGCCCCAGCCGGGGAGGTAGATTTATGGATGAAGCCCCTTTTTAAGTTCTCTTGGACATACTCCTCCACAGCCTTAGATTCAGGAACAGAAAGTGGGTATACACGGCCTCGAGGAATGGGTTTGCCAGGCCCAAGGTCAATACCGCAGTCCCAGATCCTATGTGGAGGGAGTCTCGTGGCCTCTTGTTCGCAAAAGACGTCAGAGAAGGCTTGGTAGGGCTCAGGTAGAAGAGTCAAGGGGAATATTTTGGAGTGTTTGAAAACATTTTGAGGAACCACCTTTCGGAGACAGTGGGAGAAGCAGAACTGCCCCCACGACAGGATATGACCGGACTGCCAGTCAAATGTGGGAGAATGGAAACGGAGCCAGGGATGTCCAAGGGTGACAGGATTAGTGGATCTCTGGATGACCAGGAAGGAGATGTTCTCCTGATGGAGTGCCCCTATTTGAAGCAGAAGAGGAATCGTGCGAACCCGGATAGAATTTTCAGGGATCCTCCCTCCGTCGATGGCCAAGAGGGAAATAGGTTAGGCCAAAGTTTCCGTGGGAATGGAGAGTTGTTTCACCAGGTTGGCAGAAATGAAATTACTCGTGGCTCCGGAGTCAAGGAGTGCGGCTAGGGAGAGGGTGGAGGAACCCTGGTGTAAAGAAATTGGGATGGTGAGACAATCGTTAGCTTGGCAGGTAGAGGGGGATTGACTAGAGAGGCCCAACGAAATCCCTTCTGAATGCGTTAGGCATTGTCGTTTCCTGGACATTTATGACAAGAACTCAGAAGGTGACCACTCTCCCCACAGTACAAACATAGCTTATTACGAAATCTTCTCTTTATCTCTTCAGCTGAGAGGCGAGTCCTTCCTAGTTGCATCAGCTCCTCAGGAGGAAGAACTGGTGTTTGGAAACTCGGAGCTAGGCGAACCATGCTGCGACGGGTTTGTTATTTCTCAGCACTGCGTTCCTTGAAACGAAGGTCTATCTTAACACAGAGAGAAATTAGATGGTCCAAAGATGGGGGAAGTTCCTGGGATACCAACTCATCTTTAATATGGTCAGAGAGACCCTGCCAGAAGGTGGCCACAAGAGCCTCGTTGTTCCAGCGGAGTTCAGAGGCCAAAGTTCGGAATTGAACCGCATACTGGCCCACAGTCTGTGTCCCCTGGCGCAGACGTAACAGGCCGGTGGCAGCATTGGAAACTCTTCCAGGCTCATCGAAGATCTTCTTAGAGGTGGATAAGAAGGTGGAAAAATCGTGCAATATAGGGTCATTCCTCTCCCATAAGGTCGAGGCCCAGGCCAAGGCTTGGCCAGAAAGTAGGGAGATTACATAAGCTGCTTTGGATTTCTCAGAAGGAAAATTCCCCGTCAGAAGCTCAAACTGAATGGAGCACTGGTTCAAAAATCCTCTACATAGTTTAGGATCCCCATCAAATTTGGGAAGACTAGGGATACGCATCTGGGAGGATGAAGCAGCTGCAGAAGCCGGAGGGTCCGGTGCAGACACCACGGGTGCCGGGGGTCTGGGGGCTACTAAGGTATGCTGAATGGTGTCCATCCGGGTGGAAAGGCTCTGAAGGAATTTTAAAAGTTGCTCTTGATTTGCCTCTTGTTTCTCTACCCTCCCCGTTAAATGCTCCAGGAGGTCCCTCGCTGCAGGATCCATGGTCAGAGCAAACTGTAACAGATTACTAGATATACTATAATCTAAATATAGCTGGCTTACCTGAGGTGCGGAGTCTAACGATCTCCCCGGTGTTCACCAAGAACCGCCGCAAGGCAGGATGGGCTTTGCTGCCAGGAGTCGCAGGTCGCGGTCCTCAGGCTCGCCCTTAGATGTAGTGCAGCGTAGTAGGAGCAGGAGTAGCGTAGTAAGACGGGCCGGGTCGGTACACAGAGAGGCAATGCAGACAGAATCAGAAGGCAAGCTCGAAGTCAATCAGGCCGGGTCGGTACACGGGTCACCAGAACAGGAGAGTAGTCAGTAAGCCGGGTCGGTACACTGGGACTGAAGATGAAGAATGGTCAAACAGGCAGAGGTCAATACACAGGAATCAGCAGGAGTCTAGGAAGCAGAAATCCACAGGAAACAGGAGCCAGGAACAGAAGTTGCTCTGACACTCAGCGAGTGTCAGAGTGAAGATTTTATACAGACAGGGTTTTGAATTCCCCGCCTCCGGGTTGCGGTCATGTGACCGCCGAACCCGGAAGTGCGGCATCCGGATCAGCGGCATGAGAGGTAAGTTCATAACAATACAGCGTTGCAAAGTAATTGATGACCGCAACGTTTAAAGGTGCAGAGACGGGTATCTCGGCTCTGCATTATTTGCAGGTAGACTTACTTTGTCAAGCACTTTGCAGTAGAGGGCGGTACACCGGTGGGCCAGTCTGATGCCGCCCAGGCCCCAATTGAGATAGGTCCCACAGCTACTCTAACCTGTGCTTTGGGTCTAAGCCTGATCAGCAACCCGTGCTTCCGGCTCTTGTGACCTAACACCAAGAGGCCCCATCCTACCCTCCGCAGGCTGAAATGTAGTGCAGAGCCTTTTATCCACCCTCAATCATCTGAGCTTCTGTAGTGAGGACCATTTCAGACCTCCTACAAAGGAATTACCCGCCACACAAAAAGCATTTCTCTCAAGCTGTGGAGGCACTGGGCTTATACTCTCCTCTCCACTACTGCACTCACTTGCTTTACATGCTACTGCTGCCAGCAGAGCCTACTATATAAGCATCACTGCCACTACATATTGAGAGGAGTTATTGAAGTATATATACCTGCCTAGGTGGAACTTCATGCATGTCATATAACTGCACCTATACTGTTTTCTCGGAATGTGTTGGTATGTCTGTATCTATTGTCACTAATAATGATTGTCTAATACAATCATTGTGGTTCCAAAGCACAAAAGATATTTAATAGCAATAAGCAGCAAAATACAATAAGAATGTTACAAAGTATAACTGATACATACGCAGCGCACCCTGGATCCAAGAACAGTTGTCAAAGCTGAAGTATGTTGGCAAAAAGGCTGTTCTGGTACCAGAAGCCAGTTTCTATACAATTTAGTTATAAAGAAGCAGTGATGATGTCACAAATATATACAGATACCACTAAGAAAGTGTGTCCAGGGTTTATGATGTTCCAGTAGACTGCTGGTCATAGGTCAGTTCAATCGATCCTTTGTCCAAAGGTGGGGGCAACTTACTCCAACTGTTGCCTACATGTCTTACCGACGAAAAAAACTGTTTAAACTGACCCATAAACAGAGTTCTTTTGAGTATTAATCTCCTATTATTCATAACTAGCGATCGATATGTGCAATTGATACTCCATTGATACCGATTCCTGCTGGTAGAATATTCATTAATATGAGACCAAACTTCATTCATATCTGAGGACCTGAACCATAAATACCTTTACTTCAGTTTTATTTATGTATAGATAATCTCTAATTTTTTTAAATAAATGAATGTGGGTTGGAACTTTAATAGATGTGCCCTATTTACAAATGTAGGTGTGAATGTGAGTTTATGTTTACCTGTGCGATTGCGTTATTAACCACAGCATGACTTAGTGTACTAATCGCAATCTCACGGTAAACCAATATTAATTAATGTAGCCGACTTCATCCAATTTATTCACCTTAGACAGTGTCTTTTTTCACTAGTACAAAATAATTGTATTTGTCTTTGCCCACCCGAAAATACTCCCACTACCATGCATCGTTTGTTTTTCTGTCATGCACAATGCATAAAAATAGTTCCAGAGGTAAAAGGAGAATCCAAATGGGGATACTACAAAATATGACATGACAGGAATTACTTGCGCCCACCGTTCTCCCCCCCCTTTCTTAAGCATCACCTGCAGCACTGACATGCCACTGATGCACTAGCTACTATCCAAGCTATGATGGTTACGGTTGAATTACAAAAACTGTCGGACGGTCTGCGAGCAAAATTGTAATATTGTCTAATAGATCCGCATCTATTGAGCACAAAGTGGACTCTAACTGTAAAGTTCTGCATGAAGCGACATTAACTACTTACATAGAGAGCTGGCGTTTTCCAAGAACAAAACTGAAGACCTTGAGACCTTGAGAATAGAGAACGAAGAAACAACCTAGTTGATAGATCACCAGCACTTTGAGCCATATTTGATCCGCCTTCTTCAATCCTTATTCCCGAGTTTTCAGACCACAACATTCAAATTGAGTGTGCACAGAGGGACTTGCGTCCTAAACCTAAAGAATCTGAGCTGGCTAAGGATATTGTTCCCACATTTCTCTCATTTAAAACAATGGACAGCATAGTTACTGCTTGCAGGAACTCATCCTATATCTGCTTTGAAGAATCCAAGATCCAAAACTTCCAAGATTCGGCGCCTTTCACATGTCACATGTCGGACCTGCAAACGTAATGCCTGGGGTCTGACGCACTCACCTGCCCATGCTCCCTGAGTCTCCCCTCCATGGCACGGTGGCAACGCCTGACGCGCCAGTCTGCTTTTGCAGACCAGGCTTTTATCACCGCCTCATATTCATTGGAAGTCTAATTATCCCAAAGGATATTTAAGGCAACTGTTTCATAGGTAAGGTGCCTGTTCTTTGAGTCAGCTCACTCCAGCGCTCAGATGTGGCTACCTCTGCTCTCCTACTCCTTGGACCACAGACTAACGCTACTCGTCTCCAGCAACTATGCAGCTAACCACAGTGGTCTCCACTTATACAGAGAGAAGAAGAGAAGGAGATATGTGTCTTACAGGGCACTCAATGACTTAGAATTTTTTGATACTTTAAAATCACCAATTTTATTAATATGCATTAAAAAGTGGAGAATTCCTGTATAAACTCCACTACATTTATGTTTTCTAGCAAAATATTAAAAGAAAGATAAAATGTTGATTTTATTGACCTTAATGAGTAAACTGTTAAAATGGCAGCTAATTGCTGTCAAGCCACGTCACTACACTCAATTATATATATAAGGATTATTTGAACTTCCTATATAGTGTCAATCCTTAATTCAATATTGTACAATTTATAGTGTGGTTTCATTCTAAATTATGACATTGCCAATAAATTGTCTTTCTAACATGTGTGTTATATTATGATTACATAGTAATAATGGGTATCACTGTGTGAAATTATATCCCAATATCATCATCATCTAATTCTGGAGCGCTGTACAGAGAACTCATTCACATCAGTCCATGCCCCATTATACATTACTTTATATTACACACCTCCTCTAATTTTACTCTGCAAGCAGGGAATCAAAATGTCTGTTTTTTTACTACATTGTATTGGCTTTATTTCACCTGCAAGATTTTCCTTATATATAGTTTGTCTAGTTTTATATCAATTTGTTTTTCTATTGCATGTCATGTCAGGCTTTGTACTATAACCCATCATCTTTGGTCTCGACGAATGGCTTCTAGTCCTCCGTGTTTGATATAACTAATGGGACAACACAAGGCTGCCCCCTCTCCCTCCTCATTTCAGCAATATGTATTGAACCACTCACCCTAGGATTCAATTGAACCCAAATGTGATGGGAATCCTGATTAAGAAAATACACTATAAAATCTCACTCTTTGCGGGCGATGTACTTTCAACCTTCTCCTGACCTCAGATTTCTGTCCCTAATTTGTTTAAAACTTAAGAAATTTGACTTGCTCTCCGGTTAAAAAGTGAACAACTCCAAATCTGAGGCGCATTCCTCCTCACACTAAGAAGTTATTTTCACTTTTCACTTTCAATTTTCACTTTTGATTGCGTCCACTAGCAATCCTAAATTTAGGTGTTTCCCTCACCAAAACTTATGAACAACTTTTCCAAGCTAACTACTCTCCTTTACTGTCCCTCATCAAACGTGATTTGCTTGCTTAGAATTATCTTTACATCACGTGGTTTGGGAGGATCTATACTATTAAAATGAGTGTCTTGCCCAAGCTGCTGTTTCTATTTAAAACTTTGCCAGTCAAAGTGTTAGATTCCTTCCTCCACTCCCTCCAATCCCTATATGGCAAAAAGCCTAGACACAATAAAACATGCCTAGCTAAATATAAATACAATGGAGGTCTAGGTCATTGTTTGAAAAATAATTTCACACTACCCAATTAAGTCATCTCATCTCATGGAAAGTCAAAAAATGGCTTGATATTGAGTGTGCGATATCAGAGAATCTGGGGATGGGATTTTTACCTTTATTCCGCAGGAGCATCAGGCTAACCTCTGCTTCACACTGAAGATTTGGAATAAAGGAAATAAATGTTTGCGTTTGCTCCATATCCTTCCCCACTTACACCAATCAGGAACCGCCCTCGTTTTCCTTGTTGGTGTACAGTGGCTTTGCCCAACCTTGGCTAACAGGTGAATGGTGAATTGCAAGCGGGGGCTAATTATTGGGTGCTATTCTATTTGTGGGGTGATGGTGGGGCAATTTAATAGTGGGGCCTATCAATTTAAAATGGGGTGATTGCATTTTTAATTTAATGCTGGGGTGGTTTGGGAGCTATTAATTGAATGTGGGGCTGTTTGGGGAATATGAGGTCTATTTATTAAATGTGATTATAAGTTATTTAAGTTATTTAATGCCTGGGGTGGTTGTAGGAAATGGATATATTTATTAAACTTAAATGCTATTTAATTTCTTGTTGGGGTTGTTTGGAGAGAGGGAAATAGTTTTATTTATTAAATGGGAATACTATTTAATGTCAGGGCTAGTTGGAGGGAAATAGATGTATTTATCAAATATGAATACTTGTATTTTAATGTTGTGGCTGCAGTGAGGCCTAATTTTAAAACGCGGATGCTATATTGATTTAACACCAGGGCTAAATTTCATGTACTCATTTTCTCCAAATAGAGCATCCAACATTCCAGGATCAAGACAAGCAGCAACTGATCTAAAGACACCAGCAGCCACGAGTAGTGACGATGACAAGACAGGTAGGAGAGACCAGGACAGTCTGCCAACTGTTCTGAATTTGGTGGGTAACTGACCCACTTAGTCAGGATTTGTTCTGACTACAAGGACAGTTGGGAGATATGTCCTGCTTCACACTGTGCTGCTTGTGAAAGTAGAACTGTGTGCACCTAACAGTAGTGCACACAGTATTGCCTGTGTATTTGTCTTAAATGTGTCTAATAGCCAAATTACATCATAGGAGTCCCCCTGCCTTAAGTGTCCTCGCCCCCCGAGCCTTAATCCAGTTCTGGTCAGCAGGAGGGATCTGTGCTCCCAGCCCCGGACAGGACACAGCCTGCAGAGCAAGCTGAGGAGCTCTAAGTCTCATGAGATTTATTAATCTCGTGAGACTAAGAGCTTCCCTGCTCACTCTACAGGAATGTCAGATGGATGTCAGCAGCATCAGAAGCATAGATAAGTACAGTGGGCTGGGGTGTCATAATGTATCTGGGGGGGTGGTGTAATGTGGATGGGGAGGGTCTGATAAATGTAATGTTTTATTATAATGTATGTATCAACGCACCATTTGACCACGCCCCCAACATAATGTAGCCACGCCCTTGGTGGCACCACCACTGCGCTGCGGCACCCCTTTTTTTATCCCTGCTCATCAACAGAGGTGGGCCTGTGTGCTTTTAATGTCAGGGCTGATTTTTAGTCCCAGTCCGGCCTTATCGGGATCCTTTCTGTTTTCTTTTAAGTTTTCATATTGAATGTTCTGTATAACTTGCCATTTTCTTTATGTAATTGATTTTATGACCTGTATTTTTTTCTGCTGTGCTTAGAGGCATCTGTTCAGCAACAAAGTGCCTCTGAAAATTATTTTAAAATTTTGGCAACTATGAGGGAATAGTCATAACAGAAAATAGAGCCATGTCTCAATTCGTATTTAAGTGAAGGAGGAATCACAGGAATATTCTGTCAAGTCGTGTCATCAGGCATCAAATAAAATATACATGATACCCAGGACATGTATGCTGTCTTTTCAGGTCTGAGAAACAAATATGAAAGTCTTCAAGTAAGGGCTGTATTTTCTGGCTGGTTTAAGCTTACGTAAGCTTTAAATAGCAGTAAGCTGTTTATATTAATGATTCATCTACTGATCTGAGAAACATAATTGAACTGGATGTTGCTATCGTTATTCTATCTGCGGGTCTAAAAAAAGTTCAACTTTGATTGTAAGAGAAAGATAGAAAAGAAATATGCCTGTGCTTAGACTCACATGTATATTTAGAGGACCAGCTGCATGAAGGGTAACTAGGGCTGTGTGAAAGAGACAACAACCCAGGGTCACAATTAACAGCTAGGTTTGTCCGTTTTGCTTCTTGCCCCTGGCGCTAATACTTTTGGTTACTTCTCTGGTTGCTTGGCAATATAAATGCACAATATGAGCACAAGAAATTATTGCCCATACTAATTCTTGCCACTACAAATCTGAATATATCTACTACAATAGAAATGTGAGGTATTGGTACATACGTTGATAAAAACACTTAGGAGTATATTTACTAAACTGCGGGTTACAAAAAGTGGAGATGTTGCCTATAGCAACCAACCAGATTCTAGCTATTGTTTATTAAGTACATTCTACAAAATGATAACTACAATCTGATTTTTTTTGCTATAGACAACATCTTCACTTTTCCAAACCCACAGTTTTGTAAATATACACCTTAGGCTTTTACATTTAAGCTTTTATATTCTGTGAGTCACTGCACTGACATCTATGCTTCAGACATTACTGTAAACAGTGCCGTACTGAGGCATGAAGGGCCCACAGGGAAGAATACAATGATAGAGGCCCACCAGAGGAGGTGTGGTCAGCCACTAGAGAGGCATAACTAAACTACTAGAGGGGGTGTGGCAAGCCCAGAAAGGACAGCTAGTACCATAGTGCAGTATATAAAGAAAGCAGTGTGTATATAAAGAGTACACAGTCTTAGCCTGCCCCTTAGATTGGGCAGAACAGTCACCAAAAAATCAGGATTGTCCCACTAGAATCAGAACAGTTGGCAGACTGTCCTGCTCTCTCGTACCTGTTCTTGTCACTTCCACCACCTGTGGCTGCTGGTTTGTTTAGTTGCAGCTTGTTTGGATCCTGGAATATTGGGGGCCCTATTTGGAAAAAATGGGCACATTTAGAAAATGCCAACCAAACCATGGCGTTAAATCAATAGCACCCACAATTAATAATTAGGCCTTCCTCCAGCTCCAACATTAAAATAATAGTATTCCCATTTAATAAATAGATCTATATCTCTCCACTCAAACCCAACATTAAAGTAATAGTATTCCCATTTAATAAATAAACCTATTTCCCTCCCTCCAAACAGCCCCACCAATAAATTAATAGTATTTACATTTAATAAATATACCTGTTTCCTGCAACCATCGCTTGACATTTAATAAATAGACCTCATTCTCCCCAAACTCACCCCCACATTCAATAGCCCCCAAACCACCCCATCTTATATTAATAGTCCCAGCTATTAAATTAAATTGCCCCACCATCACCCCACAAACAAAAGAGCCACCAACTATTACATTAATTAGCCACCAACTATTACACACACATTACATTGCCACAAGCCCCCTGTGCCCTCACACACACCACACATTACATTGCCATAAACCCCCTGTGCCATCACACACACACTACAAGGGCACCCTGTCACTTCCGACGTCTTTTTCTTGATCCGGGGCTTCGGACTTCCCACAACGTCTTCTTCTCTCTCCGCCGGCGGACTTCTGGCAAGATGTCGCCGCCCGGCGACTTAAATAACCGCCAGTGCGACGCCATCACTTGGCGCCGTCGCGAGCGCTAATTGGCTCGCCGAGGCGCCAATAATTTAAACGGCCGGAGGTGAGCCAGGATTGGCTCACTCATCCAGCCTCCTATTGGCCAGCAGGGGGAGGTGAGCCCTGATTGGCTCATCTTCCCTCTGCTGACATGACCTGCGGAAGAAGAGAAATACTCACCAGCGCTGGATTGCAGGAATGGTAAGTTGATTTTCTTTTGTTCTTTCTTCACCCTCTTCACAGGCACAGTAGCGGGGTCCATCTTTGCCCTCTACACAGGCACAGCGGGGCACATCTCCACAGGTCAAAAAGGTGTGGAATGTACAGTATACAATGAGTGGAACAGAGGATGCATGTAACTTTAGAAATTTAGGAATTGTGCAGAAATTGTGAGGGTTGCCATTGTTAGGTAGAATGCACTAAAAATAAGGTAGGTGTGGCTGCTACAAATCATTTTAATGCTTATGCAAAAAGTAATGCAAACGCCATGGATATTAAAATTCTACACCACTACACTTTTTTGTGCCTGATTCATTAAGAAGTGCAACTGGCGATTCGTTGCTTATAATACAATTACTCTGTGCATGCCCAGAACTGGTCCATGCGCTACAGAATGCAGCAGCGTCCAATTCACGTAAGCAATGTACAGTAAAAGCGTTCCCCTGCAGATGCGGTCACAGGCAGAAGTAAGCCATTTTTCAGGCATAAGGTTTGCACCTGCACACAGCAGTCACATCGCCATCTAATGGATAGACTATTGATCTACATACCTGCACACCCGCACACATTCATCTCGTTATATAACAAGACTGCCAGAGGGAGATGACTATGGTGCCATTTCGTTAAAAGGATTGTTTTTACTAGTGTTTGCTGAGGATTATAGGATTGTTAAATAGCAAAAAGATATGTGCATTTTTTTATATTTTACAAAGACTGCATACTTGTGCCAATATTGAAATTGTCTCTGCTTTTCATTTTTTTCCCATACATTTTTAACACATGAGTGTGACCCTTTCCAATGCTTGTGTCTTTTTAAATGTTATTTGCATGTTGTATAGGTTCTACATGCTTGCATACATGAGCATTGTGGTTGTGCGCTTTAAAAGCATTCAAATAGTTTCTCTATGTCGTCTACTATGTATGTGTATGTAGTACTTTTCTTTATTTTTTTTTAAATAATTTATTTAAATTGTCTTGTTTCTTAAATTTCATGTCATGCTTACTTTTATGTATTTTTGGACTATTTCACAAAAACTTGTGGATGAGCATTAATAGATTTATGTTACTTGTAAGTATGCCTTGCTGTTTAATGTACAAGGTGACTGCAAAATCTACAAGGAATGAGGCGCATATTGCAACAGAGGCAAGGAGATGCACCTCATTATGCACTAAGATTACTGTTATATCTCCCTTTCAAAACAATATGGCTTGTAATAACCTTTATTGGACAAAGTACAAGGCCTATTATGTAATAGCAATGTTTAAGAATCAGTATGTGATTATTTATATATAATTTGGATCTTTTTTTGTTCCTAGATTATTATTAACCTGTTATTAATAACATTCATTCATTTTGACCACCTCATATGTCACAATATTATTTTCATCCAGTTTAGCCCAAAGACTGGCTGGTTACTAAGCGATAGAGCAACTGCACAAACACACGGCAGTTTATAGCACAGCTATGAAACATTTCCACACAGCAGTGGCAGAAAAGAAAAGTGGTGCAAAATGGAATTTCCTTCGGCCCTCCCAGGCACTCTTATGTTGGATATTAAAAAGGACATGTACAGTTTAACAAACCAAGCAATTTAGCGGCAAGGACTGCCACTTTTGTCGCTGAAGTGCTTGGTTTGTTTGAGCCCCCACAAAACAAGCTACCAATGGCCTTAAGGCAACTAAGCTAACAGTGCTGTCAATGAACACTATAGTGGCAAGATGTTGCTGTCACCATCCTCTCCCTCATCAGTGTGCACATCATCCTCACACAATATTACTTCATCACTGCTGGAATCCAACATTATAGAAGTCTCTGTACTTTGATGTAATTGCCAGTAAAGGCCTTCCTCATGGAATTTGTAGGCCGATGCTGAAAACTCTTTCTGAGTACATACTCAGGCGCACACCCAAGGGGGGTTTCCTAGTCCCCAGAAACCCCTATCCTGCCTGGGGTGCCATATGCTTACAGTGGCTGGCCCCTCTCCCGGGACCAGCCACTACTGCTTGTTTACCACATTTCAAACAGTAGGAACACATCTGACACATAACCCAATTACTATAAAGACACCAACTATAAGGATAAGGAGCTTACCTATATTAGCAATCAATTCTTGTACCCATTCCCCTAGACCTGACAAGCATTTTGCTGGGTTCAACAACGAGAATCATCCTGCTACTTTCTCTCTTATTTTGTATAGTGAAGAATTATGGGTCTTCCGGAATTCTCATTTTAACTGAAGGGACTCATCCATTTTCTGGTCAATTACTTCTTTAGGGTCATCTGTATTATTGGTGACATAAGTGCAACACTTAACTTCAAATTGGGTAGGTAATGTCACACACTATCCACCAGTAATAAATGTAAGGTAATTTAACACCAGTCTATGTTGAACTAACTCCTTCTTATAAGCATGTAGCTCCTTACCCATATACCTGAATGTGCCATCATACATCTCGGTGATATTGTCAATTAATTTTGCCAGGTCTTAAATATAGTTAAAATATAGAGTTTCCTCAGTGGTCTTGGTGGGGTCTAATGAGACCATGATTTGGAATCCTGTAGTTTCAGTAATTAACTTTGTTGCTACAGGTTCTTCACCTGGAATCATATTTCTTTTGCCACGCATTCATACTGTGTGTGTACGTATGGAGGTGAAGTTATTCGATGGATATCAGTCATTTCATCATGTGTTAGAGTCATGATCTCAGGAACCAATCTACCTAGGAAACATATATCTGTGGAACTCGGAGTTATCATTGTGTAAGTCCTTCTCCCACAAATATAATACACATGGTCTGAAAGGATATAAGGCACAGTAGGGTTTGTTATAACATTGCACAAAGCCTTGAAAAAACTCCCCATACCTAGCATCTCCATTTGTTCGAGGCAAGTTTCAACATGTATGACATTTAAACAATAGCCCAAAGGAACTTTCCCAATCAATCTATGTTTGTTGACATGACCTTGTGTCTGATATCTTTCAGTATTCATCATCACTATTTATTTATATAGCGCCACTAATTCCGCAGTGCTGTACAGAGAACTTTCTCACATCAGTCCCTGCCCCATTGGGGCTTACAATTCACTAACACACACAGACTAGGGTCAATTTGTTAGCAGCCAATTAACCTACTGGTATGTTTTTCGAGTATGGAAGGAAACCGGAGCACGCGGAGGAAACCCACGCAAACACATTGAGAACATACAAACTCCTCACAGATAAGGCCATGGTCAGGAATTGAACTCATGACCCCAGTGCTGTAAGGCAGAAGTGCTAACCACTTAGCCACCGTGGTTATCGGTATTCCTGTGAGTTTCCCATCAATATTTATTTTGCGAGCTATTGTCTGATCATTCAGTTCAGCTTCCCAATTCTCAAGTTTATTTGTGAAAAATTTGAGCACAGAAATGACCGATCTACTTCATATTGGCGAAGTTTCAAACTAGGGGACCTAGTGTTATTATATCTCCTTTCTATTGGTCTCCTTCCATGTAACTCAAGGACCTCAGAGATGGGGAACGGTACTAGTCCTACATTATTTTGTCCCTGAGGCACGTGAGAGGACACCCAGCATTCAGTTTAGTTTAAGACCTTACCCACCTAAGAATGATAATGATCTAATTGTTGCCCTACCAAATCCAAATTACTACTGGACTGGCACCGATGGATGCACCTCTCTTCAATTAGGGCACCACAGTACTTACAGATACAATATTCTTCATACAATAGCCCCTCACACTGTCTCCGAGCTCCAAGGTTAGCAGAAATTTTCTTTACCCCTGATTTAAATAAGGCAACAGATTGTACTGATTGTTTTAACGAATTCTCCTCCATCTCTACCTCATCAATATCACTACCAGATCTAGGGCTAGATTTACTAAGCTGCGGGTTTGAAAAAGTGGGGATGTTGCCTATAGCAACCAATCAGTTTCTAGCTGTCATTTTGTATAAGGTACTAAATAAATAAAAGCTAGAATCTGATTGGTTGCTATAGGCAACATCCCCACTTTTTCAAACCCGCAGCTTAGTAAATCTAGCCCCTAGTTTCTATCATCTGACAACTATCGCAAAAATAGAATGTCCTAGATAGAGATAAAATAAGAAAAACACTGGAAAAAGAAGAATAGAAAAACTGCCACTCCATGCTGGGAAAATAGTCTTTGCAAAGTCAATGGCTCGGGTGTTAGAAACTGCAGTTCTACAGGAACAGATTCACGAGTAACAGATCTGGAGTGTCAGCCTTGGCTTTATCTTATACCTTCTCCGGATTGTTGATTTTTCTGCAGTGGGCGGAATGGATCCAAGTGTCTCTTTCTGCTACTTTCAGAGATGTGGTGCTGGTCATCAACACTTGGTACGGGCCTTCCCACAGGTCTGTTAAACAACCTGAGTGTAAGAAATTGCAGATCATGACATTCCCCAGGTTCAACATCGTGACAGTTAGAGTCTGGCATACCAGGTGACAGTATTTTGAGTTTCTGCTGCTGCTGTCTCAGCTGTTTGCTCATTTGTGTGAGGTATTGAACAGTCACTTCCTTGTTGCATTTTAAATCATCCTGTGGATTTACCATCAAATGATGTTGTCGGCCAAAAAGTATTTCAATAGGTGACAAATGAAGAGGTGGTCTGGGAGTGGTTCTAATGCTATGAAGGACTAGCTCATATCCGACATTGCCCTTGCAAAAAAATATGCAGCACTCTCAATATCCTTTTGTTTGATGGTAAATATTTTGTGTCAATTAATTCTGGCAGGGAAATGTGCACTTAATTGGGCATTAATATTTTTTATATTGGCCTGGTTATTGTCATCAGTTAAAGTGCTATCTTCCCTAAGTTGACTATCATTGATAAAACTTTGGAAATCTGTATTTGGAGGAAGACAAGCCCTCAGCCCTCGGTCACCATGAACCTGTCTGAGGTGATCGACCATTATCTGCAACCCTTGGCACAGGAAGCTAAGTTGTATTTGAAAGATACAGGTTGTTTTTTAGAAAGGTTATCATCTGTTAAATGGGACCCTGGTTGTATCTTAGTGAGAGCGGACGTTAAGTCCCTATAAACTATAATTCATCATGATCTAGGTATAGAAGCAATTGAAAAGTGTTTAGAAAGGATTACATATTCAGAGGGTTTTAAAAAATTTATAAGTGAAGGGATTAAATTTATCCTTTCAAACAGTTATTTCAGGTTTCAAGATTTTTATTATCTTCAGTGTATCGGCACCGCTATGGGAACCAGGTTCGCCCCGAGTTATGTTCAAATTTTCATGGCTCACTGGGAAGATGTTTGCATTTGGAATGGATATGACTTCAGGGCGAGCCTGGTGACCTGGTGTAGGTACATAGATGATATTTTCTTCGTATAGAGGGGTTCCGAAATAGAACTTTAATTTTTTTGTGAATATTTGAATACCAATAATCAATTTGTTGAACTTTCATTTGACTTAAGTAAAGTAAGTGTTAATTTTCTAGATATAAACGGTATATATAGACGATGCAGGTATACAAACAAAGATGTATAAAAAAACGACAGATATTATAGGATATATTCAGTATGACAGTAACAATTTTCAAAGTTGGTTGGATAACATACCCTATGGACAAATGAAAAGAATAAGAAGAAATTGTAGCAATGATCAAGTTTTTAAGGACCAAATTCATGATTTGAAATTAGCGTTTATTAGTAAGGGTTATAATGGAAATCTATTAGATCAAGTGGAAAATAAAGTGTTAGAGATGAACAGAGATAGCCTACTTATCCCTAAAGAAACACAACAAACTGATCGATGTCAGAGATATGATTGGGCGTTTATATCTCAATACAGTAAAGATTTTAAAAATGTTGAAAAAATATCTTTAGAAAATATTGGAAAATCTTACGAAAAGATAATATTATAGGCAATTCATTACCTGAAAACCAGTATTTATATATAGAAAAGCTCCCAACCTCAAAGATAAACTAGTAAGGAGCATATTACCGGAAGAATTGAGAAATTCTACGAGAACTGTAGGTTTCCACAGATGTGGAATATGCATGGCCATGAAAAACGATTAGATCTAAGATAAGTAAGATCACTAATTTGGAGGTCAATGGGTATGAGATTAAGATCGATCAGTTTATCACATGCCACATTAGCAATGTCATTTACATCATGGAATGCAAATGTGGTAAATTTTATGTTGGGAAAATCACACGCCCCCTGAAGATTAGGATACGCAAGCATATATACAACATACGTAGGGGTTTAGAAACCCATTCAGTATCTAATCATTTTAAGAATTACCATATATGCAGACCAGAGGACATTAAACAATTTTGTGGTATACAAGTGGTTGAAGGGAGTTGGAAGAATAGGGATACTGCAGGCTCTTTATTCAGGGCTGAAATTAAATGGATTTTTTTTTTATTAAAAACTTTGACCCCCAAAGGTCTGAATATAGAATTTGAACTTAATTGGTTCATATGATATATTTGGAGCCGAATAGACTATAGGGGTATTTTCATATATAATGATTTTATGGAGCTTAGACTGAATTCATTCTGTTTTTTATTTTATGTTTTATGTTTCTTATTGGGTGAGTGATATCAGCATTTCATTGAAAGAGCTATGATCACTAAGAGAATGTTAGCTGATTGGCTGTCTGCCTGTCTCTGGAGGATTTGGAATTAGGCATTTCTCATTCATTTTATGCTTGCCAAAAAGAGGCCATTAATTTTCCATCTAGAAGTCTAGTCTTTTGGCATAATCATTGAAATATGCAATGCCTAGCTTTAAAAGCTCCTACAACCTTCCCTTAAATATATGTTTCCCATTCTCTTTATGCCTTTCAGAAAGCCCTCCTAGACTAGTACGACTAAATATATAAGCCAATTGGAAGTATCCTTTATTCATTATTGTATTATTGTATTATTATATTGTGTATCACCATTTTTCAGCCAATGAAAACTGCTCTGGTGATGACTCCCAGAAATTGCCAGGGCACAGACTTGTGCAGTATGAATGGGGTCAACCCGGGAAATTCCCGGGTCCGAGGTGCAGTATGAATGGTGTTTCTGAGCTGGGACGCTCCGAGCCCCGGCAAAAACCCGGCTTGAAAAACCCGGGATATTGCCGGGGCGGCAGTATGAAAGCGGTATTAGTTAACTCTTTTCTAGGGTCAGGGAAGTCAGTGATAATAAAGTGGATTTCAGACCTACTCCATGGACAATGCATAGCTACATTTCTGACTAGTATTACTCCATTCTCTGCTTTACTTTTAGGTGCTACTATTGTTCTTAATGGATTTAGTTCTACAATTTATCTACACCCAGGGTCAATAGCTGAAACTATTGTTTTTGAACAATGGATATTTCTGTTATTGCTGGCAGTGCTTGATTTACCAATAGGCTGACCAGGTTGCAGCCTAGGGCACATGGTTTTTGAAAGCGCAAAATTTGTGACAGGCGCAGACACAACAACTCCTTTCCTACACCTTCACCCTCAGTAGCGCTACTTCACGGCTCTGTTCTGCTATACAGTTCTGAATTTAATTAAAACAAAAGGACTGACTAAGATTGCCGTACTTCATTTTTAAAGCGGAGCAGAGTTTCAAAAATGCCCAAAATTAAACATTGGTGGGAGGTGAAGGAAGCCAAATTAGTTTTCGCCTACCACAAATTAGACTTGAGTGGAAGTTAAGAGGGTGCTATGAGCGTATTAGCCTAGAGCAACCTGAACCCTGCTTGCTGGTATGTGTTTTATGTGTGTGTGCGACTGTGACTGAGGGTGGAACAGTATCCCCCTCCCTGATCTCTGTGTACTTTCCTGTAGCTGTAATGTATGAGCTATTGCAGAGATTAATGTAGTCTCATCATCATTTCCTTCACAAAATTTAACACATTTGTCTTTCTCTAAAACAGGGTATAATCTACAGGGTTTACTGTTTTCCCTGGCTGCACTTTTGCCACCATCCACAAAAGGTAGGGGTGGTGCTGTTACACCCTTAAAATTGAAACAATTTTCTTTATCTCTTTTTCAACTGCGCTAATTTTTCACACCAAACTTTGCCTTCACACTGCCACAAATTTAAACACATGATATGTTTAAGCTGCAACTTTTTTGAATTTAATATACAAATCTGTTCCTTAACTGTATTTAATATATCCGCATCAAAGCTGCCAATGCTAGGAAAAGGTTGTACAGATTCAGCAGTAATTTCTGTCCACTTCTCACAATACATTGTTGCTCTCTTACCATATTTCTTACTCATAGTATACATTGCAGATACTTGGGGTTCTGCTATTTTTGTAGCAGGCCCTTAGTTGTCTGCCACTTTTAATGTGGCCCTCTGTCGTGTGTGCCTGGCTCCCATAGTCTGTAAACTTCAGATCTCTTGTGGTAGGTCAAGAGAATAACGATTCCCATTTACAGGAGCCCCAGACATTATCTCCTTTGGAACAATCAATACAGGCATGCACTACGATTGTGCGTCTGCCGAGCTAAACGTTACTAAAGCAACATTCCCTCACTCTTCTCACTGGACTTGGCGACTTATTTCCAGTGAGGACTTTTTAACAGTTTACATAGAAAATTGCTATGCTGGACGGCACATAAAACTATTTGCATAGTGTACTCACATAAAATCACTAGACTAATTTGGCAACAGGACCTCAATTAAATGTCTAAAGCTTGCTGCATTGCTGGATATTGGACGCAGATCTAATATTAGCATAGTCACCATGGTGCCTGTGGTCTGCTGTGCGACTGGGTGATAGCTGTCATACTTGCTTACTCTTGCAAAGGATTGCTTAACAGTCAACTGTTGTTTTAAACTTCTAGTTTAAAACAACTACTAGTCTTCTTGGCCTGCTTTTGGGATGAAGACCCACCCGTAGCAGCAGCAGCGGGCCTAACACTCAAGGATTCTTCTGAGGAATCCTGGATAAGGCCGGAGTCCTCTAGCCTTAGCAACTTGGATGCATGAATAACTCCGATCACTGGTGAGAATATTGATGATGAAGGTGTTGGCGGTGTAGATTGCAGGTGCCATGATCTAGCTGAGAGAGGAGAGCTACCTGATGCTAAACTGCTTTTGCTATATTTTTATCAATCAGCTCAATTCCTTTGTAGCACCCTCTAACACGCTCTCTTCATTTGATCCCACAAATGTAGAAGAAGTTCTTACTCTGTTCTCATCTTCCTACTCTTCCTCCTGTCCTCTTGATCCCATTCCCTCACAAATTAGTAGGTCCCTGTCTCCTGTGCTCATTCCCCCTCTAACTAAAATCTGTAATCTCTCTCTTTTCTACTGATATTTTTCCATCACTATTCAAGTATGCAGTGATTACTCCCATTTAAAAAAATTCTGACCCAAACTCTCTCGCAAATTACCGCCCACTCTCTCAGCTCTCGTGCCCCTCCAAGCTTCTCAAAAGAATTGCCTACACTCGCCTCACACACTTTCTTACAGCAAACAACCTATTGGATCCTCTTCAGTCAGGCTTTCGCTCTCAACACTCCACAGAGACTACGCTGACCAAGGTTGTCAATGATTTGATCACAGCAAAAAGTAAAAACCATTACTCTCCTCTAATTCTCCTAGATCTCTCTGCTGCATTTGACACTGTTGACGACACTCTCCTCATACAAACGCTACAATCCGTAGGTCTTGAAGGCACTGTCCTATCCTGGTTCTCATCCTACCTATCTAATCGCTAATTTCAATGTTAATTTCTCTGGATCCATCTCTGCTCAACTTTCTTTATCAGTTGGAGTACCGCAAGGCTGAGTCCTAGGTCCTCTGATATTCTCTATCTACACCACTTCTCTTGGAAAACTAATAAGCTCCTTTTGATTTCAGTATCATCTCTATACGGATGATACACAAATCTATCTATCCTCTCCTGATCTTTCACCATCTGTGTTGTCTCGCGTTACTGACTGTCTTTCTGCCATTTCATCTTGGATGTCTTCTCACCAACTAAAACTCAATCTTTCAAAAACTGAATTAATAATATTTCCACCCAAAAACAGAAGCTTCCTGCCTGACATTTCTATTTCTGTTGATAACATGACCATAAATCCCACCACGCAAGCTCGCTGCCTAGGTATTATCCTTGACTCACAACTATCATTTATTCCCCACATCAACTCCATATCTAAATCATGTTACATACATCTAAAGAACATTTCCAGAATACGCACATATCTCACACAAGACACCGCAAAAACCTTAATTCATGCACTCATCATCTCCCGCATCAACTATTGCAATTCCCTCCTTACTGGTCTTCCCAAAGTCAGACTTGAACCCCTACAATCTATGATGCATGCAGCGGCTAGATTGATTTTCCTTGCAAACCTTTCTTCCTCTGCTGACCCACTCTGTCAGTCTCTACATTCTCGGTTACAGGACTTTTTTTGGGCTGCACCCACTTTGTGGAATTGCCTCCCCCACACAGTAAGACTTTCCTCTAGTTTCCAAACCTTCAAGCGTTCTCTGAAAACCCACCTCTTCAGACAAGCTTATGATATTCCTCAACCACCATCTTAATCTCCCCTATTACCACCCTCTACACAGCCAACACAAGACAACAACCCTCTGACCAACACTGGTACACGCACAGCCCACTCAGTACTTTTACCTTTGCGTTCTAGCTGGTCCAGTGTGCAATATGATGTAGCACATGTCCTTGTGTTTCAAACTCCCATCGTCCCATAGATTGTAAGCTTGCAAGCAGGATTCTCTTACCTCTCTGTCTGTATGTATTACCCAATATTGTTTTATTAATGTTTGTTCCCAATTGTAAAGCGCTACGGAATTTGCTGGTGCTATATAAATAAATGATGATAATGATGATGATGATAAGTTTCTGATTTTCCCAGAAGCATGCAATGAACTCGATTCAAATGGCACAACATGGATGAGGTTCCTAGATGGTTAAGATCCCTACCTCTACTGACTGTGGCTTTATAAATGCTACAAATGGCTAGACAACTGTTGTCAGGAATTGGGTAAAAATAATTCCACACATATGAGGTGGATATTTTGGTCTTATGCCCAGGCACTTCTTATCACTGGCAAGAACTGCTTTTACTTTGCATGACTTACACAAACAACATCCTCATCATAAAAATCCTCATTAGCGCCGTCATCACCTGCAAAAAATAAGCAGTGGCATCCTCAATTTCTATATCACCAGCTATACTGGTGCTGCTCATCCACACATTTGCAGAAATGGTGAAAAGAGTATATGAGTTCAGTATCAGAGAGATCAGGCTCACACATTGCACCCGTGGATAGACTCTCCTCAGGGATTTGTGACGTTTCTGAACACAGAGTTTGTTCTACTGCCGCACTGGGGGGTTTTCTGCACTGATTTTACAAATGTAATTTTTTTGGCACCTCTTCTAGACTCTGAATGACAAGGTCTTGCATTGTCATGACAGAGAGAAGAAGATGACTCACTGACAGTTGCAGAAATATCACTCATAAATAAAGGCCTTAATTTTTCCTTGCCACTGAGTGTGTAGAATGGTATGTTGGCAGATTTTATGTTTTTCCACAGTAAACTTTACCATTATTAGAGGTGTCTTTTCATTACCAATGTAAAAGCTTGTTTTTTTGGATTTCAGTTTCCCTGACTGTAACCCACCATGCCCTTGAGTATAGGCTTTAGTACATGACGTTGAAGGACTAGTATCATCATGACTGGTGCCAGCAGCTGTGAAGAGAGGAGGTGTTTGTTTCATCTCTGACTTCCAGAAGCCTGCAGGGTAGAGTTTTTTGCCTAACCCAGCCTGGATGGAGCCTCCTAGGGCAGCATTCCAGGAGAGTCCCCTGCCTACCTGATTTAACCAGGATCCATGATAATCAGCTTCCCAGTATAAGTGGTGCTACTGCTGGTGAAAATGCAGGAAAGGCCCCGGCTTCAACATCTCCGGGTGACAAAACAGACCGTGATCAGGATAAAGCTGAAGTTAAAGCTCCTGGCTCAGTGCAGCCTGTGGAAGAAAAGAAACCTGCAGCAAAGGTAACCCCCTGTTTTCAACTTACCACATTAGAGGGAGAAAGTGGTTCAGGAGGTGGGCTGGATCCTGGGGTGGAAGCGCCTGTTTCATCCAGTCAGGGTGGTCAGGAGGCTGAAGCCTTGGGGGATGCCCGGTCAGTGCCTGACTCCAGAGAGTATCTATCCTGGGGAGACAGAGTGGAAATAGAGGATCTGCAGGAAGAAGTGCAAAGGGCAGCGACCTCAGTTGCTAGATTGCAACAGAGAATTGCTAAAAAGAAGCTAAAGAAAAATAAGTTGTTTACCCGTGACAAAGTGGAAATGCAGAGGGCTATTGACGAATTGGCGGATAACCAAAAGTATAAAGAATCTCACCTGGAGGAGTTGCATAAGAAATTGGCATATTACAAGCAACATGCTAGCAATCCGAGGGAGAGTAGTCAGCTATTAACATGTGCTGATGCTTTTACTACTGATCTGTCCCAAGGTATGATACAGCTGACTGTGGGTCCTGCATGTGAAGCTGTAAAATGTGTGGATCCTGTCTCTGTAAATACAACCTCACAATCTGCATCAGTCCCTCTGCCTGCTAATATCCCTGTGGCAGAGATGGAAAATATGGAAGGAGAAAATGCCCTTTATTCATCCATAAGGGCATTGGAAGAAATTGTGACATCGCAGAGTGTGGTCGTGAGTGCAGTAAGGTCTGTAGTGGGCCTTACAGTCTCTAAAGTAAAAGAGTTACCTGAAGTCCAAGATGGTGGTTTGTCAGCGGCAGCTGAGAGCACTGAAGGGTCTGTAGTTGGCCCTGTTGTACATCAATCAGGGGTCACTCCTCTCCCTAGTGGTCCAGTGGTAAAATTCAAAACCCAAGATGGCGGCTTTGGTTCGAGTGCTGCGACCGGAAGTATGGCACAGTCTGTAATGGACTCTGTTGCATCTGTGTCAGCAGCTAACTGTGTTGTGCAACAGGGGGAGGCTCGGATTGATCTTGTAATGAGTGAGTCTCTTGGAGAACTAATGTCTGCAGCAGCCAGCGTTACCACAGATGTAAATAAACTGAGTTCAGAGACTGAGGCACCAAGTGCTTTGGACACTGAGATAAGGGGTGAGAAACTTGCATTTGCTAGTTCACCTAATGCTGGTGTGTCTGTGCAATCAGTCTTTGGGCCTGTTAGTATTGGAAAATTACCCAGTGGGGCTCAGTGTGTAAAAGATATTGCAATTAGTGTGGCTGAATCTGTTTTGGCTCCTGCTATGTCTGTGGCTGCTGCTATGGGGGTGGGGAGATCCCTGATCCTCCAGTTACTTCTTTAGAGCCTCAACCTGGGACTTCAGGTGCTATGGGTAGGCCAGCCCTTGTGTCATATGCTGGGGTATTAACAGGGAAGCGAGTGATGACTCCACAGCCTGTGTTAGGAGGAGTGCCACCAAAACGGCGAAATGTTGTTCAATTAAAATGGATAAGTAAAGAGACCCCCCCTCCCTCTAGGCCTGATTTTCTTAATCAATTTTTACACTGGGCTTTGTAGCTAGTGATCTGTTTGCTTGCATACAATCTGTAGGCTCCCCTGAGTATGACATTAGCTTTTCCACCTATGGGGGTCTTCAGGCATTCTGGAATATATGGGGTTCTGTTAAAGGGCAGAGTCCCTGGCTAAAATATAGAGCTTACGCAGTTACTAGACAAGAGCAGGTTAGGATTACAATATTAGTCCGTAACGAGTCTTTGTCAGTGGCAGATCTGTCCTTTTGGGTTAAAAGTTACGCAGACCTACTTTCACCCTTAAGTAAGGTACCGGATCCAGAACACAATGTTTGAGGTGGGGCCTGGTCCACGACTGTACGGCTGCGGGATAGTGAGGGGCGTACTCTGCATCATCCATCTACAGCCTACATAGGTCGGGATAGGATCCAGTGTTTCTACCCCGGGCAGCCTCGTTTACGCCACCGGTGTGGGTCTTTTCGTCACATTAGCAATAATTGTAAGGAATTGAAGTGTTCTCTGGGCCTTCTTCTATAACCTAGAATGATGGCTCACCAACCTATTAGATTTGCTACCATTAATGTGGCATCTATAATGTCCGAACGAGCTCGCTACATGGCCAATAGTTTTTTCGACACGCTTGAGGTCGATATTTTATTTTTGCAAGAGACCAGGGTAGCTCGACTGTCGGACCTCCCCAAAGCCAATCGTGAGTGGAGGCGGGGTCCCTCCTATTGGTCTCTTGCGGTCGAGCCGTACGGTGGGGTGGCGGTACTTTTTACCGGCATGGTAACCATTCAGCGGGTTATAGAACTTGAAGTAGGTAGATGTAGGATTCTGGATGTCACTCGACCTCAGGTTAATTAACATCTATGCCAGTCCGCAATCTAAGTGGGACAGGAAGTGCCTTTTCAGAGAGATAAAGCCTTACCTGTTTACAGCCCGGCAGGTAGTTTTTGGAGGTGATTTCAACACCATTATTAGGCCCAAAGACAGGGGAGGATCCAATTCTACGCTGGGCTACGATTCCCTTTTTCTAGTTAGTATGGTATTTTGTTGCAAGTTTTTCTAAATAAAAAAATCAGCAGCTGGTTGGTGCTTCTGCTCTTCTGTCGACTGTTCATCATCCATATCAATGAACCCACACAATTTGTCCAAAAATCCAAATTTTTTTTAATAGTTTTTCTGCAAATGACAAATGAGTACACAACTGAGTATAGTACACACCGCGAGTCATGATTTATGTGAACAACACAGTCAGATACATACACTAGAACAACGTGCAAGTTTAATAAAATATATGCTATTTTTAAGCAAATGACAACTGAGTTGATTACACACTGCAAGTCAGTATTTTTTTTGAACAACAGATACACAAACTACAAAAAATAACGCTATTTGAATAAAATAAAAAAGAGTTGCTTTTTTTAAAGCAAATGACAACTGAGTAGAGTACACATTGTGAGTCAGTGATTTATGTGTTCTGTTGCAGGATAGAAATAATGAGATTTGAGGGTGGAGACTGATGCTACTCCTCCTGTGTCTGTGTGAGCAATTGCGCCGGATCTCCTCGGGAGGGAGATCTGGTGATAACTTATATGTAATCCAAAACCCGCAAGATCCGACAACGCGACGATGACGCTTTGCCTCATCGTCAGATCCGAGGAAGCGTTGGGCTGCAATTCTTAATAAATGTTCCTTAGATTTAATTCTCCTGTTGGTGGAAGAATCCCCTAGGGAGCTTTCAGAAGTGAGGAGGAAAATTGTAGACCTGGAAACCAGATCTAAGTTTCTTTTAAGTAGTGATATCTCTGATAAGTGGCTGGATAATTTGAACAGTAATATTGAGACATATAGATGTGATCTCATCAGATTTAATTGGGAACTGTCAACAGGGACTATCTGGAGCAACCACTTTATATGTGGGTGACAGGGTGGAGACAGTTAGGCAAGCCACGACCTTATACCCTTAGACATTTTACAGACACTTCTTATGATACAGAAGCTTCCAGTGGTCCAAGTTCCTCACATAGCGATATAGACAAAGCACAAATTTCTATCTCCCAGAAGCCCCCTTTAGGGGTAAAAATCCACGCACAGCGGGGAGACGGAGAAAGCTCAGAATAAGTATGGGAGGTCAGAGCAAAAGGCAAACGTCCGTACAAGAGAAGGACCCGATCATTAATTTATCCTCTAAAATTCTCCGCCTTTTCTGTAGAGACTGGTTATGCTCACAGGTACTCGGATGCCCTAGGACTTAGACTCAGGGTAGTACAAGTTTATGGTGACACAGAGGCACACAGGAATGGGAGGTAATACATGGAGTAGGGATAGGCCAGAGGTCTGCAGACTGGACAGAAATGATAAAGTCTGACTGGCCTGACAGAGCACAGGTGGAGACGTCTGGTACAAGCAGGGTCAGGGCAACAGGCAAAGGTTCAGAGTCCGTTTACAGGCAGAAGGTCAGGGCCACAGGCAAAGGTTCAAAGTCCGGGTACAAGCAAAAGGTCAGAGCAACAGGCAAAGGTTCAGAGTCCGGGTACAGGCAGAAGGTCAGGGCCACAGGCAACGGTTCAAAGTCCGGGTACATGCAAAAGGTCAGGGCAACAGGCAAAGGTTCAGAGTCCAGGAACAGGCAGGGGTCATACACAAAAAAGCAATCCAAGGTTAAACACCAACACAGCACAGAAGCAGGTAGCAAACTGGAACAGAATGCTATAACCGGCAGCGAGGCTCAGTCCTCACTGCCTTAAATAGTACTGGTGGCCAATAAGCATGTAGTGTGCCCAGCTGCATAGTCAGCCAGGTGGCTGTAATAACTTAACCTAATCAGCCATGGATGGCTGATCCTAAATAGTCCTGTGCGCGCACGTGACTGGCTGTTTGACAGCCAGCCGGGCGCGGTGGCAGGGAGCCTCAAGCGTCCCGGTTGTTGCCTACGCAACCAGGACGAGGAGGCCGGAAGTGAAGTCCTGGTCATCATGGAGACGGATGGGACGCCAGCAACAGGAGGCAGCGAGTCAGGTTTTTACGTAATGTAAGTGATTTTAGTAACGTATTCATCAAGGAACATTTCTTTAGATCCACTCCTTGTTGAATTCGGGCGTGATTTATGTGAGAATGCATATAACGTTTGCATTGCATTCCTTAATGAATGAGGCCCTTTGTGAGTAAACAATTGTGTGCATACAGGGGCTCAGCTAGAGTTGTGTTGAATATTGGTAGCAGCTGATTGCAGGCAGGGCTCGGCTGGGTAAACAATTTAGGACAGGTGTGCCTCACATGGAATGAGAAAGTTGAGATGCTGTGATTGGGGAGGGTCTCCTTTCAGTTATAGTTTTAGTTATGTTAAGAAATTTTGGAAAATTAACTTCCAATACTTCTGTCAACAATCTGCCTTGGTCTTTATTTCCAGTGTGCGATAGAACTTCCACATCTTATAAGAACCTGGTCTGTCGCAACAAAATGAGAGTTTCCGTTTGTCTTACTTTAATGATTTACCCTGACTGCCCAATGGAAACTAAAAAAAACCATACCTTTTGGATTTAACATTAATAGTTACAGTCTGTCTGGAGTTCCTTTCATTTGGTCACAAAGTGATTTGCTCATGTTGTAGAACTATATGTTCCTGAGTGTGAGTAGTGTTGTAACCATTCATTTTGGGATAACTGTCACTAGTCTAATATGTTTCATACAGTATATACTTAATGATAAAAAGGCTAAAGAATAAAATAAACAGGGGAGCGTCATAGTTTTCTCTGGATTGAAGTCTGTGAAACCTACTAAAGAATCTTTACTTGTCCAGACTTGAAGCTGGGAGGGGTCTGACGAGCAATAGAAGCTTTGACTGGAATTCCAAGAATTCTTCTCTCGGTTCTATGTGGGTTGCACAGTAAGGTCAGCAGCAGTTTCGCTCCCTCCTCTCTCTTTCTCCAGTCTTTTATGTCAAGTTTTTGTGAAATACTCTGTATGTTTCCTGGTCTGTCTGTTTATCACTCTGTCTCTTTCTCAGTCATCTGTTGGTAGATTATTCAGCCGGTCTAGTAGCCTTAGCAAACAATTTATGAAGCACAAAAAGTCTGAGGTACAGCCACAATTTGTGCAAGCACATATAGACTGCCACCAATGTGCACGAGTTTGTGGAGAAAGATGATGTTTGTGGAGGTGAAGCAGTATGGTTATGGGGAGGAGTATTGCAGAGTCAGGGTATAGCGCGAAACACGAAGAAGGTGCACCGGTGGTGATCCGCAAAAGAACTTGAACTATGCAGCCAGTCTTTTGGTATCGTCTTACACTTTAATGTCCTTCATATTACACTTTGCCAGAAAAGAACAGGTGTTTTTAGGTGAACAATGTAATATAAAGATTTACACGCACACAAGTGCCACATGTAATAAAATCAGTTCTGATGTCCCTTCACTCTCATGATTAATCCATAAATGAGTCTAAAATTATCAGCATTTTAGCAGAGAAATGAAAATGTATAATTTAATGAAAGGGGTTCTTCTAAAGTGATAGGAGCTTGGAATTTGATGTTTCACTTACACTTTTGCACTGTGCACTTCTGATTTTTCTCTTGTTCTTTACACTTAGGTGAACTTTTACTTTGTAAAGAGATGAATGTAGGCATGTACCCTGATGGGTGGACCATGAAGGTGCAACAATACACTTAGTACATAAGGTTCAATGTATTGCTTCTACAATAATCTCTGTTGTATCTTAGAAAATGCCATTTGCATTCTTCTGGTACAAATGGCATTGGCATATCTCTGTAGTAGTGAATTTACACAATCACCTACACAATTGATCAGATTCATCTTCGGACGTAAGTCCTGTTCTATGCCATGCCTTGCATGAAATTGGTCTGTGCATGCTCAAAAACGGACTTTACACGACCTACGACTTGAAGGGCTCCCTCCCTCCAAACAGCCCCAGCAATAAATTAAATTGCATTTACGTTTACCAAATATAACCATTGTACACAACCATGCCCGGCATTAAAAAATTCATATTCACATTTAATAAACAGCCCTCCTCCCAAAAATCATCCCCATATTCAACCATTATCACCAAACCACCGCAGCATTAAAGGTCCCGTCACCTAACCTTAAATTAATAGGCCCCACTACCAAATTGGCACAATATTACCGGCGGCCGCATCACTTGTCACGCGATGCGGGCGCGTCAGCACACGGGCGCCAGCATAACATGACACGTCATGTGATGCGTCATGTGATGTGGCCGCCTGTGCGCCCCCTGGGCTGAAACTTGCCATCCTGCGCCTGCCCACAACTAACTTAAATAGCCTCATCATTATCCCACAAAAAATTAGCCCCACACCTGCACTTAAAAAGCCTACCTCCCACACTATATTAACACACTGGCCCCCACTCTCTCACACACACACACACACACACGCTATATTAACACACTGGCCCTCACTCACACACACACATGCTATATTAACACACTGGCCCCCACTCTCTCACACACACACACACGCTATATTAACACACTGACCCCCACTTTCACACACACACACACGTGCTATATTAACACACTGGCACCCACTCTCATACATACATACTATATTAACACACTGGCTCACACACACACATACTATATTAGCACACTGGCACACACACTATATCGGCACACACACCATATCAGTGCACTCTATTAACGTGTCCCCAAAACTTACCTTATTCCCTGCGCGTGCGCTGTCTTCAGCACTTCTCACATGGGACGGCACCTGTCATGTGGTGCACATTCCATGTGACAGCTAGACTCTCACAGGTAGGCTGGGGGGGACGGATCAGGAGGATCCGCAGCCAATATGAAAGGTGGCTGGTCCCAGAAGAGGGGCCAGCCACCGCTCAGTCCACCGGCCCAAAATAGATTATTTCTGTCCGGCCCGGGGGGCATATGCCCCCCTACCCTCCGGCCCAGCCCGCCCCTGCTTGCGTGTAAGAGAAATATAAAAATGCATATTATATACAGTACACATTAAGAACATCCTGATTTATGCATTTCATTTAAAAAAAAGTAAATATATATTTTTATTAAGGATTATAGTATTAAGAGTTATAAATTAATTTTATGAAACCTTTTTTTGCATGCATTCTGATGGGACTTTATATTGCACATATGCATTGTGCGCAGGGCCATCTTTTCCATTAGGCACGATGGGCAGCTGCCCGGGGGCCCCACGGGCAAGGGGGCCCCATAGGCACAGCTCTTAAGGAGAATAAATAATCCTGCAAAAGAAAAAAACCTGCAAAAAAACCTTACAAGGGTCACTGAGCAAGTACATCTATCTATCTCTAAATATCTATATCTATATCTATATCTAGGGGCCCCGCTGCACTGCTTTGCCCGGGGGCCCATAATGTTGTTAAGATGGCCCTGATTGTGTGTATACTGCAGTGTGTTCTGTCTGTGTGCATACGGCAAGTAACATATAGCCAGAGTGTACTTATACCCATATTCAAATGGAAAATTTTCTTGAGATCCACTTGTACTTGAATAGGGCATACATTCATACACGTTACATCCAAATTGTTTAAACGCAAGTTGCGTTCACTTTGCGTTCAAAGATGAATTAGACCCTCTATGCACATATCTCTATGTGGGTATATCTATTGTGCCTAGCAGAGAGTTAACTGCTCAAGTTTCTATGACAACCATATAAAACCTGTAGTGACTCAAGATTTCTTCAATACAATGTGAAGTAAAAAAAAGCTACATATGGTTACTTTAACCTTACACTGGCCAAACCCCACATTTAAAACAAAGCACCGTTTCCTGTAGAGAAGGGCCAGTCCTATGTAGAATTATACAATCAATTATACAGTATTCATTCTTTGCCAATCACTACTAGTGAAGAGCAGCTACTCTTTGTTCCAAATGGCTATAAGATGCAAGGTGACAGGATGACAATGCACTTGATATGAAGCAATATCTACCACCTTTCTTATAATGCCACTTTATATTATGTATGTCACAGTTCTGGCTACAAAATTAAAATAATTGTAAAGAAGCCCAACAGCAATCTCTTTCCAAAAAATATCCTAAACTAAAGGTAGGGTCTGAGCACCCTATAGAACCATAATAAATGGTTTCTCAGTACTAGTAACTACATTATCAAGAGGAACAACCAGAATAATTTAAGCTCAGGTTACACAAACTTAAAAAAAAAGTTCCGATGTATTCGTATTCAGCTAAATGATATAGGTACAAGAATACTGAGGATTGTATGACGAGAGTCCCTAAAGACGAAAGCACTTAAACAACGTACCTGTGTGCATTGCTTGAAATTTACACTTACCATGAAGGGGTTAAACTATTACCTGTGCCAGGGCGGCCAATAGAAGGAAAGTGGGAGTGCTATGGTAACTTATATAAGTCCCCAGGGAATAATTCTGTTCCAGCCAGCTTCAACGGATCCTTTGCAGAGGAAGACATTGAGAAGGATTTGTATCTGATTTATCAAGTATTTTTGCCCCCTTTCTTTTCAGTTTCCCTTAGCTTGTTCCACCCCTAACTAGTTAGCTTTTGCCTGTATTCCTCAACCTCACCTTTGTTAATTTGCTAGCTACCTCTCCCGTGCTCAACCGCTCCTTCTCCCCTCTCTACTACACAATTCATACCTGTTTTTTGTCACCCCCCCCCCTTCAGTTTAATTTCAGTGTCACCTTTCGCACGCCATGCCCGAAATTACAGGTTGGTCGCCCCCTCAGACTATGGCACACCACCTCCCTGCTCCTGTTACACGGTGGCCATATTGCCTCACAAAACCCGGCACAGATGGCGCTTCTTTCTCCAACACCCCACCCTCCAGGGAACTCATGGGTCAGCGTCCCGGTCCTTCCCCAGCTGCTTCCCATAAAGGCAGAAGCACAGTGATGAAGTTGCGTGCCCTGCTGGTCCCCCTTCTGGGGATTCCTGCCAATTTTACTCTAATTTATCCCAAGTTTCCCCCCTCAGACCTGGGTTTCGGTACAACCCTTCAAGCGAGATTATAGACGGTTACCATCATACTAGCTCTGGTGACTTAATCCAATTGCCATTTCCCCCTGTCAATTTTAGAGACGACTACAGCCCAGCAGTCCAGCAAAATTTGCACCACAGCCTAGGTTCCAGGCATACAGTCACGCACAGAGATTTAATCAGTGATTGCTATGACCACCCGTGTCATCACAGCCACCAACGGATGAAGCATTGAGTTCTACTACTAGGGTTATTAACGTGTCTTTTGTTTCAGTTCCTCAGAGTCATCCCATAATTGTGGAGGGAAGTCGTTACACGCAGGCAACTGAGGAGCACACCTAGTCGATCGGCAACATGGAGCAGCCAACAACAGCGCAAGCCACCCCGGGAACCACAACTGATTCATCTTGAAACATCGCTTTGGGTGAGACCCCTTTAAATGTTTCAAACACAACACATCACGACAGTCCACCCGTTGATACCAATGTCCTCAAATGCAGTTCAAGGCCCGCGCAAGCTCATAAAATTGTTACAGACGCAGTTGGTAGGCAAACCTCGATCAAAAACTAGTCTGGTTTTAGGACCTCAAGTGGGAGACCGGGCGGGCGATATGGGGCAGTGTGAGAGTAAAAATAAAGAGAGGAATTTTCATTTATATGTTTACGATTACGGAAACAGTCAAAAGGAGTCTAGACGAGGCGTGTGGCAAGAATGGCATAGGAGATCACGAGTACCAGTCCTTCCCCAACTTGTTGAAGGGTGAAGGCCATTTATTTTGAGTATAGACTGGCGGAAAACACCAACATGTGGAAGTATTTGTACATGATAAGTGACATGTTCACAAAGGATGAGGGTTACATATGACGAGGTTATGATGACATATTTAGGCATTACAATGAGTGGCCGTTCCAGCATTCCTCTTGGCCATAAAGATATTAACACATGGATGGAATTGATGTGGCCCAGCAGTCAGCCAACCTTTTACCAGGAAAAAAGCGATTTCAATCTCGGGGGAGGGCGACAGCACCCCCCCTCAAAGAAATAGATGCTACGCCTTTAATTCAGGGTCCTGCTCCCGTGGCACAGGGTGTAAATATAGACACGTGTGCTCCACTTGTCGAGGTTCCCATCCCGCTACCGAATGTACCAAACCTACCCACTCAACTGGCAGAGGAAGAGGCAGCTCTGCAGCAATGCTCCCATCCCAATTAATCTCACAGCATTGAATAGATGGCTTAGCCTATCACCAGATAAGGAAGCTGAATCTTTTTTTAGAAACGGTTTTAGAGATGGCTTTGAAATTCCGGTTCAGGGGACCTTGCGTCTCCCTATACCCCAAACTTAAAATCTTCTTACATCTTTCCCAAATCGATAGTTGACAAGATTACAAAAGAAATTTGCCTCGGTCGTATGATAGGCCCCTTTACTCATCCCCCCTCCGCAATTTAGTAGTATTCCCAATAGGGGTAGTGCCCAAAAAAGCAGTCTGTAAATTTCGGCAGATACATCACTTATCATACCCGGCCGGCGGCTCAGTAAACAATGCTATAGTTGCCTCACAGAGCTCAGTGAACTATCAATCGTTTGAATCAGCCCTCTCGCTAGTGCAAGAGCATGGTCACGGCTCGCTGCTAGCCAAGCTGAACATTGATGCAGCTTTCAACTTACTGCCACTCCATCCGGACTTTTAAATTCATGGGCTTTCGTTACCAAGGGGGTTTCTATATAGATCGTTACCTACCTATGGGTTGTGCTATTTCCTGTGCATACTTTGAGAGGTTCAGCTCCTTTCTCCATTGGTGCATTCAGGCGGGAACGGGGCACCACGAAATAGCCCACTACTTAGATGATTTTTTAATAATAGGTAGGGTGGGATTCCCAGAGTGCAAGAATATTCTGTCAGCGGCACAAGATCTATTTGCGGTTTTAGGTGTTCCAATAGCGCACTACAAGACCAAAGGGCCAACTCACAAGTTATTATTTTTAGGGATCGAAATTGATAACTTAGCGGGTTGTTGCAGGCTTCCTAAAGATAAAATCAACGAAATTATAGAGGCAGCATCTGAGTTACAGCGCAGTGACGTTACAAAGCTGTGCAAAGTGCAGTCTTTATTAGGCCTTTTTAATTCTACTTGTAGGATCATTCCGATGGGCCGAGTTTTCTGCAGAAAACTGCAAAAGGCCACGGCGAGCAAAGTAAATCCACATGCAACCATTCGATTATCGCAGGAGATAAAAGAGGACATGCTGATATGGTTAAGGTTCCTGCGTGAATTCAATGGTAAGAGAATATGGCCTTCGACCCATTGACTAACAAGCCATTAAACCTTTACACGGATGCGTCAGGAAATCACGGGTTTGGGACTTATCTCAGTGGGTATTGGTGTGCCGCACACTGGCGTCAATCGGGTCTAGTTCACAACTTGTTAATTTTAGAGCTCTTTCCCATTATTGTGTCCCTCGAGCTGTGGGCAAGATTAAGTGGCTGTCATATCATTTTCTGGTGCGACAATCTGGGCGTTTTTCAATCGATTAACAAACAGACCGCATCATCCCATCACGCCATCTCCTTGTTGCAACACCTGATTCTTCACTGGAGCATGATATCACGTTCAGCACACGACACATAGCGGGGATTAAAAACAGCATAGCAGACGCCTTGTCACATTTTCAATGGTGTAGGTTTATGGCTTTAGCTCCGAGTGCTAATCTACAATGGACATCATGCTCCTCTTGTCAGGCAGATCATCAAGCTGGCATAAGGGGACTAGCCGAACGATCTTTAGCACAACCTACGAGACGAGCCTACCTGAAGTTGTGGCAACAATGGTCCTGTTTTCTGGAATCAAGGAAGACTCCAGTGTCAGGACAGGTAGATGCCATGTCAGCGTTTATGTGGGAACGATACAGCGAAAGTTCATCAAAAACAGCTATGTCGTCCACTCTAGCAGGTATATCATTCATGTCTCACTTCCAAGGCCTCACCAATGTCACAAAGTGCTTTATAATAGCCAAAGCTTTAAAAGGTTGGGCTAGAGATAGACCTATACCATCGGACACTAGGAGACCAGTAGATTTTCCTATGCTACATAGCTTAATGAAGGTACTGCCAGCGGTTACACACGATAGTTACGAGCTATTACTATTTCATACACAGGATTTGCTCTGGCATTTTTTAGGGCTTTTAGAATTTCCAAATTAGTGGATAGTGGGACATTCATGTGTTCTGGGCGCTTGGTTCCGGTTATAAGTTTGTTAGCTGACCCACACTTTCTCCGCTTTATACATAATAAACTGTGACCTATTTTGCCACATATAATGTCTCTGTGTCTTTATTTTAGTTAAGCTAAGTTAAGTACAGTAATACAAGGTGTAGGACAGGCATGAATATAAGCATCCAGGTTATGTTGTTTAAAATGGGCATGACTACTTCAACATTTAAAAAAAAAAAAAAAAAAGGAAAAACAGTCCATTTTCTCTATACGAAATAATGTCTGAAAATAACCTAACATTTTAGAATAAAGGCTCTTGGTTTGTTTTGGGTGATTATAGCACAATGCAATGACAACATCAAATTTCCAGTTGATAGTTCCACGTGAATTGATAATCTGCATTCCCAGGAAGATACGATCAGTCTACAAAATGGCATCTAATTCAATAATACTAAAAAGAAAATGACCAGCTGCTTACAGCACTCACTAGTTTATTCATGTGTTATTAACATATTTTCTTATTTGCTATTGCAGAATCGAATATGTTACCTGGTGAAATGTATTTATTTTTCAGGCTAGTTCCAATAGTTGCACAACAGTCCCAATTTTAGGAGACTGTCCTGTCATTTGCTCACCAGAGGCAGATGCACAAGGCACTTCATGGGTGTTTTTAGCAGAGGAATAGGGGGTTTGTGACAAGGTAGCCCATCCGAATTGTTAGTTAAGTCCTGGAGGATGTGGCACGCACCCACATGCTCTAGCTGTGCCTTTGCTGGTAATGCCCCAAAAGCAGTATGGCCATGCTCTCTTGTCCTGATTCCAGAGGAGGGCAATGTTGGAAGTTAAACGAGTATGATACCATAATTCACAGGGGCAAACGGAGGATTAAAAAAATTAAAGAGAGAGAGTTGCTGTGCATGCGCGAATGCATGCGCAGCAGCTCTCTCTCAGCTCCATTTCTTAGCGATGCTGTGCTGTACAGCCGCGGCGCTGTCAAAGAAGCGTCCATGGCAGCACCACCGCAGACACTTCTGTGACAGCGCCGCGGCTGCTGTACAGTACAGGGCAATGTTAAGTGGAGGGGAGGCGAAACCCAGAAACCCCCCCTGCGTGCGACCGATTCATATTCTGCCTACAATGTGACAGGTAAAGGTGGTCAGGAATGGTTTCCAGACAAAATCGAGGTGATGTATTGGTTGCTCAATAAATTATCAGATCACGGAGCCAGCAGAGATAGGTCTCTCTCACACTGGCGGACAGTAAATTGGTCAGTTTATTCTTCAGAACTGCAATTTTTTATATACATATTTTATATGTTGATGATTTTATAGAACGAATGATTGTAAACTATTCCTCACATCAGTCTCCTATTTAAGTACTCCATGAAGCACACTAAGCCATCCCTCCAGATAAAGACCTATGTTGAAACACGTTGGCGGCGTGGTTTGAAGCAAACTTTAAATCTATAATGTTTTGTTGCCCATGTCATAGACCCAGACCATGAGGTTACATACAGCAATAATCGGCTTTTATGAACTCTGGTATGTGTTCATTTTTATTGTGCCTTCAAATGTTAATATTTATGCACTATGGAAACACCTCCTGTGTTTCCTGTTTTAGATTTTATAATATGTATACACATTTTTAACAATTATTCTGCGCTACTAAATTACCGCGGAAGGGTGGGAGCAATTGTCTAGATTGTGAGCAGCAGCTCTTTAATAAGGTAGATGTTAGAAGTAGAGATGCTAACGGACCCCCGTGTTTTGGTTTTGGATCTGGATTACCGTCGTGTTATGGTTTTGTTTGGTTTTGTTTTGCTATTTTGTTTAAAGATCAATGTTTTTGGGCATAAAATAACCAAATTTAGTGCTCCACCTGTTTCTTGGATAAGTAATGTAATTGTAAAGCTAATAAATTATCCAAAAAACAGTTTAATTCCTGGTAGGCCTTCATTAATTAATTAACACACAAACCAGATTGTCTTCCTCTCCATCTATGCATATTGGCAATGCAGCCATCGTCTTTGGATGTATATTACACCCTACACTTATAGTTAAATATGTAAAGGAATGGGCAAAGGCGGTTTGGTTTCTGTCTCTCTAGGCCCCCCTCCACTTGTAGAAAATACTCAAAAATTCAGCCGTTATAGACTGTACAATATTAACTGAAATGGACAAAGCCACTTTGGGGTCAGTCTGTGTATGACACCCTACCCTTAATGAGAAATTGCCCAAACAGCAGCCTTTCAAGACGGTACGTGATATAGAAATGCCCCAAGTCCCTTTCCTCTTTGGGGGTAGATTGCACCCTACACTTAAATAGAAAGTTTTAAAAAGATGTTATCATCAGTGTGTACGTCATCATCACAGATCAATTCATCGCTGCTTGAATCCGCCATTAGAGAACAGTCAGTGCTTGGATGTCTTTGATGGTGAAGGCCTTCCTCGTGGAAGATGTAGTTCATTTTTATAAACATCATTTTCTCCACATTTTTGGGAAGTAACCTTCTACGGCGATCACTGACCAAGTTCCCGGCTATGCTGAACACTCGTTCAGAGTACACACTGGAGGGTGGGCAGCTTAGGTATTGCAAAGCAAGTTTGTACATGGGTTTCCAAATGGCCTGCTTTTCTTCCCAGTAAGGAAAGGGATTGTCTGACATTTCCATATCAATTACCTCTTGAAAATAATCCTCCACCATCCTTTGCATGTTAATACTTGGATTGGATGGAATTATGGGCAAGGTCACACATTTTTTTGAAAAATCCTTCAAACCAGCCTAGATGTTAAACTGTTCTGGTCTGCCCCCTGCGTCATCCCTGCTTCTTTTTGGAAAATTTAATTTTTTACGAGCATCAGCTACTTGAGAAACTGAAGGAGGACACGTCGTCAAGCCAAGGCCCAGTTCAGCGGACAACTTGCTGAGCAATAGCTCCTTGCAAAAGTTCACATCTTGTTCATTTTGAAGCAAAGACTCAATGTAGGTCTTAAACCTTGGATCAAGCACAGTGGCCAAAACGTACTGATCCGAGTTCAAGATCTTAATAACCTCGAGGATCATTGTGAAGCAAATTAAGTACTTGATCTACAAGGCCAACATACTTTTGCGGAATTGCATGTTTCATCTCCTCCTTCAGATTCTCAAGCTGCTTTTCCAATAGTCTAATTAAAGGAATGACTTGGCTCAAACTAGCGAATCTGCACTCACTTCACACGTCACAACTTCAAATGGTTATATATGGTTATATATGGTATGAAACTAGAGATGCTCAGGCTCGGTTCCCCGAGAACCGAACAAATCCGAACTTAACAGATCTCAGTACCGGGCCGAGCCAGCTCTGTACTTTCGTGCGCCCTCGGAATTGAAAACAAGGAAAAAGTCATCATTACGTCATTGGATCTCGCGAGTTTTGTATTCTATAAGTACCGCCCTCCACGATGATCCAGCACCATTTCACAGAGGGGGGTAGCACAGTTCTTGGCAGTCTCTAGAGCAGTTGGGCAGCATCATAGGTAGAAAAAAAAGAGGATGGGTAGCAATGTTCTTCAAAGTCTCCAGTGACATTCAGGAGAGCTCCATTGCTAATTGTCATTGCTGAAATAGAATTAATAGGTCTGGCAGGCTTGGACTTCTAAATCTGCAGTCACATTGTACTGTGCTATATAGGTAACACACAAAGAGGAGAGCTCCATCGCTAATTGTCATTGCTGAAATACAAATAATAGGGCTAGCAGTCTGGGTATGAATCTGCAGTCACATTGTACTGTGTTATATAGGTAAAACACAAGGAGGAGAGCTCAATTGCTAATTGTCATTGCTGAAATAGAAATAATAGGGCTGGCAGGCTTGGTCTTCTAAATCTGCAGTCACATTGTACTGTGTTATATAGGTAAAACACAAGGAGGAGAGCTCCATTGCTAATTGTCATTGCTGAAATAGAAATATTAGGGCTGGCAGTCTTGGTCTAAATCTGCAGTTACATTTTACTGTACCATAACTCACTCAGAAACAGGAGGGGTGGCATTGTTCTTGTCATTCTCCAGTCTCAGTCATGATGATACTTATCCCTCTACCTCATATGCTAAAGTCTATGTTCAAGTGCATAGTGTTTTTAAGTCTGGGAAACAAAAATGTAAATAAAAAGCTTGTACCTTTTTAAAGAATAAAATACCTCTCTAATAAAGGTGAAAGTTTATTGTAGAAAAACATAAAATTGCCAACATACCATTGTACCCAACATATTACCAAGCATACCATCATCAGCTAGTGTTACAATTCAGGTTACCTTAGTCAGTATTTTCGCAGGCCTTCCTAGGGCGTGGAGTCTAACGGCCCTCCCGGTCTTCACCAAGAACCACCACAAGGCAGGATGGGTTTTGCTGCCGGAGAACCGCAGTTCGCGGCCCCCAGGTTATCCTACTGACGTAAGGAGAGAGCTCTATGTGATGGACAGGCAGAGGCAAAATAGGACAGGCTGGTGCAAGTAACCAAAGCACACTAACCATGAGATCCGGAAGATGGTAGTTTGGAACGGAAGCCGGTTCGGTACACAGGAATCAGTCCAATGCGCAGTACCAGGGATGAGACCAGAGGATAGCCAAGAACACAGCCGGGTCGGTACACAGGAATCAGTCCAATATGCAGTGCCAGGGATGAGACCAAAGAATAGCCGGGAACACAGCCGGGTCGGTACACAGGAATCTGGAACAATGCAGGAGAACACAGGAGGCAGGAACACAGGAGAGGGAGCCACTGATAAATGGGCAAGAGTAAGGATCTAAGCAACTTTGACAAGCACTAAATTGTAATGGCTAGATGACCGGGTCAGAGCCTTTCCAAAATGGCAGGTCTTATGTGGTGTTCCCGATATGCAGTGGTTATTATCTAAGAAAAGTGGTCGAAATAAGGACAACCAGTGAACCAGCGACAGGGTCAAGGGTGCTCAAGGGTCAGATACTACAGGACACCTTCAAAGGTCTTGTGAAGTCCATGCCTCGACGGGTCACAGCTGTTTTGGCGGTACAAGGGAGACCTACAAAATATTAGGCAGGTGGTTTTAGTGTTTTGGCTGATACGTGTATACTTTTATTATTATTATCTTTGACTTATAAGGCGCAAAGGGTCCGCAACGCCGTACATTACATATACAGAAAACAGAACCAAGGCACAACATGATACAAAAATGTATACAATCACAGGTGACAGGGTAAAGCAAATCAGATTATATCTGGGACAGATAGTGAAAGGGATGGTAGAAATCAGCGAGAAGAAGGCCAAAGCTTAAGAAGACATGGAAAACCGGGCTTGCGAAGCAGGCCAAGTGGTATAGAGGGTGAAGGAACAGTAGAAGGAGCACACAAGGAAAGAGGGCCCTGTTCATGAGAGCTTACATCCTAAAGGCCAAATATACTTATAAATATGGATATAAAAATAAGCAATTCTATGACATACCGGGTCTGATTCCTGTTCAAACTTAAGTCCCTTTGCATGCACTGTCTTATTTGAAATAGCTCTGCACGTGCTCAGAAACGCAATGAACACAGCTGCATGCAATTCGTATTTGAACTCAAATGACACTTACGACTGCCTATGATTTGAAGGGCAGAACAGGGGTGAGGAGGGGTGGAGGAAGGCAGGCGATGTACAGTAAGATGGTGCCTAGGACATTCCAACGCAGATACGTCTGATTCAAGTTGTGGGTTTTCCTAAGGTACATTGCTTCAGCCGTACCATTTGCATCAGCTCCTGGGCAGGTGTATTTGCTGACTGATAATGATGATTGTCACAGCATAGTCTTTGTATTAAAATGTACATATATGCTTGCCACTAGATAGCTAACATTTGTTTGCAAGAAACAGAGAATATAAAAATGCATTGTATGTACAGTACACATTAAGAACATCCTGATTTATGTATTTATTTTAAAACAAAACAAAAAAATGCTTTTATATTTTTTTTAAAAAAAAAACATTTTTGCAATGATTATAGTATTTTGAGTTGTTAATTTATTTTATAGAATATTTTTTTTGCATGCGTTCTGATGGGACTTTATATTGCACATATGAATGTGCGTATTCTGTACTGTGTTCTATCTGTTAACGTATGACGAGTAGCATTTAAGCAGAGTGTACTTACACCCAGATTCAAATTGAAATGGATCTTGAGATTTGAGTACGGTCACAACTATCCACAAGTTCTGTGCTCGTTTTTTTAAACGCAAGTTGCGTACAGGTTGAGTCCGAACGTGAATCAAGCCCACTTTGTGCAAATCAAAAAGATTAAGTCAAATCAGATAAAATTAATTGGACACCAAACCTGAGGGTTCATGGGACATGCAGACTTTGTTAGGGAAGGGAGCAGAGCTGCGAGTGAACTACTCTTGACATATTAGAAATTTTAATAATTTAAGTAGGATTGAGGAGGTGATTAACTAGTTTATTCCTATGAGTGCAGTTGCCAATTGAAGGAAGAACTAGCATACACGCCCATGTTGACAGTGGATTATTGTTTTTTCTAGCATGCAAAAAGATATGACACCAGGGGGTAAATGTATCAAGCTGAGAGTTTTCCGGCGGGTTTGAAAAGTGGAGATGTTGCCTATAGCAACCAATCAGATTCTGTCTATCATTTTGTAGAATGCACTAAATAAATGATAGCTAGAATCTGATTGGTTTTTCAAACCCGCCGGAAAACTCTCAGCTTGATACATTTACCCCCTGGGGGTAAATGTATCAAGGTCTGATTTTGCAAAATCAGCGATTTTCTCGGGAGAGTTGAAACTCGCAGGTGTATGAAGCAGAAACTCCCGACTGTTTGTCACTGCAGCTATACAACTCTCAAATGTATGAAGCTGCGAGTAAGCAAACTCAGGAGAGTTTGCTTTCAAACACGCCAGATACAACACGCTGCTTGCTAGCTTGTATAAACACATCACTGTTACACTGCCTGTCAGTGTAAAAATTGTAAAGAACAGATAAAAGTAAAAAAAAAAAAGCGTGGGGTCCCCCCTCTATTCATGCTCAACCCTAGTGCTGCCTGACTACTGCTGGTTCCGTGAAAATCGGGGAAAATTTTTGCGAGGGGTCCCCCCGATTTTCACTTAACCAGCACTAAGCAAACCATCCGGGGTTGGAGGCACTATAGCAGCGGGACACGCAGAAGTCCCCCTGCCATAATAACTAACCAACCCCAGGCTGTTCAGCGCTGGGCTGGATTCCCTACGGAAAGGGGTGCACCGAAAAAAACAAGCGGGCCCCCCCCCTAGAGACACCCAGCCTAGAGACACCCAGCTCATTGCGTAGCGGAGTTCCTAGCTTGCTAGGAGCTGTTTGCGGCGGCTCCTGTCTTTTTTTTTGTTTCTTCAATCAAGATCAAAGATTCGTGGGATTTACAAATATGGGGCCCCCCCTGGCCAAAGAACTGAAGACTTCTATCAACAATGGGCTCCCCCTGGGCGAAGAATTGACGAGGTTACAAGCCAGGACATTTGGAAGTATAAATAACTTGGGGACTGGGGCAAGCCGGACTGTTGGAATTACAAATTTATTTGGGACATTTGTGACAGCCATTTTTGGATTGAAAGCTGCTGACAAAAGAAAGAAAACTTCATCGGTGAGTATCAGGGAATTTATTATTTTTAATAAAAATATATGGTGTAAATGAGGATGCTTACTGTGTTTATTGTGGGTTTTTTATTTTTATCAAATGTTAGTGTTTTTTACGAGGGTGTGGTGGTTTTTTAAACATTTTCTTTTGTGGAACTACAGGTCCCAGCCAGCCATGGATGTCAGGGCATGTTGGCACTTGTGGTTCTCCAAGTGCCAACATGCCCTGGCTGCCATGGGTATGCTGGTGCTTGTAGTTATACAAGCAGCAGCATGGCCACAATATTTTGGGCATCCTGACTGGCTGGGACTTGTAGTTCCACAAAAAAAAATGGCGGCCTTTTCTTTTTTTTAAAACATTTATCGTCGATATTACCCTACTACCCACAGCCCACGGGGGTAGGAAGAGCCCTAGTGCTATCAGCACTGGGCTGGGTGTCTCTAGCGGGGGCGCCCGCTCGTTTTTTTCGACGGACCCCACTCCCTAGGGAATCCAGCCGAGCGCTGAACAGCCTGGGGTTGGTTAGTCATTATGGTAGGGGTCCCCTGCTGCGTGTCCCACTCCTATAGTGCCTCCAACCCCGGATGGTTTGCCTAGTGCTGGTTAAGTGAAAATCGGGGGGACCCCACGCAAAATTTGTCCCCAATTTTCACGGAACCAGCAGTAGTCAGGCAGCACTAGGGTTAAGTAGGAATAGAGGTGGGACCCCACGTTTTTTTGTGTTTTTTTTTTTTAACTTTAATCTATTCTTTACAGTTTTTACAGCTGCCGGAGTATGACAGGGCAGTGTAACAGTGATGTGTTTACAACACGCTGCTACAACACAGGAGAGTTTGAAATCGCTGCAAATCGCCGGAGATGACCAGTGATTTTGAAGTTCAGGGTAAAAATCGCACCTTGATACATTTGATGAGTTTGGAACTAAAATTGGAAGTTAACACCCGCGATTTGCCGCAATTTTAACACGCTGGCAAAATAGGACCTTGATACATTTACCCCCTGGCATCCAATGTCTAAAATAATTGGGGCTATAAATCGGTCATGATTTTAGCTTTGCAAAGTAAATTTCTAAACACTACAAGTTACAATGTTATCAAAAATAAACTATTTCTTACCAGCGCTTCTCTTATCTACTATTTAACATGTTCCACATATTTCCTGGACAATTGCCACATACTCATTATTTTTGTTAAGACTTGTACATTATATTTGAAGCAATCTTAAAGGCACAATAGACATTATTAGATGACTTCTATATTATATTTAAAGCAATCATAAAGGCACAATACACATTATTAAAGGACATCTATATTCTAATATCTCACCTCCCACCCCAAACTCTGACTACCATCAGTGCCCAGTATCTTGCTTCCTATTTTAAGGACAAGATTAATAAGATCTGACTTGAAATGGTATCATCTCCCTCGACAAGCAATCAGCTCAATTCCTCTGCAGCACCTACTGCCTCCCTCTCTTTATTTTATCCCACAAATGAAGAGCAAGTATCTACTCTCTTCTTATCTTCCTACTCTACCTCATGTCCTCTTGATCCCATAGCATCACAAATTAGTATGTCCCTGTTTCCTGAGCTCATTCCACCTATAACTAAAATGTGTAATTTCTCTCTCTCTACTGGTATCTTTCTATCACTATTCAAGCACACAGTAATTATTCAGCATCCCAACATCCATATAACTAAAATGTTTAATCTCTCTCTCTACTGGTATCTTTCTATCACTATTCAAGCACACAGTGATTACTCCTATTCTGAAAAAACAAAATTCTGACCCAAACTCTCTCTGAAATTACCGCCCCATCTCTCAGCTCCCATGCACCTCCAAACTTCTTGAGAGAATTGCCTACACTCGCCTCACAGCAAACAACCTATTGGATTCTCTTCAGTCAGGCTTTCGCTCTCAACACTCCACAGAGACTGCGTTGACCAAGGTTGTCAATGATTTGATCACTGCTAAAACTAAAGTCCATTTCTAATTCTCTTGGATCTCTCTGCTGCATTTGACACTGTTGACCACTCTCTCCTCAAACAAACACTTCAAGCTCTAGGTCTTCAAGACACTGTGCTATCCTGGTTCCCATCCTACCTATCTAATCGCTCGTTCAGTGTTAATTTCTCTGCATCCACCCCTGCTCTGCTTCCTTTATCAGTCGGAGTACCACATGGCTGAGTCCTAGGTCCTCTGCTATTCTCTATCTACACCTGCTCTCTTGGAAAATGAATAAACTCCTTTGGATTTCAGTATCATCTCTATGCAGCTGATATATAAATGTATCCAACCTCTCCTGATCTTTAACCATCTGTGTTGCCTCACATTACTAACTGTCTTCAAGTCATTTCTTCTTGGATGTCCTCTCGCCAACTCAAACTCAATCTTTCAAAAACAGAATTTATAATATTCCCACCCACCGACAGTAGCTTCCTGCCTGAAATTTCTATTTCTGTTGACAACATGACCATAAATCTCAACATGCTGCCTAGGTGTAATCCTTGACTCATAACTAGAGATGAGCGGGCTCGGATTCCGCTAATCCGAGCCCACCCGAACAGTGCGGATCCGAACGGGATCCGAGCACTGTTCGGATATTTCCGGCGGGCAAAAAATTGAAAACGAGGCTCTGTCGTCCAAGTCTCGCGTCGAATCTCGCGAGGGGTGGGAGGGAGGGCCCAGAACAATTCCATCTTGTACCTCTTTTTTTGGCATTATGTGCTCAAGCTACCTCTTTTTGGCCTAAAAACTGTCACGGGCACTAGGAGTCTTTACCCAGGGATCACCAGATGATGGACTTACCAGAGCAGTATAGGTGGTAATATGGTACTCTGGTAGCGGGGTGATCACGGAACAGGAGACAGCAGATGGTAGAGAATGCTCGTGGAAAGTCTATGACTAGCAGCACTGGTAATATGTAATAATAGTACACGAGGAACTGAATGGACAAGGGAAACGTGAGGGTAGTCAGTGGTCTGCGGATAGCAAGTTGTACCACTGCTATAGTGAGGAGGAATGTCCAGAAGTAACGAGGAGGTGATGAGAGTCAGCGGTCTGCGTTAGCAAGTTGTACCGCTGTCTATGTGAAGGAATGGAATCCGGGTGGAGGTATCCGGGAAGTCAGTGGTCTGCGTTAGCAAGTTGTACCACTGCTATGTGAAAGGATACGGAAACAGGTGACTCAGGAAACAGGGAACAGTGGTCTGCCTCTAGCAAGTTGTACCACTGAATATATATGTGAGGAGGAGCACGGGGAGAGAAATGCAATGCAGAGTATACACGGGCACACTGAACTTGATCCCACGATGATATGCACAATATAGTAATGACTGAACAGCACTGCACAATAATACAAAGTCACAAGAACTATCCAGGCAAAAGGTAACACAGTCAAATGATGGCAATAGTCTCAGCGGATAGTAAACTCCAGAGGAGAACAACTCAGTCCAGCAAGATATGCAATACACCAGCACAGTCAATGAGAAGTATGCATACCGTGGTTCAGGAGAGCAGGCTGTCAGACAGAAGTGCAGAGATACCTGGACGGCGGGAGGCTGGCAGGATACGAAGTCCCAGGAGGGTAGAAGCGGTAATCTAGTAGGTGCAGTGCACAGGTAGGTGAACCAGCAGGGATAGAAACAAATACTCAGGAAGCAGTAGTATATGGAACTGGACACCTGGAGAACACTGAAGAGTAAAGATGATCTAGACGAGTTGAAAGCAGCGGGGCGTTGATCCAATGCAGACAGGCGAGTTGACACAAGCGGAGACACTGTAGAAGCACGGAGAGTGGATCAGCTGGCTGCAGACGCGAGGAGTACTGGAGGGTAGCGATGAGCAGGGAACTGCAGATACACGGAGGCAGCGGATAGGAATCAGCTGGGGCAGTCACGATGAAACACGGGAGAGTTGAGATGAGCAGGATACTGTAGATACACGGACGCAGCGGATAGGAATAAGCTGGTGCAGTCACGATGAAACACGGGAGAGTTGAAGTGAGCAGGATACTGTAGATACACAGTGGCAGCGGATAGGAATCAGCTGGTGCAGTCACGATGAAACACGGGAGAGTTGAAGTGAGCAGGATACTGTAGATACACAGTGGCAGCGGATAGGAATCAGCTGGTGCAGTCACGATGAAACACGGGAGAGTTGAAGTGAGCAGGATACTGTAGATACACGGAGGCAGCGGATAGGAATCAGCTGGTGCAGTCACGATGAAACACAGGAGAGTAGAAGTGGACTGCAAACTGAAGTAGCACAGAGGCAGCGGATAGGAATCAGCTGGTGCAGTCACGATGAAACACAGGGAAGATGAAGTGGTCTGGAAACCACAAATGAACAACAGGAATCAGCAGGAGCTGAACACACGAGGAAACACAGGAACACCTTCAGAGGCTCATGGGGAATGAGACTCCAAGATCAGGCCACGAGGTATTGACCTCAGGTGCTTTAAATAGGGAGTGTTGCCTGATCAGCCAATTAACTAAAAGGAACATGAACTGAAGGTTTGAAAGGGCTGCACATGCGCAGACCCTCAGGATGGTGGACGGCCACGGTTCCTAAACACACGAGAAGTAGCATTCACAGTCCGGTGAGTGACAAAAACAATATTGTGAGGTGTTCAGAATAGACTGGAAATTAGTGGAAATGATTGTTATTGAATGTTATTGAGGTTAATAATAGCGTAGGAGTGAAAAAAAAAACCACAAAACTGGTTCTTAGCACTTTTTATGCTTTTTTAAAAATAAATCAGAACCAAAACCTTTCGTCGGATGTTTTGGCAAAACAAATCAGAACCCAAAACCTCAAGCTAATCAGAACCCAAAGCCCAAAACACTAAAAGTGGCCGGTGCACACCCTTACTCACAACTATCCTTTGTTCCCCACATCAACTCTATATTTATATCATGCTGCATACATCTAAAAAACATTTCCGGAATACATACAAATCTCACACAAGACACTGCAAAAACTTGATTCATGCACTCATTATCTCCCGCATCGACTATTGCAGTTCCATCCTTACTGGTCTTCCCAAAATCAGACTCTTACCCCTACAATCTATTTTGCACGAAGCGGCTTGATTGATTGTCCTTACAAATCATTCTTCCTCTACTGAGCCACTCTGTCATTCTCTACACTGGTTGCCTGTTTTTCAATAAATGTAATACAAAATTCTTCTACTAACATACAAGGCCATCAACAAACTTACACCAGCATACATCTCCTCACTTGTCTCAAAATATCTCCCAACTCAATACCTCCATTCTGCGCAAGATCTGCATCTATCTTCCAATCTCATCACATCCTCCCATTCTCGGTTACAGGACTTTTTTGGGTGCACCCATTCTGTGGAATTCCCTCCCTCGCACAATAAGACTTTCCTCTAGTCTTCAAACTTTCAAATGTTCTCTGAAAACCCACCTCTTCAGACAAGCCTATAATATTCCTCAAACACTCTCTTAATTTCCCTAGGTTACCCTATTACCACCCTCTACACAGCTAACACAATACAACAACCGTTTGACCAACATTGCTATGTGACTGATCATATGGCCCACTAAGTACTTTTTACCTTTGCATTCTAGCTGGAACAATATGCAATATGATTTAGCTCTTATCCTTGTGTATCAAACTTCCATTGTCCCATAGATTGTAAGCTTGCGAGCAGGACCCTCTTACCTCTCTCTCTGTAGGTATTACCCAGTAAAGTTTTATTACCGTTTGTTCCCAATTGTAAAGTGCTACGGAATTTGCTGGCGCTATATAAATTGATATAGATAATGGGGTTAGTACAGCGCTCCCTATACGAGATGTGGGTGTAGCGGCCACTAGGTACGGGGAAGTGGGGACTGGGTGGAAGGGTGGGGGGCAGGGATGATGTGACGGGTATAGGGTAGCTCAACCCTGTTAATCAATGCCAAAAAACATACAATCCCTGGGCGCTTGTGAGATATTGCTGCTGACAGAGTGATCATAAGTAATAGTCATTTATAAATTGATGATGATGATGATGAAAAGGATTTAAGTTCATATTCCTGGAAAAAGCCTGTCATGTGACTATTGTGTTGGTAATATAGCTGGCATTGCTAGGGGGATGTCAGGATTTCTATAGATCGGCATGAGGGAGAAGGGGAATCAAGCACAACAGCCAATATTTGCTACCTCATTCCAGGTCTATAAGGATTATCTAATAGCAATATCAAAATATGAGATAGAGTATCTGGGCCTGTTGCTGAGTTGGATATAAACGTAAGCATAACTGCATCCTAAAAAAAAATATGTATTTTACGTACTATGCAGAGCTGAAGGCAAGATACCTGCAACTCTGCATAGTATGAAAAATATGTATGTTTGAGAAAGATACGCTTAAAGCACATGATACGCTGTAAATGTATCATGCAGTAGAGACGACAGTCAACATCATCATCAAAATAATGATTATGACTTCCATATGAATGTGGTTTTACCAGTACTACGAGTACTAGTGCTCATAGCCTAGGCTGGTAAATCAGGCTGATGAAGCAGGGTGGGCGAAAAGTGTGGGGTCCTCTTGAAAATGCAGACGCCAGCTCTAAACTATCACAGGCAGGGAAGGTGCCACTTAAGCAGGGAAATCGACAGCATGGGTCCCGTTGCCATAATGACCACCAACCCTAGCTTGTTCACAAGGGAACTCTTGCTCTGGTGCATGTGAAAGCTGCACTGTAATAAACAGAGCTGCTAGGCCGTTTCTTGGTCACTCTCCTTGCAGCCCCTATTCAGAACTGTCTGAGAGTTTTTTTATTTTTATCTTATGAATTGCCAAACAGGGACAGAGGATAGGGATCCCTCTCCCGCACCCTAGGGATTAGTTTTGCAATAAATTGGTGAAAGACCGTTTGTACGGGAGAGTATTGATTGCTATTAAATTAGATTGTTATAAATTAGATTACCAGCACCAGTGGGGGGGTTCTAGGTGGCTGGCCTATCCCCCAGAACCAGCCCCCTTCCTTCATTTGGCTGCGGATCTTATCATCCATTCCTCCCTTTCCCTATGTGTGTCCTCCAATCCCCGTCACTGACAGGTTTCACATGGGATGCGCACCACATGACAAGTGCCATCCCATGTGTGCAGATCTGCAAGAGAGGCATGACAGGAGAGTCTGCATCTCGAACACAGCACAGATGGACTGAGGTAAGTGAAGGGAAGGGAAGAAAGTCTTAATATAATGTGTTAAGGAAGGGGACAGGGGGGAATTAATATAATGTGCGAGGGAAGGGAGGGGGGGGATTAATATAATGTGTGAGGGATGGGAGAGAGGTCTTAACATAAGGTGTGAGAAAAGGGGGGTCTTCATATAATATGTGAGGTAAGGTAAGGGTCTTAATATAATGTGTGAGCGAAGGGAGGGAGGTTCTTAATATAATGTGTAAGGGAAAGGAGGGGGTTCTTAATATAATGTGAATAGGAGGTAATCTATTAATTTAATGGCGGAGTGTAGGTGGGGGATAATTATGTAATGGGTGCTATATTATTTGTGGGCTGATGATGGGGCAATTTAATTTATTTGTGGGGCTATTTAATTTAATAGTGGTGCCTATTAAATTAAGGTGAGGGTATGGGGCCTTTAATTTAATGCTGAGTTGGTTTTGGGGCTAATAATTTAATATGGGGCTGTTTGGGGAGATGATGTCTATTTATTAAATGTGAATATGATTTAGTTAATGGCAGTGATGGTTGAGGGAAATAAGTAAATTTATTAAATGTAAAAGCTATTAATTTAGTGCTAGGGTGGGGAGGTCTCTACTGTTATTTGGGTATGAAGATAATTTAATTGTGGGCCCTATTCATTTAGGGTGAGGTGATGGGACGTTTAATTTAATGCTGGAGTAGTTTGGGGCTATTAATTGAATATGGGGCTGAGTTCGGGGAGGTGGGATATTTATTACATGTGAATATGAATTATTTAATGCTGGGAGGGTTGTTGGAAATGGTTATATTTATTAAACGTAAATGCTATTAATTTATTGCTGGGACTGTTTAGAGGGAGGGAATAGGGTTATTTATTAAATGTGTATACTATTAATTTAATTTAATGTCAGGGCTGGTTGGAGGCAAATAAATCTATCTATCCAAATAGGGCTATCAACATTCCAGGCTCAAGAAAAGCAGTAACTGAGCTAAAGACGCCAGTAGCCAAAGATAGTGAAAGTGATAAGAGCAGATAGGAGAGGGCTGGACGGTCTGCCAACTGTCCTGAATCTCTTGAGGCAGTTCCGAATTTGGGTGACTCTCTCGCTTAGTCAGGATTTGGTTTGACTACAAGGACGGGAGGTATGTCCCGCTTCACACTGTACTGCTTGTGAATGCAGAGCTGCGTGTAGCTAATAGTAGTGCGCACAGTATTGCCTGTGTATTTGTCGAAAATAATAACCATATTACATCATAGGGCCCCCCCCTAGTCTTAAGTGCCCTTAACCCAGCTCTATGAGTTCGATTCCTGACCATGGCCTTATCTGTGTGGAGTTTGTATGTTCTCCCTGTGTATGTGTGGGTTTCCTCCTGGTGCTCCGGTTTCCTCCCACACTCCAAAAACATACTAGTAGGTTGACTACTATTACATTTAGAGAGACAATGTAGGGCACTGCAATATACCCTTAAATAGGCTTGTACTGCAGCTCTTCAAAGACAGAGTCTGAATCTGTCAAAATAGCAATAGATACATACAAACAGGAAAAGTGCAAAAGCAACAAGCATAAAATATGGATAAAAATAAACAATTTATTATAAGCATATACGCTCATTCAGCATGTAAAAAGGATAAGATATATAGCTAATAAACTGATATTGACAGTAATTAGCTAATATACAGCTGTAAGTCAGCAGACTTCAATAAGTCCGAAGGTGTACCCGGATCCAAGGCCAGAAAAATATATATATATAATATATGGTACCATATGTGGAAAAAATACACTGCCGTTGCAGAAACCAGATCGCGGAATGGCACTTATGCCGAAGATTATATCCTATAGTGACTCAAACTGTGGCAAATGGTATATTCCCTGTAACAGTGTCCAGATAACAAGCACCGATAGGTGCAATATAGCACCAAAGAGTTCAAACAGGTACTTAGCTTTGCTCCATAAGCCCGTGGACTTTATCCACCATGAGTAATTACAGCCACGTGTCTTCAATCCGATGGAAATGGCAATCTGCAGTGAGCTAAATCGGCAGTAGTATAAGTCAACCCCGGGGTTGTAAACTGGCCAGTACCCAGTATGTGGTCTCAGATAACAGTCCTGACGCTTTCCCGGCGTACCGCCGCTTCATCAGAGGCAAATATAATAGAGAGACTCAACAGCACTTCCTTATATATGTAGGTCTCATCACATGGAACTTGGTCATATGATCATCAGCTGATCACCAGGAAGTATCCGACAGTCTGACATTCAATGCGGAGATGTCCGAACTCCTATGTAACAAGTCACATGACCGGAAAAAGATGATTTACGTGTATCATTTATCCTTTTGCATATAAACTCAGGTATGCGATTTTCCTGGAAATTATAACAGTTTAAAACTAAACAGATTTACATAATCAATGACTACAAAAGTCAAACCTAGCATGATCCACATAACTAGCACCATAAAGTAAAATAAAATAGAAACAATAAGACATTAAATAAACTAAAGAAAAAATAAAAATATAAAATAACCAACATTGGCATAAATCCTATATTAGAACTGGATATAAAAAAAGGCAACCAAATAGGTTCTATCTTATTATAATATGATCTACCGAAAATGTTGCAATTATAATAGACTACGAACCCAGATAATAAACAAATCCTAATGTCATGGACATGATTAATTAGTCTGAAAGAACATGCACATTTTTTATTAATTCAGTATCCTATTATCCCCACGTATTATCATTTACCTAAAGTTCATAAATCACTCACATCACCTCCCGGTCGACCTATTATTTCAGGTGTTAGGTCTTTGTCCAGTAATCTTTCTTTTTTCATTGATTCACATTTGCAACCCCTGGTCTCAAGTCATATATATAAAGACACTATTAGTTTTTTGAATCTAGTCAAAAATATAGTGTGGAAACCCTCATATCAATTTTTGACTTGTGATGTAGAGGCGTTATATTCAAATATTCCTCACCATAAAAGTATAGCTGCAGTGAAACACTATTTATCCCAACAAGATGTTATGGATCAGTCATTATGTGAATTTATTTTGGATGCTATTCACTTTATTTTACACCAGAATTATTTTCTTTTTGACCATCTTTTTTTGTTTACAGGTTAAGGGTACGGCGATGGGGACCAGGTTCGCCCTGAGTTTTGTGAACCTTTATATGGGATTGTTCGAAGAGCAATACATATGGGGTTCTGACTTTGGGGCGAGCCTGGTCCTCTTCGGCCGCTATATTGATGATTTATTTTTTATTTGGGACAGGGATTCTGATTCTGTTTCCACTTTTATGTCACATCTTAACACTAATGATTTTGGTTTAAGCTTTACCAGTACTCATCATCCAACAGAGATCAATTATTTAGATGTTACTCTACGAATAGTAGATTCTTCTATTGTAACGGAAAGCTGTTCTAAACCTGTTGACTCACAATATGTACACTATAATAGTAGTCATCTTCATTCTTGGAAAAATAGTATACCCAAAAGCCAGTTCCTCCGTATGCGAAGAAATTGTACAGATTTGAAAGATTTCAATAAACACTCTGATAAACTTTTTGAAACCTTCATTGAACAGGGATATCCAGAAATGATTGTACAAAAGGCATATACTGAAGCCCTAGGTATTGATAGGGATTGTCTTTTAATTACACATCCTGATAAGTTTGTTTCTGATAAATCTATGGTATTTATTACCAAATACAACAGCTATGCAAAAGAAAACAGGCGGATCATAACTAAGAACTCTGCTCTGTTAGAAATTGATGATTGCATAGGGCAATAGAGGTAGCAATATAGTCTTTAGGAAATCGAAAAATCTTAAAAATAAATTATCACCTAGTTTCTTTAAAAATAATATAAACAATATACCTGCTTCATTGAGAACGCCCTCAGAGTGTTGGTTGACGACTAGATCCAATGGTTTTTATAAATGCGGCAAAAGTAGGTGTACCACCTGCCTATTTGGCGATCATAAATGCACGTCCTTTATTTCCTTTTCAACAGGAGAGAGCTTTGAGATTGAGAAAATCTTGGACTGTCGTTCCTCCTATGTGATATACCTTATTAATTGCAAGTGTGGAATGCAGTACGTGGGCCGTACGATCCGTACACTAAATGTGCGATTTTTTTTGGGGGGGGGGGGGGGCGTGGCCTGGACAAGCATGGAGTAGCAAGCACAGTTACGAGCTCTCCATCCCAGATATCCTGTTGATCTCCGTTATAGTGGAATAAAGAAACTTTTGGACCCAAAACTGTGCATCCGAATAGTTGCTGTACATAGTGTACCTGTTTTAAAAGTGCTCTTGCCATTTTACCCGAGACTGGGAGAGAAAGAGTTGAGCATCTGGGTACAGGAATACTACAGGCAGTCTGTGGCAGTTGATGACTGCTGGGACATAGCGCCTCTGTAATACCACATACTGGCCTAGGTGAACACAGCCTGTGATATCCATCTGATACAGGTATATTTATATCCTTGTACAAGTGAGGAGTAACTGAATTGGGCTCTGGACTTATTTGATTATCATTATCAGTGTTGTTGGAGGAGATATACCTTTCTCTGTGAAGATAACTGACTGCAATGCACTGCTAGCAATATAATCTGAGCTGTACACCTATATGTAATTAAAGCTATACAGGTTACAGGGTTGCATATAAGCTTATAGGATAAATATCATCCCATCTTTCCTGTGAAATTATGGGCAAACATAACCAGTCCACCGCAGCGGGAAAATTGGACCGCTTTGCTCGCTCCTCCACTACAGCCTCTGGTTCAGGAGATGCATCACATCCCGTTACCCCCCTTTGTCGGCTTCACTGGCGGACCCTGAAGTTACATTACAGCAGGTCCTGCAGGCCATTGGGGCATCTGAAAAGCGTATTACGGATAAAATAGGAGAGGTGCAGGTGGACCTCTCTCTTCTCCGGCAAGACGTGCAAAAAATCAGGGAGAGAGTGGGTGAAGTGGAGACACGTGTGTCTACATTGGAGGACACTTCTGCACCAGTTGCGGGCCGGTTGGAGAGTCTGGAGTCGCAAGCCTCTCTGTTTAAACAAAAGCTTACGGATATGGAGGGGCGTTTGCGTCGCAGCAACATTCGGTTGGTTGGATTGCCCGAGAAGGCAGAAGGTGTCTCCCCAGAATCCTTCTTGGAAAAGTGGTTAATCCAACTGTTTGGTACAGATTCATTTACAGCCCAATTCGCAGTGGAACGGGCCCACCGTATTCCAACTCAAGCACCCCCTCCTGGAGCCCCTCCACGCACCTTCATAGCCAAATTGTTGCACTATCGTGATCGAGATACCATTCTACGCTTGGCTAGGCAGAAAGGTTCAGTGGAATACAATGGTCAGCGAGTAGCAATGTATCCTGATTTCGCTCTGGATGTACAAAAGAACAGGGCTCAATTCATTCCGGTGAAGAGAAGATTGAGAAATTTACAGATCCCATATGTCATGATTTTCCCTGCCCAGTTGAGAATGGTTTCGGAGGGCCGTACATCCTTTTTTGATACTCCCCGAGAGGCTGCAATTTGGTTGGACCGCCTAGCTGCTGCTGGACGCTGATGCTGGATGAGTACTTTTTTATGTCTCTCCTGATAGTCCTTTGGACATTGCTGATTTGTCATTGATATTATGCATGGTATTTGCTATACATAATGTCATTTCTCTTCTGTGGTACAAAAAAAAAATAAAAAAAAATGTATTTCGCTCAGGTGGGGTCTGTGATTTTCAAACTAATATTGAAAGGTCCACTGTAAAAAAAAAATAAAAAATGTAATGGGCTGGAGAGCCCATGGCTTTAAGGCCGTTCTTTTCCTCTCTTGTCTCAATTCGCCCCTTTTCCTTCCTTCCTTTTCCTTCCTCTATCTTCTGGTAATTTGCGGGTTGGCGGGTGACCTTTTTTGGTAGTGTGCTGGCCTGCTGAATATCTTAAGGTAATTTTAGTTAGGGTTTAAGGTATACTTAAGTTGGGTGGAGTATACAGGGTGGGGGTATGGGTTTAGTATTAAAGTTATTTAAGTTGTGGGTAGTTTTAATGTTATCGCAAATATATAGACAAGGATTATATGTGCTTATAAGTATGTCAATGTATGCTCTGCAGGGGTGTGGGATGCGGGGTAGTGAGATAAGAGGGACTACTATTATATGTATTCTGGTACATCTGATAAGGAGCTGAAAATTCTCTCCTGGAATGTGCGGGGCCTAAATAATGCTGTGAAACGTTCTCTTGTACTAAGACAAATTAGAAAAAATGATCCTGATATTGTTTGTCTATTGGAGACTCACTTACACGGTGATAGAATACTCGCCCTTAAAAAAGCATGGGTAGGTAGGGCATACCACTCTACGTACACGACTAATTCTCGAGGGGTCTCTATATTGGTACATAAACGTCTCTGCTTCTCCTTGGAAAAAATTCAAGTGGATGCAGGGGGAAGGTTTGTACTGATGAAGGCTGTCATTAATTGGGTTCCGGTGATTCTGTTAGCTGTATATATACCCCCACCGTATAATGGTGAGGTGTTAAGGAAATGTGGAGAATTCATGGCATTGTTCCCAGATGTTCCAGCCATTTGTATAGGGGATTTTAATGTGATAAATGGAGAGGTGGACAGATGGCGAGAGAAAAATGCTGTAGTTGGCAACTCTAAGTCGGCTTTTTCTGCTCTGGTTGAGGAAATGGGGTTAGTAGATGTATGGCGTTTGAGGCACTCAGAAGATGTCCAATTCTCCTGCTTTTCTACTTCACATAATGCATTTTCAAGAATTGATCTGGCTCTGCTGTCACACTCTCTGGTACCGCTGGTAAGGAGCGTGGAATATAGGGCTAGGGGAATTTCTGACCACTCGCCCATCTGCCTATCTATTGATTTTGCAATTGATAGAGGCCAGTCCTTTTGGAAATTAAATCCCTTCTGGCTCTCCTTGATGGGTACAGGAGCGACCTTGGTGACACAGTGGGAAGGCTTCTTTGTAGCTAATCTGGTAACAGCAAGGCCACCTATAGTTTGGGACGCTTTTAAGGCTTTTAAGGCTACGCATAGCTGAAATTAAAAAGTCGTCCAGACAAAAAGAACAGATATTAGAGAAAAAGTGTAAATCCTTAGAAGCACAATACATTGCGGACAAAACTGAGGTTGCAAGGGGAACATGGCAGTTGGCCCAGAGAGAGTGGGTAGAGTATGTATTTGAGAAATCCAAACGTAAATTTCTGTTTTCTAAGCATGTACGATATGCAGAGGACGATAGAAATGGTAGCTTCCTGGCTTATCTGACAAGGGCGGAGAGGGCAGATGCAGCAGTACCGGTTATCTGTGATGACAGTGGGGTTAAGAAGTATCGGATGCCTGATATTGTTGAGGTATTTCATAAATATTACACAAATACATATAAGTCACAGGTCAGATATGACATGGATACGTTACAGCAGTATTTGAATGGTATCTCCCTTCCTGTCCTCTCCGATGATAGTAGGGAGTTTTTGGACTCACCCTTTACTCTTGAAGAGATTGATATAGCTATTATGTCATTCCCTAATGGTAAAGCCCCTGGAGTAGATGGAATCCCAATTGAATTATATAAAAAACACTGGCCCTTTTTTGTGTCTAGGTTGTTGGATACATTCAGCGAGCTGGGCGAGATTGGCGCTCTTTCCCCTTCAATGGCAGAGGCAATAGTGGTGGTGCTGCCTAAGTCAGGGAAAGATTTGTTGTACCCTGAGTCCTACCGCCCGATTTCACTTTTGTCAAATGATGTTAAGATTCTAGCAAAATTACTGGCTTTGAAGTTAAGTAGAGTGGTGCTGGAATTAATTCATCCGGATTAGACGGGATTTATGCCGGGCAAGTCCACGTCTATCAATCTTAGAAGGCTGTATACTCTCCTGCAGGTGCGGTCACCCTCTTCTGAGAGCGAAGTTGTGGTGTCCTTGGACGCAGCCAAGGCATTTGACTCGGTGGAGTGGCCATACCTGTGGGAGGTATTGTCCCGATTTGGAGTGGGCCCGGAATTTATAAAATGGGTTAAACTTTTGTATTCACATCCAGTGGCGCGGGTCTGTGTCAATGGGCATCTTTCTCAACAATTTCAGTTAGAGCGGGGTACTAGACAGGGATGCCCGTTGTCTCCGGCCCTGTTTGCATTAGCAATAGAGCCGCTGGCCTGTAACATCCGGCATGATAGAGAAATTGTGGTACTTAGATCAGAGCACAGAAAGGATAAGGTGGCATTATATGCAGATGATATGCCGTTGTTCCTTTCAGATCACGACACTTCCCTAAAACATTTGCTGCGGGTGGTTGATGGATTTGGTTTTTTTTCCGGCCTAAAAATTAATTGGGATAAATCTAGCGTGTTCCCTCTGGGATGGGAGTGTCCCGTGACAATGCCAGAAGGCTTACAGTTAAAATGGGCATCGAAATTCAAATACTTGGGAATATGGATCTCTAATACCCCCGATGAATATGTAGAACTTAATTTGCGGCCCCAGATCAAATACATTAAAGAAAAAACTCATGTATGGAAGAAGCTCCCACTTTCTGTCTCCAGTAGGATAAATTTAATTAAGATGATGGTGCAGCCAAAGTTTTTATATATACTCCAGCAGTCACCTGTATGTATTCCACCCTCTATTTTCCGATGCATTGATAGCTATTTGATTTCATTGGTTTGGGGAGGGGGAAGGGCTAAGGTCAAGCTCAGCTCGCTGTATAGATCCAGATCTTCTGGTGGATTTGCACTTCCTAACTTGAAATTATATTATTTTGCCTCTCAATTGGTCCACCTTAAGGCATGGGTTTCGGACCCTGATTACCATGAGCTACATTGGGTGTTGGTACACCAATTTAATTCTAATCACACTCCCTTACAATCACTGCTGGCGGGGCGGCTTGGTATGCGGGCTCCTCCGCTCATGATTCAGGCAGTTAAGATTTGGACAATCTGTAATAAAATAATGAAACAAACTGACATTGATCCATATACTCCTATCTGGGGGGCAAAGAAATTTGAGAAGTTGAATACAGTGAAGAGGGCCAGGGAGTGGTCTCGGTTGGGTGTGGTGTCGGTAGGTCAGCTTTATGATACAAATGTACTTAAATCCTTCGAACAGTTGGTTGGGGAATTCTCTGTACCCAGAACAATGTTTTATTCTTACCTTCAGTTACGACACGCCCTAAGCACACAATTTAAAGGGGAGACTTTGGTGTTTGGGGTGGATCCACTGAGGAAACAATTACAGGCCTTGGGTTATAGAGGTCTGATCTCTCGAATGTATTCATGTCTTCTGTATGAATCCACTGCAGATGATTTGGATGGTTTGAGGAATCAGTGGGAAATAGATATTGGCCCTTTATCACACAAGGAGTGGGAAATGGTTACAGACAGTACTAAAGGTTATACTTTATCATTAAAATTTCAACAAATACAGGTGTTTATCTTACACAGGGCCTACTTTACCCCTAATAGATTGGCAAAATTTTCGCCCGGATGCTACCCCTAACTGTCCGAAATGCAATTCGATCAATGCTAACTTTTGGCACCTTCTATGGGAGTGTTCATGTATACAAATCTTCTGGCGAAGGATCAGGAGATGTATTCAGGTTACTGGAATTGAAGTGTCTCTTAGTTCACCGGCCACTTGTCTCTTTGGGCTCCGATTGAAGGGGAAAGTTAATAAACTGACAAAAATGTACATTTCACAGTTATTGATGTTGGCTAAGGTCTGTATAGCGAGGCTGTGGTTGGCCCCGACGAGTCCCACGGTTAAAAATTGGAAGGCACTGGTCAATACCACCATAAGGCACAAGAGATTTGTTTATACTAGCAGACAGGCTCTGAAGGAATTTGAGAATATATGGTACAGATGGTTAGAGTCTCCATTCTATCCTATGTCATCTAGTACAGATGCTCTATCTACTTAAATGTATGGCTACCGCAGTTCTTATAATAAGTATCTGAGTCCATGTAATAAACCCTGCATGTGTAACATACTTATGTATAAGCATTTACGATGTATGATCCTGAATGAATATAGCACATTTATTATTATTATGCTTTAATGTAATCTTGTAAATTCCGTCATTTAATTCCGATACGTATGCGATTGTTTTTCTTTTCTTTTTGTTGTTTAGTATGTTTATATCTTAAAAAATTTCAATAAAAATACTGGATTTAAAAAAAAAAAAATGTGCGATTTTTAGAACATCACCGTAACATCATCAAGGGTATTAGGTCACACAGTTTATCGTCACATATCAATTTTTGTCAAAAAAGTCAAAAAAGCAAAATAGAAGGTTTAAAGGTACGAGCAATTGAACAGATCAATCTAACTAATATGGGGGGGGGGGTCGTTTCAACATTCTCTGTAAGCGTGAAGCATTTTGGATCTTCAGATTAAAAACTTTAATACCGTTCGGCCTTAATGATACTATTGAACTCAACAATATTTGTCTAGTTTAGGTGTATACAGGTATGCCATCTATTTTGTTATATTTTGCCATTCTGACTTATAATTATTTTTTTTAGGTAGGGTATTTACCTCATTTAATCTATGTAATGTGCATGTTCTTTCAGACTAATTAATCATGTCCATGACATTAGGATTTGTTTATTATCTGGGTTGGTAGTCTATTTTAATTGCAACATTTTCGGTAGATCATATTATAATAAGATAGAACCTATTTGGTTGCCTTTTTTATATCCAGTTCTAATATGGGATTTATGCCAATGTTGGTTATTTTATATTTTTATTTTTTCTTTAGTTTATTTAATGTCTTATTGTTTCTATTTTATTTTACTTTATGGTGCTAGTTATGTGGATCATGCTAGGTTTGACTTTTGTAGTCATTGATTATGTAAATCTGTTTAGTTTTAAACTGTTATAATTTCCAGGAAAATCGTATACCTGAGTTTATATGCAAAAGGATAAACGATACACGTAAATCATCTTTTTCCGGTCATGTGACTTGTTACATAGGAGTTCAGACATCTCCGCACTGAATGTCAGACTGTCGGATACTTCCTGGTGATCAGCTGATGATCATATGACCAAGTTCCATGTGATGAGACCTACATATATGAGGAAGTGCTGTTGAGTCTCTTTATTATATTTGCCTCTGATGAAGCGGCGGTACGCCGGGAAAGCGTCAGGACTGTTATCTGAGACCACATACTGGGTACTGGCCAGTTTACAACCCCGGGGGTTGACTTATACTACTGCCGATTTAGCTTACTGCGGATTGCCATTTCCATCGGATTGAAGACACGTGGCTGTAATTACTCATGGTGGATAAAGTCCACGGGCTTATGGAGCAAAGCTAAGTACCTGTTTGAACTCTTTGGTGCTATATTGCACCTATCGGTGCTTGTTATCTGGACACTGTTACAGGGAATATACCATTTGCCACAGTTTGAGTCACTATAGGATATAATCTTCGGCATAAGTGCCATTCCGCGATCTGGTTTCTGCAACAGAAATGTATTTTTTCCACATATGGTACCATATATTATATATATTTTTCTGGCCTTGGATCCGGGTACACCTTCGGACTAATTGAAGTCTGCTGACTTACAGCTGTATATTAGCTAATTACTGTCAATATCAGTTTATTAGCTATATATCTTATCCTTTTTACATGCTGAATGAGTGTATATGCTTATAATAAATTGTTTATTTTTATCCATATTTTATGCTTGTTGCTTTGCGCTTTTCCTGTTTGTATGTATCTATTACTATTACCTTTACCTTATTTTCTCTTGGTCTGTGTGTGACTATGTTAGGAAATTTAGACTGCCTGTCCCAATGGGGGAGGGACTGAGTGAGTTCCATTTATCACTGAGTGATAAATAGCTGATGATGATGATGTCATCAGCCTTTCTTTGAGTTCTAAAACTGACCTGGCTCTAAAGAGATACATTTCAGTAGTAATCTGTTTAATAATCTAAAGCAAAATATTTTTGCCAAGAACTTCACATTTGTATTAATTAAAAATATAGGTCTGCAACTAGCACAGTCTGTGTGATTTCTGCTTTTGGGTACAGCAATGATAATTGCTGAGGCCATGTCCTTGGAATGGTTGTTGTTTAAGTATCCATTTCAACAAGAAATGGGACAAATGTACTCTGTGTGTTTTTGTAATATCTTCCGGTCAGACCTAGGGAAGTTGTAAGCTTTAAGGGATTTTATGGTCTAACTTCAGTAGCAGTTATAAGCCTATAAACCACAGCAGAATTGCTTCCAAAAAATGTGGTAAACAGCAATTATTCAGATAGTCACCAGCAACAGATTCCAAATTTTTATTCAAGGCAGGGACAGAGCACATGTTACAGTTAAAATCTCTGAACAGATCCATGATAAGTGAGATTCCCCATGGGCATTTCATAACCTGCATAGCTCCAGTGCTTGCAAATGTATTAATTTATTAACAAACAGGCAGCCCGCTTTTACACCAAGTTCATAAAAAGCTGTTTCATCCTGAGCAATGCTTTAGCTGATCTCTCTAAAAGTATAGTTGATTTCCCCTCATGTTCTACATCTTTCCATGTTTTCTCAGATTGTGTGCTTTATGGTGTGCTTCTAGACTTGTATAATACTAATTGTGATATTTGGCTAAGAAGAAGACCTCTAGTAGCCGTGTGAGTTTCCCAGACATGACGCAAACTTATGTCAGGTTTAGTTTTTTTCATGAAAAAAATATTACATTCTTGTTGTAATACAGCAGTGTAATCAGTGGTTGAGGTAAAAAAAAAACAACAAAACACAGTATAAAACAGTATATTATACTGCCACCTCTCAGTCTCACTCACCACTTTGTGATCAATTGGCACAATGAACTCTGTCTACAATGCAGAAGCTATAGTGGCTGAGCTATTTGTTATTATATATTATTAACTTTAATTTATAAGGCGCCACAAAGGGTCCGCAGCCCCGTATATGACATACAGAAAACATTGAGCCATGACACAATACGATACAGAAAGAACAATAAATGAACAAAAATATAAACACAGAAACAGATAATATGGTAGTGCAAATCAAATTATTACTGGGACAATGAGTGAAACTGATGGTAGAAATCAGCAAGAAGTAGGCCAAAGCTAAAGAAAATAGGGCTAGGGAAGCAGGCCAAGAGGTACAGAGGGTGATGGAATAGTAGAAGGAGCACACAAGGAAAGAAGGCCCTGCTCCTGGGGAGCAGCCTGGGCAAAGTCCTGGCGACGGGAGTGAGAAGAGGTGATCCGTGAAGCAGTGAGGCAGCGGTCACAGGCAAAGCGGAGGGGGCGGCTAGGAGTGTAGGTAGAGATTTATCTAAACTTCTGTGCATTTTGGTCTCCAGAAAAATGTCCGACATTTGTATAACTTAGTAAGAGAGACACATTGTAAAGCAAAAGTTAATTCATCTGATTGAAGTTAATTCACTGATGTTCTGGCAAAACCTGATCTAGGAACAATTGCTCAGCAAATTTCTGATAGAGCCAGATTTCTGCATGCGGTTTGTTATCCTCAGTCTCTGTTCTATCTGTGTATTCCAAGTGTGCGAAAGGTGGGGAACACAGTACTCTAATTTTAGATACTCTTTAACATAATTTAGTAAAATACAAAGACATATTAAGTGCTATAACTTAATATGTCTTTGTATTGTAATTAAATAGTGTTAAAAAAAAAGCAAAAATTTGGGCTAACATTAATTTAAATAAATTTTAATCAAAATCCCTAAAACTTTGGGGGCTAGGAGCACTCTGGTCATTCACTTATATTTACAATACTGCCAATTCTAAATGTCCACTTCGAGTACAGTAGTAAGAGTAGCATAGTCTAGTAAGGAGTCATTCATGCTCCATGTTCTAAATTGCGGAGTAGGATCAAGTATCTGTAGTTTTATGCTAATAGGTAAATCATTTCACCAAATGATCAGACTAATATATGTTGCAACAACATTTGGGAAGAGAGACTGATGTATATACAGAATTAATTCTGAAATACAAAGAGTGGAGGTGCAAGAACATAGAGGATGTCTTCCAGACATCTAAATCTGTGACAATACCCTTCAATGCCTTTGATCCATGGGTGACTTGCAATGTTATTTTTAGAGATGCCCGGGCTCGGTTTTCCAAAAACCGAGCCCACCCGAACATCGGAGATCCGAGTACCGAGCCAAGTCGGCTCGGTACTTTTGCGCTCCCTCCAAACCAAAAATGAGGCACCATTTTACAGAGACACAGAAAGAGTAGCAGAGTTCTTGGCAGTCTCCAGTGCAGTTGGGCAGTGTCATTCATGAAAGAGAAACAGGAGAGGTGGCAGTGTTCAGTGTTGAAACAGAAATAGTAGGGGGGGCAGTGTTCTTAAAAGTCTCCAGTCACATTGCTCTGTGCCATAGCTCACAGAGAAACAAGAGGGATGGCAGTGTTCTTGTCACTCTCCAGTCATATTTTAAAATATGGGTGGGTGAGAGGTCCCAAGGACAATTCCATCTTGCACCACTTTTCTTTTCTGTCACTGCTGTGTGGCAATGTTTCCTAGATGTGCTATAAACTGCCATATGTTTTTTTGTGTCATTGCTCTGTCGCTTAGCATCCAGGCAGCTCGCTGCAGTCTTTGTCCGAAAGTGTATGAAAATTATATTGTGACTTGTGAGGTGGCCGAAATTTATTGGAAATTACTGGAAATCAGTATTACGGAGGCTTATAATAATGTAGGAGCTAAAAAAGAGCAAAGTTATGGGATTTTAGCATATTTTAGCAATTGTTTGGCAAAACCGCCCTCGCTTGTTTTGGTTTTGGTCTGTATTTTTTCAAAGCCAAAACACAAACTTAATCCAGATCCAAAACCAAAACCAAAACACGGGGGTCAGTAAACAACTCTAGTTATTTTCAAATCTGCATTATAAAATTAAACAAATCTCCTGCAACAATTTATTTACCCTGGGCAAAATTATTAATGTCCACCATTAGATCTTTAAGGAAATCGGAGATGTTGACATTGGAAGTATAGATAATAAATATAATGATGGGGCTTCCTGCTGGTACACCAAGGAATCTATCCTCTGACCTAGGACAAATTTCAGTTACCTGGAATTGAAGATGTTTGGCTATAAGAAGCAAAATATCCCAGAGGAAACCATCAATTTTGAAAGATTGAAAAAAATGGGTTTCCTGTGAGAAAACTATGTCTGCATGTTGCTGCTTGAACTCTGCCACAGCCATTGTATTTGGCCCTTAACATTAAGTGACAATATTTTAAACCCAGGGTTTGTTATATTTTTTGTCAAAGAAGTGTAAGAGGCCAAAAAGAATATAAATGTAAGATTTGACTTGATAGCTAAACGTGAAATATACTAATCCTGAAAAAAAAGTTATATACTAAAACCGGACCTTAATGAAGTCAAAAAGACGTTGAGAGAACAGTTTTATATTAATAAATTTAATTAATCAAAACTAAAACATCTTGACAGGGTAAACAAAGTAGCATAACAAGGGGAATATATATTTTACGGTTAATTACAACCAGCACTATGATTCAACAATTGAGAGATACACCAATGATGTTACTATGCACTAAACAGCGTAGCGTTCGCTTCTGCAGGTTATGCAAGTATGTGCTGGCGTGTACGGCCGTAAACGGGTACAATAGGAACATTTGCGCAGCAAGTCATGAAGCTGTGTATGTGAGAATACGCAGCTTGATGACTTTGGCCGTTCGCAGCCACCAAGTACGTGCATTAGTGCACGTACGCTGCGCTCATTTTGCGTCCCTTAATGACTCAGGACCTTGGTGTTCAACCAATAAAATAATTTAACTTCCTTGGATATCACCCCATACTGTTTCTATTGAATTTGAGCTTCTCTCATAGTTACAACCCACTGCACTGCTTGCGATGGCTAACACCGACTTGCTTCATCCCAGTTGGTTGCTAGGCACATGGGACTGTTCTTCCTCTTTGTCGTCTGTCACATGACCGCAATTGCAGCAATAGACTGTGGGGCGTTTGCTCCGATTGGCTTCCATAACTCTTAATTTTGTCAAGATATCTTGACTGCACTGAGCAGGGATAATTGTCTGTATGATCTCTGATATGTTTCCGTTTTTTGTTAATAAGTGTAAGTGGCTAGAGGATAAATCAAAACCTAAAACCTGGAAATTATTGACATCAAATCCCCCCAAAAAAACAAAGCAACTAACAACTACCAAATTATAGAAGATATTGTCAACACAAGTTAATAAAAGTACATTCACAACATAGAATCAGGATTTAGTCTGGGACAATTCAATATAGTCTATAAAACTTGCAGATTTAAAAGGTCGGATCTCTTAAACTGAACACAATCCTCTGAGTTATAACTAAAGTTATATACAGTTGCAGTGGAATCAATACTCTCCTACTACTATGGTCAAACGGTCTCATTAGATTATAGAATTGGCATACGCTGTTGACAAGAGAAGGACGTTTGGAAGGAAAACACATTAATGGGAACCACCTTGCTATTGACCGTTATTATACTTTTTTGGTTAAAATATCTTAGTTTCATTTGGTGGTTTAATTGCTTTTGTTTATCTCAGTCTAGATGTGATAATTTGAGTGGATTGAGGGCATTCCAAGCAAAGTAATTTAAATCATACCAGGACATCAATGACCAGTCAAGCTACATGCTTGAAGTCAACAATTGCTTTGGGGCTTTGGGCAATAAGTCCTGTGAACAGAATCTTAACTGGTTTGTCATTTCTTTAAAAGTAAATGTGGTTATGTTCCTATATTTCTTTTTTTAATGCAGGTTGTGAACCTATTTAACATGATGGAAAAGTCATTTTTTCCAAGAGGTTGTCCTAAAATTGCAATATCACTCTGTGGGGAACATTTATATGGCTGCTGCTGCAAAAAAAGAAAAGAAAAAAGTCTATCTGCTGAAAACATTTGGTTTCTGCTTGTTCCCAGGAGAGTGTAGCCTGGTCTCTTAGTCTGAGCCAGTCAATCATGAAGCTCCTTAAGCAGAGGGAAGTGTGTGTGTTTAGGAGGGCAGGAGGCGACTTATGCTATAAACATTCTAAAGCATCTCTGCTGACGGGTTCGATTTGTGTTTTGAACCCAGGATCTCTGTGCAGTGGTATATTGCTATGTTGTAATGTTGTGTTAGTGCCTCTGCCTACAGCATTTGTTTTCTCTGCCATAACAAAACCCCTGTAAGGAGTTCCCAGTAGTCTTCAGGTCTATATGAGGCCTGCTAAAACACTAGAGGCTGCTGGAGCATTTTGTGGCTTGTCCCTTTTTCCAGACATGCATTGAGCCGCTGCATCTTCGTATGTCACATATGTTCCATTTCTTGTCCTATTCTTCTCTCAGAAAGCACAAGGTAACAGGCTCTCCCTGTATTTGCCTTGAATATCCTGGTTTTCCACTGTGGCCTATGAGTGCCGCAATCCAATTTTGTTGATATTGTCCCTTGTTTCTCAGTCCTGGCATAGTCACACTCAGTTTGCCCCACTGTCCTCAGGCATCTGTGTGCTTCAGGGCACTCCCAAATGCAAAGATGACTGCTATAGGCCAAAGTGCACGCTGTTTCTGGGAACTCCAGTTGTGGTCTAGGTGTTATTCCTGCATCTAATCTGATTACATAGTGTCTGTGTCCTGTTTTTTTTTTCTCGATTGACCCCTAGTAGTGACACCTGCCTGTCTAAGTTTCGGTTTGACACTTCTATCACACGATCTATCATTGCCCAATGCAGACTTGACCCTGGCCTGCGACATTCTCTGGTTGCCTATTCCTTCCATTGGTTACTGTAATCTAGCCATGCCTAGAAGTAGTTAGCCCATTTGCAAAAGCTCCATTTATGTTGGTTCCTGCTGATCATTACACCTGCTCACTGCATCATATGGCATATGACAGTGGTTGCCATGGTATTCGCATGACACTTGGCAAACTATAAATCATTAACAGTAGCTTGAATTAAAACACTAAGGGGAAAAAAACAACAACAATCCTAGTAGTGGAATTTTAATTGCCGGCAATGTGCTGCAAAGTGCTTCAGGAATGGTCCAGGAAGGCACTCCGTGCTGATGTATCTCCCCTCAACATTCTGGGTACTGTAGCATGCGAAAATAAGCAAATTCGAGCCTCGCTCAGAATTAACCCCTACCCCGTGTCATCTTACAGGAAACCAGACTTGAAATACACCTAATATTTAACAGTCATTATACCAATATGGACTATTATTTCTATTAACGTTAACCGTGAAAAGACAAGAGTAAAGTAAATAAGTTGCAGAGTGTAGTTGGTGGTGAGAAATGTATTGGGAAGTGTTCTTACTTGACAGCTATGCCATTTGCTAATTCCTCCACTCACTGAACTGGTGTATAAACCTCTGTCACTAATACTATACACAGACACAACACACATGCCATTGAATGTATTCATAGCATAGCATAGCCAAACCCTGGATATTTTACAGTGACTCTTCGTGTCAGTCGAAATCTAGACAGTCTGTTTTCAGACATTAATGCTAACTTTGTTAATGTTATAATGGACTTTGGCTTAACAGTTTTCAGTCAGTTTCAACATACTGTGCTAATCTTTTAATATAGATTAAAGTCTTAGAGACAAATTATGTGCAAAGCTGCAGTAATGCTTATTTAAAGATCCGTGTGTATCTGTAAGAAAGACATCTGTCCTTACTAAAGTGCTAAATATTAAAATGCATTCAATTTTCTTACAAACTACAAATATTTGTACCAAGGAAGGCACCCCAACATTTTACAGTATCCTTCTCTGCAACTTCCTCATACATTTATTTTGAGTGTCTATATTTAGAATAGGACTACAACCACATATATTTACGGTTGAGGGAGCAAACATTTCTTAAATATTTTACATGTCTGAGGCAGTGGCCTACTCCTATGTTGTAACTTTTCTCAGAATATAATGTATAAAAGAAAAGTATTCTGTTCCATCATCTTGAATAAAATAACATAAACATCATATAATTTGCATTAAGAGTCTTGAGACATGGGCTGAACCAGTTAGACTGGCCAAACACAAGATTTAGTCAGCCAATTTGACCAAACTGGCCCACCGTTGCACAATTCATATCCTGCCAGATCAAACTGTGTTCTGCAGATTAGATCTAGAAGGATGGAAAATTTGGTTAGCCTATCTGAATGTGAGCGATCACTGCCAAAACCAGAAATGGTAAGTTAGTTTACATCAAGACTCACATTATACTCTGCCAATGCCTGCACGACTGTGTGCAATTAAGCCCTCCACGTGTGTAGGCAAACTGCTGCTAGACTGTATGGCAATTAGGCAGAATAACTGTAGATGTATGCTGTGTGTGTTTGGTGGAAGTGACATCACTGCCATCCACTTGCCATTCAGGAAGTGCTGGCTGACAGAACTGAAGATGAATGCCAGGTATTTCCTCAGTATATACCACACAGTAAAGACATGTTCTCACAGCTCTCCAGCCTCTGCTTTTGATTTGAACTCAGACAGTTCTACAATAACTAGGGATATGCACCGGCCACTTTTGGTGTCTCGTGTTTTGGATTCGGATTTGCTTGAGGTTTTGGGTTCGGATTTGTTTCGCAAAACACCTGACGAAAGGTTTTGGTTCTGATTTATTTTTAAAAAAGCATAAAAAGTGCTAAAAACCAGTTTTGTGGGGTTTTTTTTTTCACTCCTACGCTATTATTAACCTCAATAACATTCAATAACAATCATTTCCACTAATTTCCAGTCTATTCTGAACACCTCACAATATTGTTTTTAGGCCAAAAGGTTGCACCGAGGTAGCTTGAGCACATAATGCCAAAAAAAGAGGTACAAGATGGAATTGTTCTGGGCCCTCCCTCCCACCCCTCGCGAGATTCGACGCGAGACTTGGACGACAGAGCCTCGTTTTCAATTTTTTGCCCGCCGGAAATATCCGAACAGTGCTCGGATCCCGTTCGGATCCGCACTGTTCGGGTGGGCTCGGATTAGCGGAATCCGAGCCCGCTCATCTCTAACAATAACCCAATTTAAACATGTATGTGCTAAACAAATATATTGCAGAGTCAAGTGTTCACCAGTTCTCTAGAATTTAAGTACCTATAAAACAGAATAGTACACTGGTGTTTACAAATGTATTTTGCTTTCTGGTTTTCTACAATCTAAAATATAAAACATCAATGCAGGGTGGTGGTTTCATATAGCATATGCAAATGTATTATTTACTCACATAGAACACAGATAAAACTGCAGATAAAAGTGTGGGTAATGTAAGGTTCAGGAGATGGGTGCCAGCATTCCAATACCCTTTCTTATTTGCTTTCCTTTGGAAGTTGTTTACTTATACTGAGGCAGAATGTAATAAATGAGAAATACAGCTGTAAGCTTCAATTGCAGATATGTTCTTTAATAAATAAAACCGTAACAGGTAAAAACATCCAAAAAGTTTCAAAACTCAATAGCAGGACTGTTCAGTTGGAGATACCCTCGTGGGTTTTAGGAGCCATCACTTTTGCTGACAAATTCTGTACGTTGCTATTATACGACATCCTATTTCTTTCGTTATTCAGTCCACATCCACAAGCAGCTCTCTTAAAAGCAAATGTTTGGACCGCCCAGAGCAGCTCTAAATAATGAGTTACTAATGAGTTTCCTGCCAGTACAGAGCATCATGCCAACATATTCTATATGTCACCTCCACAAATGAGAATAAAAAGTATCTTGTATATAATTAAAATATAAACCATTGTCTTCCTGCTACATTGTGTTCTGCAAAGCAATTATAGACTATAATGGTGGTTTCTGTGTTGTTTCCCTCTCTGTTATCCAATAACTATACAGTGGTAATTTATTACATGGTATTGTAAGGCACGTAATACACAATATATTGTAGGCATTCAGACAAAGATGCAAAAACAGTCACAAATCTAGTCATTTAGGTGGCGAGCTGAATGACCAGATGTCACAATGATTCTTGAGAGCCAATGACCAAACACCCACGCTAATGTGTTTATTGTTGGACAGGATTTAGTATCCTTTCTGAATAAATTTTAACCCAACACTATTTTGAACAGATCGGGAGATCAAAGTTTCTCAAATTCTTGAAACGCTTAATGGTGCCAACGGATCATGGCAGGAGCAAGAGGCACTGACAACACAATTCACATTTGTTTCTGGTGTAGAAGTGCAGTTCGATGACATTATGAGACTTATGACTGCATAATGTGCACAAAAGTATTTCACCTCCAAAAATCCCTAAAATGTCTTAAAGTTCTTATAAACATAGGAGCCTAACTCCTCAGGAGGCACCATCGTGGTGTTCTCTTCATCAGATAACAGTACCATGTCCTTCTCACCATACACTGAAGCTTCTCGCTGCTTAATGCTCAACAGATCCTTTTTCATGTAGCTCTTACAAGAATACGTTCATTTGTTTGTGATGTGGATATTTCACCACTTCCATTTAGCAGATTCTGCTCATTATTTGCTGTGCAATACTCAAGTAGGCCTTGGCCTGCAAAAATAATAGAGGTCTAGTTTGTCCATAATAAATAACTATGCCAAAAACACCAGTAAGTAACTCATGTGACAGACATAACTCATGTTACGAGTTTGGCAGGATAGCTTACCTCATTGCTCTCTGGATCAGATACCACCACTGGCTTGCCCAAGTCACAGGTTTCCCTAATGTTAATATGTAGGGGGATGTCACCTAGGCACAAAGAAAACACACACACACACATATATATATATATATATATATATATATATTAGTGATAGACCCATGATTCTTGAGTTCTACCACAAACATAAGCATGGAGCATGTGTCAATTTGCTAAAAGTGAACAATCACTTTAACTATGCAAAGATTTCTGTAAGAATGGGAAGGATAACTATCTGTAAATACAACAGATACATTTTATCATTATGAATAATTTAAAAGGCTAAACTCTCCCTTCTGAGACATTCCCCTTAAGGGAACATTTTCACTTAAAACAATCAAGGCAAGTCAGGGGATTTAAATGACCAGCATGAGTATTTGAGGAGGAGGGGAATTCCACGAAAACATTATTAGCAAAAGGGCATGTCCAGGAGCAGGATGGGCTAGGGGCATCTGATCTCCCAAGCCGGTCCCATAGCAGGTTACCTTAGGCTGGGTCACCTGCATTTTTTTTTCCCGTTAAAACACTTCTAATAGGCTGCTGAGTCGAGTGTTACCCCCCGGGCTAAAATTTGCCAGCCCTCCCCTGGGCATGTCATATTAAAATCTGTCAAAAAATAGAGTTAAAAAAATACAAATATGTGAAAGGTTAAGGGTAAATGGTATTTTTACATGGTAACCATTCAACAAATAGATGAACGTTTTTGTTTTTATGCAGCCCCTAAGTGGACAATGAGGGCACAGATATTGTTCCACGCTGCGCCTGGAGGATTTTTATACAGGTGAAAGGGGCCTCACTAAGCAATCTTACACACTAATGTGTGCCTCAACACTAACATGTGTTCTGGGATAGTACACGAAAAATCAATTTTATAGACACAAATGTATCACTACTTCTCCTACTGCTTTCAATGTAAAAACTATCAAATTCCATTCACTTACATTTTTCATACCGTCACTGTGTATATAATATGTACACACACACACACACACACACACACACACACACACACACACACACACACACACACACACACACACACACACTATTTGAACTTTGAAAATATGCTAGGGCAGTTTGACAGACCTTTCAATATTTTTTGATTGGATGTATAGATATAAATTGCCTTTCTACATCAGAAGTAGGCTATGTGCATTCCTGTTTGCCAACTCTCCTTTTAGGTGACATTTACGAGCAGGAGGGATGGGATAAAATTGGGAGAATAATTCTTGAAATCAATCACCAGAATAAGTAGGTCAGTGAGCTTATGGGTTTACTACACACTAACATGGACTGTGAGGGTGGCTTTGTGCTGTCAAAGCTTTTACAGTTGCTAATAGCAGGTGATTATGGGTGACAGTCTTCCTACCTAGAATATCCAGTCCCATGGAAGCTGCAAGTTGCCGTGCACCATCTGCTCCAAAGATATGGGTCTCATGATTGCAGTTTGGACAGCGGAAAACACTCATGTTCTGCACTAAGCCCAGCACCTGTCGACAGCCAGAAAGAACAATCAGTTTCCTTTTTATATCCAGAACTACTCATTTACAGGGATGACTTTCATGCTCCCATGTAGTCAACAATGTCCTAGCTGTAACTTTGGGACTTATAGTCCTCTTATTTCCCACCCCTCCTGTCGTAATATACCCACCCATGTCCCCACTATTTAATGTGGCGCATGTGAATGAGGGGAGGCCGCCTTAACTTAATATTTACTGTTTCTTTAACAGAAATATCTTCAGTACTATTAGTTCCTAAAACGTTTCCACTGATTAAACGCAGTTTGCATTTTAGTGCTGCTTTAAAGGCACAGAACACCCCAATAATAATTATTTTTTTCCTCTTTATCTTTAATAAATATCGCAAGTGCACAGAAAGCTTTTTCTGCACTCACTTATTAAGGTCAATGGGAGATACAGTTTTGCTTGTTCTGTCCATGAAAAATATAAATACCTTAACAGAGCAATAATCCCAGTGGCCAATTTATCAGAAAATGGTAGCCCGAATTCATGACCAAGCACCATAACCTGAAACAAATCATCTTAAGAATATCCCTGTTTTACACAGCATGGAAAGATCTTTGACAATTTAATTTACGATAATTCTCTTTAAAGAAATATTTTAGCCAGTTTCCGGATATGAGCAATTATCTAAACAAAGAGTATAAACTGATTTCAGAATGGCTAATAGAAAATGAACAACTGTAGTGGTGATTCACTCCTGTATGAATCCATCAACCTCTCTCCTCTATGACAATAAAATGAGATAAGGCTAGAGATAAAACGTAAGCGAACTGAAACTTACAGGAACATTGACTTTCTGAAACATTTCAGCCCCTCTGCGAGCATCCAGCAATGCAATGTCCTGCGGAGTTGAGACTATCACAGCCCCTGGGAAGATAAATCATTTAGTTACTGTGCTCCCACTCACTGGCTGGAATGAGATCTTGCTCCCACTGCCTCCTGCTGAGAACATATAATGACCAAAACAGTGGGCCGGGGAGGGGAAATCCCAATGCACATTTTAACTGAATGAGTACTTTAATGGTAGATGAAAACTTATACATGCCACTTCAACACTAATGATCGCTTCCTAAGCCAACTCAGCAATTTAACATAACATGTACTAAATAGATTAGGCCTCAGCAGAACAAGGAGTAGCACTGGGGAAAGACTTTCGGGAAATGAACCATGAGACAAAATATTCAAATAAGCCTCTCCAATGGGAGAAGGAACTTGTGGAAGATGACATTTACATGGCAGCTGTGTGAGTCATTTGGTTATTAGAGCATAACACGGGCTTCTCTCGACACAGAACGTCCACCTGCAGACAGATCCGCTTTGGCACATAAGTGCAGGGCAGGTAGTTCACCCCTAGATGATTCTTATATAGGTAGATTAATAAATCTGCTTTTAGTAAACACTATAGTATTAAGGGAAGATACATTAAACACATTTCATGCCAGGGCAGATGGAATATAAATGGAAATAATTGAAAATGGAGAATCATGAACTTCTTCACTCTAAATGAGCAATTAATAGCTCATATCTTGGGTATGTCTTTGTCTAGTTACTAATCCAGTCATATAGTGATTCAGAGACTATTTCTTTCTGTGATACAGAATAAGCTATTGGGCTGCTAAGGATTCTGGAATGCGTTTACTCCATACCAGAGATTGGGATGTTCTGAGAGATAGAAAGCTGCACATCTCCAGTTCCAGGTGGCATGTCTATAACAAGGTAGTCCAATTCTCCCCAATCCACCTGTACCAAGACATAGAGATACATTGCCACAGATTAATACAAGTAGATGCTGCAAAATTTGGGATATTTTGTCAGTGAAAAAACAGCAGGGAAATATTTTTTCTTCTTTGGGTTTTGCGATTCTCACCTGTCTTAGTAATCGCTCAATCGCAGACATGACCATCAACCCTCTCCATACAATTGGAGCAGTCTCTTCCACCAGGAATCCCATGGACATGCTGGTATGGGAAGATAGAAGGGGATTAGCAGACTGAGCACCTCTTAGATACTGTGTCACTTGTTGTGTATATAAAGAAATCAATCTCTGACTTAGCTTGTGTGTTTGCTACGGCTAAGATCATACAGAGTGCATCTGTTTAACAAATGTGTGGGTATGAATTATTTTATGCTTATACTAGCCAATAAATCACTGTGTTTATCTGTAATGAAATTGGTTTATTGATATGTTTATGTGATGAACAGAAAGAAATATGACTTACTGCATAGGGGAAGGTTCCAAAGAAATGGAATGGGATCTAGTAGCAAAAGTTTAAATATGATGGTAACCCCTCCCTCTAGGATGGTTATGTTGACACCATATGATTCACCACATTGCTTCAGGGTTTAAGGTTTGAGAGGAATGTACTCAGTAGACGGTCGGTTTGGCCTAAAGCACAGAGTTTGGTGTAGAGTATATGGCTTGATTTTTTTTGCTGTTCGGTCACAATGTCTCACACTGTCTGTATTAGGAAATAAGACTCTGGACGTTCCAAAAGGCTACATAGTTTTCAATCCACTAAGATCACAATAGTGAGGGCAAAACACTCATGGAAAGTTGACTAGAACTTACTGCTGAATCAAAATATAAAGTAAAAATGGAATGTTTCCCACTTTATTTTACCATGTTACTTAACCCTCCAAATAAGTGCTTTCATCTTACATGGCCCATTGCTGCCTAACAATGTTTATTTCTGCTTTACTTCCTTTTCTATTTCCCATCTTCCCACTAATAGCCCACTTTGTTAATGCAGCCAACACTTTTAGAATGGCATATGATCTTAAAAGCCTAAGCTAAATTTGCATGGTCATCAATTTGTACTTGAAAACCAATAACAAATACTAAATGAAAAAAATATGAAAGCATGAACATTGGGATGCTGAGGTACTACTGTATACGCTTTGGTAAAGTGTGTCCATTAATTCATATAGCCTAATTAAGTAATTAAACAAGTTGAGAATTGTGGCACATTAATTAGCAATGTACCACTGGATCCTTGGGTTTCAAAAACTGCCCAGTGCGCTCTTTGTGTGCCAACGTATCCTCTTCCTGTTTACACATGTGTGCTTCTAAATAAATTGACTACAGTGTATATGTGCATTTGTTCGTCTGTGATAGAGAAATTAGACTAAGGTCTACTGAGGCAATGATGGATGTGAATGAATAAACATTCTCTGTACAGAGGTGTATAATATGTTAGCACTCTATTAAAAAGGGTAATAACACTAATAATACATTTAAAAACACGGATAAATCAGTTGACAAGTAATAATCAATTAGTATTGTCCAATCTTAAAGTAAAGTAAAATAATAGTTTACTCTTTGTCAATGTTTTAGCACTTGTAAATCTTTGCAAGAATATGTTTTGTTTTTGCCTGTTCCCCTGAATGACGCACAAAAAAAAAAAAAAAAAAGAAAGAAGATAGATATCACACTATGGATAAAACTGTGTAAAATTTTCAGTTATTATAAAACAAAGTAACTTTACCCAATTATTTAAAATATGAACTCGACAAAAACGCATGGTTTAAAATCGTTATTTATTGATTATAACAAACAAATAGCAAACTATTGCTATGAACGATTCTGTTGAACCTATCCACTTCTGTGATTGAGATCATAGCCATTACGTATCAGGTCAAGTTGAATTAGTCTGGGTGATCATCATCCTTTGCCTGTTCATTAACACAGGACTCCACAGGGACCCAGATCAAAGACATTTTTTAGAATACTTTATTTCTCAGTCAGTTGGCACTTAAATTGTTAACTAACTGCTGCTGGCTCCTCCCCTCTGCAACCCCGACAGATGGGGCCTTCCCGACAAACTCGATGGCCTCTCGTCACAATTGCTGTGTACCAAGGTTTTGCACAAGGGCCAAGGATCCCTTGGCAGCTGAAGGGGATGTAATGATCATGCATTGGGAATTTCAACTGGGGTACTTGTTTCCTCTCATTCCATTGATTCAGCGGGTACTTGAACAGGTGGCTCTGGGGGACCATCCAGTAATTCTGGTGGCGCCGAACTGGCACAGGAGGGTTTGGTACATCAACATTCTTCTGCTCGCAGTCGGCCAGGGTTGGCCACTTCCTCTCAGGCCCAATTTATTGGAACAGGGACCTTTCTATCACCCTGATTTTGTTCGGCTAGCTTTAACAACATGGCTGTTAAGGCTGGACTTTGTTGGGGCAGGTGGTTCTCTGAAGGGGTCGTACAGACCTTGCTGAGACTGCGTTCGGCTGAGCTCAGATTTGTGACTTGGAAGGTGGTATTCTTGTTGGCCATCGCTTCGGCACGCAGGAAGTCAGAGCTTGGGGCCTTATCCTGTACGGCTCCTTACCCGAGCCCTGTGCCCTCTTTTCTACCTAAGGTTGTGTCAGGTTTCCACATGAAACAGGAAATACTGGTTCCTGCTTTTTGTGAGGGTTCTTTGTTGGATGTTGTGCGGGCTTTACACACTTATGTGGATAGAACCTCTGCTTATCGCAAGACGGACTCTCTCTTTTGATGACTCTCATAACAGATGTCGGCCGGTATCTAAGGAAACTATTGCCCGTTGGATTAAATCTATGATTCGGCAAGCTTATGCGAGTTCTAGCAGGTCAGTGCCAGAGAGGCTCACAGCTCACTCCACGCGCTCGGTGTGGGTGTCTTGGGCTGCTCGTCACTGTGCCTCAGTGGATCATCTGTACAGGGCTGCTACCTGGTCCTCTGTTCACACTTTTACCAATTTAATGTTTTTTGCCGCTTCAGATACTACCTTTAGCCAGTGTTTTGCATGCAGAGGTTCCCGAGCAAACCCTCCTTTAGGGACTACTTTAGAAGGTCCCCATGGTAGCAGTGTCCCCCAGATTGGATGACTGGGAAAAGAAGATTTTGGTACTTACATTAAATCTCTCTGAATCCATCTGGGGGACACTGCGTTCCCTCCCTTTTGCTCTTCTGCTGGATGTTTGTTTGTTTGGTTCTTTCCTTGGGGCTTATACTGAGGCTAGCAGGGGTTGCAAAGGGGAAGAGCCAGCAGCAGTTAGTTAACTATTTAAGTGCCAACTCCATGCGCCCTCATACAACTCCATGGTAGCAGTGTCCCCCAGGTGAATTCAGAGAAAGAGGTTTGACGTAAGTACCAAAATCTTCTTTTTGTGTTGTATTCCAATCAGTACACAACACAGTTAAGTTGTAAGTAAAATACAGCAGGTTCTGTGCTGCATGCATATTCTAATCCAGCACTTGTCTGTACAAGATCTTAGTGCTGCATAAAAAAGGATACGCTTTAATGCTGTGTTTTAGACAGGATGCAACAGAAAGAAGAGCAACAGTATTTGCAAAATGAACTTACCCATACCTGCCTACTCTCCTGGAATGTCTGGTAGACTCCCAAAATTTTTGAAAGTTCTCCTGGACTCCCAGGAAAGCAGGGCAACATCCCGAATCCTACCTGCTTCATTGGCGAAGTGGGTGGGGGTGGGGCTAATCACTTCATCCTGGCCCCACCCGCTGATAATGTCAAGACAAAGCCAACTTTGGAGATCTCCCTGAGGGATGATCTCCAAAATTGTTCAGTATGATCTTACAATCATCATGGAATCTAAATAAAAAAAAAAAATGAGTGGACATCTAATTTTTAAAAAAAAAAAAAAAAAAAAGTTTGGGGAGCTTTCCTGATGGTAGTGCAGTTTGTCTCCCTGTTTTATTTTGACTTTCACTAATCTGCAACTCTACAAAAAAAGAAGAATGGATGAGGGGGCAACATGAGAGTCACCCACATAAAACATCTTAGGAGACCCTTTGAAAAAAACAGCCCAAAAGAAGAATCTAAAGAGGGAGAAGACCATTTTATTGTTATTATTACTTTTTATTTATAGGGCGCCACAAGGTGTCTGTAGCGCCGTACAGGGACAAACGAATTACAATACAAGGTGAGACAACACAGTACAGTAAACAGTAACTCAGTAAGCTCAATGCACAGCTAGAGAGGGCGGGGGAAGGGGGAGGGAGGATCCGCAAACGACGGGGCCCAAGAAGGAGGGCGCTGAAGACAGGGAGACCCCCAAAAGGGGGAGGAGGGAGCGAGAGGGGACGGGGGGGGGGGGGGGTGGAGGGCCCTCGAGGAGGAGGGCTAAGTAGCTGGAGAGCAGAGTTAGAAGTGGTGGAAACAGGAGGAGAGATGGCCCTGCACAGAGGAGCGTACAATCTAAGGGGAGGGGTGGACAGACAGAGACGAAGGGGAGAAAGGGAGAGTAGGGGGATGGAGGCAGGGAAGGGGAAAGAAGGGGGAGAGGCAGAAGATAAGGATGGAAGTTAAGTGGGAGACTGAAAGGCTTTAAGAAAAAGGTGGGTTTTTAAAGCCCGTTTGAAACTGGACAGATTAGGGGAAAGATCTGATGGAGGGAGGGAGCTTGTTCCAGTGGAGGTGGGCAGCGCGGGCGAAGTCTTGGATACGCGCGTGGGAGGAGGTTATAAGGGGGGGAAGAGAGGCAATGGTCAGAGGCAGAACAGAGAGAGCGGGATGGAGCATGAATAGAGAGGATAGTGGAGATGTAGGGCGCAGTGGAGTTGGCGAAGGCCTTGTATGTGAGTGTGAGGAGCTTAAAGAGGATTCTGAAGGGGAATGGGAGCCAGTGAAGGGCTAGGTAGAGGGGGGACCATATAAGCAAAGATCCAAAAGGATTTTAGGAAAACCACGAACATACATGAGGTATATCCAATAAATAGGGACAACACTCTATTAGCACATATTTAAAGAAAAAAAAATATAATAATAATCTTTAAAGAAAAATGACAATGTGGTGCTAGAACACAGTACTATCTAACAACCAATTTCGTTTATTAAGAATTACATTGGAAACGTATAAAGAGTCTTACCATCGAATTCCATAGTTATTAAGAGGGATCATCAAGTTCTCTGGAAAAGTAAGACACATAGCGTGAAATAGTGTTTTCTGCTCCCCTAAACAGTCAGAACCCAACACAACATAATTCTCAAGCCCTGTTCCTCATATAGGTTTGAATTCATTTTAAACTGTCCAATATGAGAAAGAAAATGGTACTATGAGCTTAAAAAGACATCACTTACTGCTTGACACCTCTGGGTTTCCTTTCAGATTCATCATTCGAGGAATGGATGGTCCGTACACATCAGCATCCAGTAGACCTACTGCATTTACCTTGATTTAATAGACATATAGGTTTTATCTCAAATGCTATACTATGCAACTATCACATCAACAGCTAAAACAAGAAAGGGAGGCAAGTGTGAGTACATGCTATTTACATCATTTTATTGAACATTTGTTTTTGTACCTTTTGTGCTGGTCAGAGAAAAGAGCAAGATGTGTACTTTGCATGGCCAACCACTTCTAGATCACCACTCTACAGTCACAGAGTTTACAATACAACTCACAGAAGTTACTTCTAATGCTCAAACCCTTTGTGAGTGATGATGTGTAGACATAACATTTACAATAAGAGGAAAAGAAATGCAGCTTCCATAGGGTACAGTAAGAATTTTTTATTTATTGGATGAATGCGTAGAAGATAAAAAAAACAAAACAAAAAAAGGGTGTCATTTTTTGCTTTATTTTCCCAGGTCACAGAAATCTGCCCATTCATCCAATAAACACCATGGTGGAAGGTTTGTTGGACAGTATAGAATGAGCATGCCAAACTCACAATGACTTATTTGGAACTTCTACTGTAGCTTCCTGTGCAATGATTTACATCATGTCTACCAGTGTTTAATGTGAACAACTCCTTATACAATAGAGAAGCAACTGAGTGCTTAATTTTCACCAGGGATTTCCTCCTAAGAGACAGGCCTTAGGTTTTGCTTAGGATAGCCATCACATGTAAAGTATTGCTAGTAGATTAATGGTTTTATGTATTTAGTAGTAACTTTTATTTTAGTTAGTGATAGATCCAGTTTGCACTCATCTGTGAGAGTCTCACAGGCAAGTAAGATTTTCTTTTTTTTATCTTACATAATTCCAGCCAAAACTACATTTTTAGGTTTGGGCAGACATATCCTTTAACGGTTCCATAGACAATAGTAAAAACTAACTGCCATGTTGGCTGTCTGCCATCTTCTATGGTAGTGAATAGAGAGCAGGAATGCAAGAGAGTCGACTACAATCGAAGCTGAATTTATTGGTGGAGCACCCAGCGGCAGCAGCCTAGGGCCTATATGTGAAGAGATGTGAATTTTAAAACATTGCGTGGAAGCATTTACTATTTTGCTGTTTGTCCCCGATTTTCCAATGTATAATGCACTTAAAATAAGAACACATTTAATTTACTATGCTACCAAAAGAAATGCTTGCAAAAGCACCACTGAAGAAAACACCAACCAGTGGCGAAATGCGTTTGGTAATATCTTCAAACTCCATGGATTACTCAAGGCAGTTTGATCTGGATATTTTTTTTCTCTTAATCCTATCTTTTTATTTTTTACTAATATTAGTGTTTTATTACTTCTTTTAGATTTGCCTAATCTTATTTCCATTGCCACTTTATCCATAAATGTAAATTAATCTTTACTCATCTCTTTAATCATAAATCTTTATTCACTCAAATACTCATTCTATACCTGTAGGATTGCCATTACTTTATAGTAATATATACTCTATTACATTTTTACTCCATACCATATCCCATTTTACTTTTAAATATACCGCCGGCCTGCCTATATCTACAAGATACAATCTACATTTTATTCACTGTCATGTCCAAAATTTCCACTGTACTTCCTATAGACTAACACAAGTTGATTTCTCATTATAACCTTATATAATTAATATATAAACCAAATCCCCAACCCCATTTGATGAAATGCAGTCCCAAACTTGCAAGGAACCTCCACCATGATTCACTGTTGCCTGCAGACACTTCTTATTGTACCACTCTTCAGCCCTGCATTTCAGCAAATGGAGTTGGGAATTTGGTCAGGATTAATGGTGTGCTCAATGCTGAGAAATGCAAGCAGGTAATTATCCATCATGCAATACCATCAGGGAGGAGTCTGACTGGCTCCAAATTTATTCTGCAGCAGGACAAGGACCCCAAACATACAGTCATTAAGAACCATCTTCATCGTAAAGAAGAACGAGAAGTCCTGCAAGAGAGGATATGGCCCCCAGAGAGTCCTGATCTCAACATCATTGAGTCTGTCTGGGATTACATGGAGACAGAAAGATCTGAGCAAGCCTACATCCACATAAGATCTGTGGTAAGTTTTCCAAGATATTTGGAAGAATCTCCTGCCGAGTTCCTTCAAAAATTGTGTGCAAGTGTACCTAGAAGAATTGATGGTTTGAAGGCAAAGGGTGGTCACACGAAATATGGATTTGGTTTAGATTTCTCTTCTGTTCATTCACTTTGTATTTTGTTAATTAATAAAAATAAACTATTAACACTTCTATTTTAAAGTTAGCTCTCAATTTAAAAACAAATATATGTATGGCCCAAATATATGGTACTCTCACTGTTTTGCTAATAGGGTGGTCCTAACGCTAAAGCGCCGTGGAGTGGCGGTTGGCTTAACATACATTTGCAAATATGTGCAACCGAGACTTTCATATTTTTATGTACAAGTAGACATGGCAGCTCCATTACTGGCTATAGCAGTGTGCTGGGGGATTATTCTCTGTTTTTGTTCCTTTCAGGATAACCCCATAATTTCAAGCACCTGCTATGAGCCTATAAATTGACTGAGCAACTTCCACTTCTGTACACTTCTATTTTTGAAAGCATTCTTACTTTGCAGCATTTTTTCCACACCTGCCTAAAACTATTGCACAGTATTTTATCTTAATATAATTTTGCTTGTATTAGAGCCACGCATCTATGTCCCAATTTGATAGACATCACCAGCACAATAGAACTATTCTATCCTTACTCTATCATATTGCCTTGACTCTTTACAGTCTCCACTCTATTCTTCATATATTTACCAACTGGCAAACATTTCTCTCGCTCTATTCAATTCCTATCCCATATATACTTTTTCTATTTGTATTCATTCATTTAATTTAACTTAATTTCTTACTATATATAAATATATGTGTGTGTGTGATCCACTAGTCACAGTATTCTGGAAACAAACTTAACTTACACGATTGCTTGCTGCGATACCCAATGCCAGGTTAACTGTTGAAAAGAAAATTAATGGATTAGGGTCGCTGATCATTAAGATCCACTCTATTCAATCATTAATGAAATGTTTAATCTAATATACATATTGAATGATTAATTCCAAAGTGGGTAAATACACCACAGGGGTATACAGATGTCCGTTGATGATTAAACGCCTACATGCATGCGAGTATTTTTTATGACACTTCAATAATGGATCAATAAACATGTATTTATCACATGTATATCACCCCTTCCCATAGAAAATGTGGACAGCTCTGGTCTGCAATATTCACGTTTTCGGCCGATATTACATCTTTCAGATCAGGCAGTATTAAAGTAAATACTTTTATTACACAGACTTGTGTATGTCATGAGAAAAGTATCCATTATACCTGCAGTTGTTGATTTGCCAACACCTCCTTTGCCAGACGCTACCACCAACACATGCTTCACTCCAGGAATTGGCTTCTGCTTCGGCAAACCGCGAGACATCACCTGGGCCTGTCTGTCCTTGAGCTTTTCTTCTCGAGATCCTGTTGTCTAAACAGAGGAAGCACCATCAGAGCATGACTAATACACACATAAAATATACACATGCTGCATTAATCCCAGTTGAGAATGTTAAGCAGCAAACCTCATACCTCTATAAAATAAAAATAACTCCCAGTGTTTAAAAGCACTGGAAAATGTATATTTAATAGAATAGAAAATTGTTATGATCATACTTTCACAATGAAATCCCACTGGTGCTGACAAAGGGGGTCAATGTATTAAGCGGGTGTGAAAACAATTTATAAAACCACTTGTTTAACCCTTCAAAACAAAAACTTGAATGCTCAGAACAATGCTGATTACTAATAGGTGAGGTCTATTCAACATTGTTGTTGGAGCAGTAGGATTTGGGTTAAGTAGAGGCAAATGTGGAACAGAGACAGTGAGGGTTTCTGGCTTCTAAGGATATTTTTAATGAACAGTTTATTTAGCCAGATTGGAGTGAAGGGTGGAGTTGAAAGAGTGACATTGGGTTTTACAGTTAGGAAATCTAAACTTTGTTATGAAGGTAGCATACATTTTTTTGAACTGCAAACAAAGTCTGGCAATCCCTGAAGTAAAGAAGATGAGGCACAGATGATTTGTCTTGGCGTAAGCAACACTGTGCAGAGGGAACAACAGTTTATTATTGTATTGGGTGAGAGCGAAGTCATGGAAGGAGAGGTTAGAGGTCAGGAAAGGATGGTTTACTCAGGAAGGAAGATAAATTATCATAATCCTGGCATATGTAATGAACATATTGTGGTCAGGGAGTGGTAAAACAGTTTGTAAAGTCAGAGACGCTGACATGTCTTGGAAAGAAACAAAAATTCTTTTAGAAGGCGACCACACTTTTCACTTAGAGACCTGTACGAATATAACACCTGTGGCAAGAACTAATTTTAAATAATAGTTAAATGGCAACTTCAAACTATTGTTAGGCATTACTCTGTATCAAGATAAAATAATGTATCGGAGATAATGTAAAATCCACAAATGTGTACTGTGCATGTCCACAAAAAAGCCAGACACATAACAGAGTTGCACATATGAACATTTGTGCATGCTTGCGACTGGTGAGGCAAGACGGGGGAAGGGGCGGTCTGACATAGGCTGAGTGTTTGTGTAATTGCAAACAGATCCGAAAGGAGACACAGATACATCTGTAAAAGCTGTATCAGTCGTGGGTGTCTGACTGTTTTTGCAAATACACTCTGAAGAAGATAACAGTCTCTGGTGCTAGTCTCTGACTTTATATACTGTCTTTTACCAGCAGCGTCTGATGGGGGGGGGGGGGGGGGGGGGGGACTGCAAATTCACCTCTGTAGCTGTTAGGGGCTTTCTTTATTGACCATGCATATATTATAGGATTTTGTGGACGGATTTTAAAACTATTTCTTGTTTGCTACTTTCATTAGTATTAGAAGGAAAATTATATAAAGCCTAATAGCAAATGTGATTTTGACTATCAAAACAAATGGTAACACACTTTTCTTGTGCTTATGACCTGGTTGTGTGTATGGCTATGTGGTTGTATATATGCCCTACATTAACCTGGTGCATATACTACAGGCGCAGAGCTGGATGCATCTTGCGATGAGTGCGACTCAGCAAATGGGCATAAATATGCTATTTTTCTGGGTAGATTTTGATCAAAAATTGTGCCCAACATGTTTCCAACTTAGAAAGAGGCCCAGAGTATTTATATTTAACTAGCTTTGTCCAGCCTCCATTTTGCTCTATTTCCTTGATGAAAGTGTACACATTAATAGAGTGTAGTGAAGGTGTGGAAAAGGTTTTTTTTATTTAATTTTTTTCTATATAATCTTCCAAATGAATACTTTATATATTTTCATTATTTTATGTTGTTAGAAAACATATTTCATAGTCAGTGACTAAACTGCCTTAAACATAATTAGAACGAGGATTTGGGCACAGGGAAGAGAAAGAGTGGCAAACACACCACATAGTAATAATTCACCTCATTACCATGAGTGCAATCCAGGTCTCTACCCTGGAGGAGGTTACATAACAGGGAGCTTAGCTTTAAGAGGTAAAGTATTTGTGTGTGCACATATTTGCCAGAACACACATTAAAAATGTGCTTCATTTTTATATACCCTGTTAGCAGATTACCACCTCATGCCTGAATTAATGCTCTGCGCATATATTTTCTAAATCACACTTTACCCACCCTCATGGACTGTCCGGGAGACTCCCGAATTCCGGGTATGTCTCCAGGACTCCCGAGAGAGCAGACAATTCTCCCACATCCTGCCCACTTCCTAGTGAAGTGAGCAGGACGTAAGCCTCAATGACGCGATTCGCTGAGAATCGCGTCTTTTTGGCTCTGCCCCTCCGCGACAAAATGACAATTTCATCCCTGGAGGCAAGGACAAAATGACACGACTATCCCCACCACACCTACCTCCGGGATCTCCAGGAATTAAAAAACTAAAAGTGGGCAAGTATGTTCTAAATGTAATAAAGTCTCTGCCTTCACAATATATTTGAGAAAACAGAGTGTTCACTATTGCAACTATGGAAGCCCATTTGAGTTGGGTGTTGATTGTTTCTAGGTGTGAAGAGTGGTTGTACCAATATGAATTCATTGGCAAAAGTCTGATCCACATTTCTGTGGATCATCTATTGGTGAAGGTAAGTGGTCGAGTGAATTTGATACAAACAGAAATAGTACTAATGACACCGTCACAGCTTTCCATTAACAGACTGTGGCGACGTGTGGTCTGTGTCATAGGTACTATTCCTGTTCGAAAATGTTAATAACACTCAGACACTTGGGGGGGGGGGGAAAGGGGGGGGGTTTGAATTGCTGGCGATGTGATGCGCCGACATTGCGCCATGCCATATCTCCTGCAGAAATCTTTGCTCATTTTATTCTTGGACCTCTTTGAGGTGCGAGAAAAGATGAGCAGAGAATTTACAGAAATCTCTGCTGCAAAGTGTCTCCGGGTCATCCGTGAGGCACTTTGCGGCTAATTGTATCCCCTCTTTTATATGCAAGTAACCACACTAACTTACTGTCACCACCACTTTGCTATCTATGTCAATATATCTAAGGAGGCATAGGTCACCTCATTTCTGATATTGAATTACTTATACAAATCCATGTTTGTGTAAAACAAATCCAATAGGTCTCAGGAACACAATACTTAAAATTAGGACTTGTGAGCAAGGATAGTATAGGTCCTACAGTGACTAAACCCTTGAAAGATAACATTAGAAACAGTGACATCTGCTGTCTGCAAAATGTAAAGCCCAACATACTGAAAAGCATTATGACAGAGTATTAAATGTATCCAATACTAACTGTCAAATAATCACATTTCACAATAGACAATATGTGAATACACATTAGAACCATTTTTTGTTTGTATGGAGAATCCATGTACTAATGACTAATGTAAATATAGCCATTTTGGAGCCATATGTATTTTATTATTTCATGTAATGCAGCTCAGCAACTGAGGATATATAAGATGATCACAGTGATTATATAAAACCATTATACGATGCCATGCAGTAATTAAATATTTATAAGACATAAATAAAATGGGAATAAAAATAAAAAAAAACCCTAGGAAACATACCAATGGATCTCCAGGGAGGTAAAGAGTTCGGTATCACACAATTAAAGGCAGATGTTTTCACTGTTCCTCACCAAAATTAAACACTCCTTATAAAATATATCTTTGTCCCAGTTAGAAACATTTCTTTTTACAGTTCAGCCTGCAGATGGGGTAGGTTTTATAACTTGGATCTCCAAGTGGTCTATTGCAAACCCCTTTGAAGAACACTGTCTGTTGGGAAAGACGTTCTGGGTACACAATTAACTGGCCCATAAACCTGCTCCTGAGTAAGTTTTTTTAAACACATCAATAGAAAATCCCCACAGATTCTGTCTCTGATCAGTGCTGTAAGCACATTATTTTAAAGGTACCGATGTATGTACATGACAGACACCACTTCTATTAGTTTTGCATATTGCTTCTTAGAAGCTTTCACAAATATAAATATGTATAAACCTTTGCAGATTTTTTTTAAAATTTCAAATGGCTACAACAGAATAACTCACAATAACTATTCATAATCAAGGATATTATTTTCAAGGGGTATAAACAGCTAGAGAAGAAGACTTACCCAGCCCAAAATATCAATCAATCTATGTATCCTCGTCCAGTGGAATGCATGAAGATCTGCTATTAAGCACCCAAAATTCAACCTGTCATAGCCAGATTGTCTCATTAATCTATGCCCTTCTTAGAAGATAAACCTTCCGCGCCCCCCCAAGGATAGGATATAATAATAGCCCTTAAAAATAACTTTGTTTCTCCTGGCTAAGCCTTTCATCCATCTGTATGGCTGGATTCCGATATTTCAAACAAGACACTATTTCAGAAGCCCCCAATTCAGAGATGATAAAACGATTTACAAGCCAGTCATGACAACTTATGATCTGCACCAGTGAGCCACAACATTTAACCACTTGCCTAATAGTGTGTAGGTCCCCCTCGTATCACCAAAACAGCTCCGACCCAATGAGGCATGGACTCCACAAGACCTCTAAAGGTATCCTGTGTTATTTGGCACCAAGACGTTAGCAGCAGATCCTTTAAGCCCCGTTAGTTGCGAGGTGGGGCCTCCATGGCTTGGACCTGTTTTTCCAGCACGTTCGACAGATGATGGATCAAACTGAGATCTGGGGAATTTGGAGGCCAAGTCAACAGTGTGAACTCTTTGTCATGTTCCTCAAACCATTTCTGGGATATTTTTGCATTCTGGCATTATCCTGCTGAAAGAGGCCACTGCCATCAGGAAATACCATTGCCATGAACTTGGTCTGCAACAATGTTTAGGTAGGCAGCACGTGTCAAAGTAACATACACATAAATGCCAGGACCCAAGGTTTCCCAGCAAAACATTTACAGAACACCACACTGCCTCCGACGGCTTGCCTTCTTCCCATAGTGCATCCTGGTACCATTACTTCCTTAGGTAAGAAATACACAAGCACTCAGCTGCCCACATGATGAATAAGAAAATAAAATTCATCAGACCAGACCACCTTCTTCTATTGCTCCATGGTCCAGTTGGGGCAATCACTTGCTGTCAGGACTGGGAGCTGGATGGAGCTACTAACTGGTATAAGCTCTACTGTACAGGGAGGTGTGGAGTCTAGCGCACCGCCGGTATTCGCCAGGGACCTCCATAAGGAGGTTTGGACTTCGCTGCTAGAGATGCGCATGTCGCGGTTCTCAAAGACAGTTACTAGTGTAATAGCGTAGAGGGTAGTAAGGACTTGCCGGGTCAAACCAAGAGGACAATGTGGTGCCGAGGAGGATTCACAAGAATGGTCAGGAAAGCCGAGGTCAAACCAAGAGAGTACACAAATCAAAACAGCATCCAGGAGGATAGTCAAACAAGCCGGATCAAAACAGGAGAACTGAAGCACAAATACAAGAAACGCTGGAGGCAGGAAACAGACCGGCGGGGGGGAGAGCAACAGAGTTCCCTCGGTCGGAAATGACAGGTGGCTGTCCCCGCTTCCTGATCGCGATGCGGGGATGGCGCCTGACACTTGCCCATTGTAGGTGCTTTCAGAAGTGGACGGGGTAAGTAGGGCACTTTGACCGGTCTGTGGCTATGCAGTCCCATACACAGCAAGCTGCGATGTACTGTGTGCTCTGACACCTTTCCATCATTGCCAGCATTAACTTTTTCAGCAATTTGTGCTACAAAAACCCTTCTGTGGACTAGCCTTTGCTCCGCACATGCATCACTGAGCCTTGGGCACCCATGACCCTGTCGCTGGTTCACTGGTTGTCCTTCCTTGGGCCACATTTGGTAGGTACTAATCAATGCACACCGGGAATATTCCACAAGACCTGCCGTTTTGGAGATTATCTGACCCAGTCATCTAGTCGTCACAATTTGGCCCTTTTCAAAGTTGCCCATTTTTCCTGCTTTCAACACATCAACTTCAAGAACTGACTGTTCACTTGCTACCCAATATATCCACTCCTTGACAGGTGCCATTATAACGAGATAATCAATGTTATTCACTTGACTTGCCAGTGGTTTTAATGTTGTGGCTTATCAGTGTAAATGTTAAAGCAACCAGTTCTTCCACAGACCTAGGAAAGCTCCATGGACTAAAATATTAAATGATCATGTTTTGCTTAACTGTGTCTCTCCTTGTGGATTCTGCACTAGTTAAAGTCATCAACAAAATTACCAGGGGAAAAAAAAAAAAGGGTTCTTTCCCCAAGAAGGGAAGTGTCACGGGCACTAGGAGGCTTTACCCAGTATCACCCGCTGATGGTCTTAGCAGAGCAGTAGAGTTGGTATATGATACTCTGATGGCAGGGTGATAATGGAACTGGAAACAGCAGATGGTTAGAGAATGCTCAGAAAGTCTATGACTAGCAGCACTGGTAAACAATAGGTAACTGAACACGAGGATCTGGATGGACAAGGGCACGTGAGGGTAGTCAGTGGTCTGTGCACAGCAAGTTGTACCACTGCTATAGTGAGAAGAATGTCCAGGAGTAATAAGGAGGTGGAAGTCAGCGGTCTGCGTATAGCAAGTTGTACCGCTGTCTGTAGTGAAGGAATGGAATCCAGGTGAAGGTAACGGGGAAGTCAGTGGTCTGCGAGTAGCAAGTTGTACCACTGCTTATGTGAGAGGATATATGCAACTGGTGACACAGGGAAACAGGAATCAGTCGTCTGCCTCTAGCAAGTTGTACCACTGAATATATATGTGAGGAAGGACACGAGGAGATGAATGCTATGCAGAGTCTACACGGGTACACTGAACTTGATCCCACGTTGAACTGCACACAATAATAATAATGAATGAACAGCACTGCACAGATAAACAAAGTCACTAGACTAGTCCAGCAAAAGGAAACACAGTCAATAATAGCAATAGTCTCAGAGGATGGAAACTCCGGAGGAGAACAACTCAGTCCAGATGGATATGCAATACACCAGCACAGTCAATGAGAAGTATGCATACCGTGGTTCAGATGAGCAGGCTGTTAGAGATAGCTGCATGGATACCTGAGCGGCCGGGAACAGACGAGATGCGAAGTCCTTGCAGAATGGAAGCGGCAGGTAGGTGCAGCGCACTGTAGGTAGGCCAGCAAGGATGACAAATACTCAGGAAGCAGTAGTATATTGAATAGAACAGCAGGAGACCACGGGAGAGTTGAAGCGATGTAGCAAAGCTGGAAGCCGAGGAGCGTAGACTCGATGCAACAGGCGAATAGACACAAATGGACACACTGTAGAAGCAGTAGGCAGCGGGTCAGCTGACGGCAGGTAGAATGCAGACTGGAGCGCTGAGACGAGCAGACTCTGTAGACACGCTGAAGTAGCGAACAGGAATCAGCTGGAACAGTAGCGATGTAACTCAGGAGAGTTTGCAGTAATCTGTAGCTGTAGATACACAGAGGCAGCGGATAGGAATCAGCTGCTGGAGTCACGATGAAACACAGGAGAGTTTGCAGTAATCTGTAGCTGTAGATACACGGAGGCAGCGGATAGGAATCAGCTGCTGGAGTCACTAGGAACACGAGGAATAGAAGTGGTCTGGAAACCACAAACGGCAAACAGGAATCAGCATTAGCTGAACACACATGAGTAGGCACTAGAACACCTTCAGAGACTCATGAGGAATGAGACTCCAAGATCAGGCCACGTGGTATTGACCACAGGTGCTTAATATAGGGAGTGTTGCCTGATCAGCCAATTAAGTTAAAGGAACAGAACTGAAGGTTAAAAGGGACTGCACATGCGCAGTGCCTCATAATAATGGACGGACACGGTTCCTAGCTGCCTTAGAAGTAGCACTCACAGTTCGGTGAATGACAGGAAGTCATATTAGCATTCTTCAGATTAGAATTGAGGATCAGGATGTAGAATATTAACAGGTAACTCCTTAGGAGTGGTTTACATTAAAAGGGAGGATGAATTCGGTACTGTAAATGCAATATTAAAAATTTTGAAAATTTGTAAAGCTGCACGAACATTTTTTTTTTATAAATTATACTAATGTGCTCCCTCCTATCTCCCCCTTGCTGGAGCCCCATGACTGTTACATGCAGCAGGTTTTTCCTGGAGCCTCTCAATCTTCTCTCAGCCAGGACTATTTTTTCTGCATTTCACTACCTTTAGTACAGGAGGAAGGAGCGCATTTTTACATATAGACAACCTTATTGGCAGCTCCTACAGCTGGTCAGGGGACATGCTGTGCTTGGACAGACCCCATAAATTCTCTAACCTGGGTCCCTGCACTCAAGCATGCTACTCAGGAGGTCCTCCACTGCTGGAAGTGTCTGTACTGCGCTTTGCAGTCAGCTGCAACCATGTTTCAGACATCACCATTATGGCATCAGTTGGGGATGAGGGCATCTTCAATTACTTCGGGATCTCCTCCCAACCCTACCAAAAAGCAGTGATACAGAAACACTTAAGCAGTAGGCTGCTGATGTGCAGTATAGTCACTTTAAATTAGAAGGTGAAAGAGAGCTAGTAGAAGAACCCAGATTGCAAGGTAGCTGAACAGAGGAAGTGGATGTAGGGGGCTCCTGCAAGCTGACCAGTACCTGTGATCGACAGCAGGAGGTAATGATCGGGGCAATCATTTGTGTCATATATGGTTGGGTATACACTACAGAAAATTTCTCAAGATGCAAAAGCTTTAACGATTTTACCGACAGAAAAAGAAAAAGTCCTGATCAGCATGCGGATGCATGTGTACACACTGTACACGTTTTACCTTCAGATCTGTGCTCTTCATCTGTCATAACTATCGACTGAAAAGATTGTGACTGTGCACATTCCATAGAGATCTATGGACACTGCTGGTCGCGAGTGCATACACACTGCAGGATTGGAACAACATTTTTAGTCCGGTTTAAAAATCAAATGAAATGATACGATGTGCTTTGGAACGATAATCATTCATCATTGCACCACACACACTAATGTGATATAGGGTCATACAACAAAAAAATAGGGAGAACCAGAATGTGTATATTGGGGCACTAAAGGATTCGGTGCAGTACTATGGAACAGTTGTGATATCGCGTCAAACAGTCGTTTATCATTTGTTTGGCCCGATAATCAGCTGAAAACACTGTAATGTGTACCCAGCCTATGTGTGCCAGTGTATGCACATGGACCTGGCAGCTGCTGAGCCATTACTGTCTGATGCCATAATTATTACATCTGATCAGTAAAAGAATTATCATGCATTTTGGAGTGGTAGTTTGGAAATGAAAGCATGTCCATTTGTGGATAGTTGGAGTGAATGGGGGAGGATGCTTGTGGTTAGAATTGTTTTAAAGCAGGGGTAATGTATAGGGACATAAAGAGCGGAGCATAACAGTTTGTGAGAGGGGGACATATTACCTAAAGTTTGCCTTTACAAACCATCACCGCTTTAAATATTCACTGCAGAGTCCCCGATTTCCAGCGACTTGCAGAAATCAGAGGTTCATACCCCCAGGTGATCATCTCTGTCCTGTGTCCAGAGAAGCAGGCTGCTGCTACACATTGGGACTGGTCATATTTCACTCCATCGGGAGATACTCAGCATGTTCTGGGGATATTAGTGTGCCCACAGGCAGGGGCGCACGGAGCATGCGCAGCAGCTCAGTTTAGGCAGCACTCTACTATACAGCAGCCGCGGCGCTGTCAAAGAAGCGTCCGCAGCGGTACTGTATACAATACAGCACCGCCGCGGACGCTTCTTTGACAGCGTCGCGGCTGCTGTATAGTACAGTTGCGCTATATAGGGCACTTTTTTAGCGGCGGGGAGGGGTTTCTGGAGACCCAGAAACCCCCCCCTGCATGCGCCACTGACAGGAGTGGGGAGACAGATACCCAGAGCCCCGTCATGCTGGTGGAGAGTAGGCGAAGTGGCCAGGAGCAGCAAGGTATATTAAGTACATAATTTACCATGTTTCACATCCCCTTTTCAGGAATATGTTCTTACTTCCACTGTTGTGTTGTGCTGTGCCTGTCAGCAATCACAATAGCACATGGACATAGAAACTGGTACGGAGATAGGTCCATGTCAGAGCTGTCAGTCAAGCTTGGGCCACACAATACCTCACCCTTCCTTACATCTAAAAGAATTTCTCCACCAGTCACAAACATGCTTAGCCTTTCTCCTTCCCTAAGCCGGATAAGTGTCATGCATTCCTAAGCAAACTCAGGAATGGGAGAGGCAAACAGCATGCATCCTGAACCAAAGCACTATTGACAACTTTGACATAGATAGACTTCCTCAAAAGGCGGTTCTTTTTTAGGGTCAGCATACAAATGAGGTCACAGAAAGTATGATGAAGAAAGTGATCAGGGATTCAGGAAAAGGGCAATAGAAATACAGTAAGTGACATACATTAGAATGGCTATGAAAAGTTACACTAAAATGCAGTATCTGGACTGCACAATTCAATAACAGCTTTTTAAGCAAAAAAAAAAAAAAGCTTCACAGTCTAAACATATTAAGTCTCAGAAATCGAATCTTGAGTCTCCGTAAAATAGAGAGCGACACTGCAAGGTCACATCCACACACTTACCGTACTGAAGCAGACTGCAGTGGCCGAAACATACTGTCCCCGCTGGAGAAATGTCTGCGCCCGCACTGCTATAAACACAAGGCCTCTGACGGCCGCCATCACCGTCACTTAGCAACGCGTGCTAGGTCCGCGGAAGTGTGCGTTCCAAACCTCTCTCTCGTATAGCCAATGACTTAGCTGCGAGTGGCTGGCTGTGCGTAAAGGATTACATGGACGGTGAGTGAGAACAGTGGTAATTGTCCAGTGATTGAGAGGTAGTCTCTTAATCATGGCTCTTCAGGTGCTGTTGCACTATAAGTTCCAGTATACCATGCCAGCGCCTGGTGGGACTCCACAGTAGAGGCGATGGTTGCCTTGGTGTGCTTTTGCATTTTTGGTGATGTGTGGCACGTCTATGGTATCAGTTGTCCTATAGTATTTAGTGGAAAATGCAGCAGACATACTCTGCTCAGCATAACAACTATGGATGTAGAATACTTATTTTGTTTTACTAGAGTTACCACATGAATTTGTACACAAACGTATTCCAGCAGATTGTGTGATGTAATTAGATCTTCAAATCCATTTCACAGATCTTGTGTTATTCTACTTTAATTACAATTATTTTAATTCTAACACCTATTTTTATAAGTTTATATACACTTTTGCTTCAATTAATTATTGTACCAAAGTTGTCAACGTTTGAAAATGATTTCTCGAAACACTGCTGGAAGGTGCATGAACGTTTGTTGCGTATGGTGCAGTCCAAGCCGATTTAACGCATTACATCCTCTATCATGACATGTGTACTAAACATAATCATAATAGTTTTGCATTTTGAAAGCTCTTCTTTAATAAATATTAATTTACAAAGCCCATAGGCTAACAACAGATAGTGAGAAGTGCGTCGTGTGAAGAGGAGAAATTGAATCAGTCAGCAGAGCCGTAACTTAGAATTCTAGCGCCTGGGGCGAGAAAGACTAATGCTGTCCCACTAGCCCTCAATTTTAACCAAATGAAACCTAAAATATTCCTAAACTGCGTCCCCCTTCAGCATTGCGCCCTGGGCAGTCGCCCCTATTGCACAGCCCTAGTTACGGCCCTGTCAGTCAGTTGGTTAGTATTAAAAAACTGGGATATTTCCAGGGACACATTTGAAAACCTAGGACTGTCGCTGGAATTTAGGCACGGTTGACACAACTATGTTCATATTATTTGTTTATAAAGTAGCTGTGCAGAGAATATTTATCATTACCATCAGTCTCTGCCCCTTTGGTGCTAACTGTAAATTCCCTAAAAAACACAGAGCCAGCAGCCTATTAACTATTAGTATGTTTTTGAACTGTGGTTCTGTGGTAGAAAACCTGAGCACCTAAGGGTAACCAACGAAAACTTGAGGAGAATATGCAAACTCCACAAAGATCGGCACTGGACCAGATAAGCCCTGGTTAGAAACCAATTCCCGACCCTAGCGGGCATCCCTGAACGTTTGGTATGTTTAAGGTGTAATGTTCATTTATCACCTGTCTCCTTTTCCTGCATAAACCACAGATGGCGGCACTTGAGAGGGAGGTAACTGCCCGCGTTGTTCTTCAGCAGTGTTTACATGCCAAGCTGCAGGTCAAACCTCCGGATAAAGACACTGATGCTGAGTGGGTGGAGGTAGGTAGTCTGTTTGTGCATTGGTGACCGTGTTTGTGGAATAATTAGAAAATAATGTAGACTGCAGCTAGGTTAGGAAATGCAAAGACTGGAAGGTGTTAATCATTGCTCTTATAGTAACAGTGTCCAATATAAATATTCTCTATAATGGATTTTTACAGTTAAACTATAACAACCTCTACTTCTCTATTTACAGATACAAAAGGGTATGATTATTTATATATGCTTCTTTAAAGGATCAAACAAAGACGTCATTCCAAAAATAGGTGAGTAAATAACCCAATTTGTCCTTTTTATCACACATGAAAAAATACAATTTTAATTTTTTGGAGCAAGAAATTATGCAACATTCGTTCCTTATTGTAATAGATCACATACACATTTGTAGCTCTTTTATGCAGGACAGAAGACCCTGAAATAATTGGAGGCATGCCTCTTTGTTGAAATCAACCATCTAACAAAAATTGCTATAGTGTTAGGAGCTGCGGGCACTGCCTCGACTCTCTGCTTCTCCCCGACGTCCTGGCCGTCTCCGTGACGACCGGGGCGTCACTTCCGTTTTTATTGGCCCCAACGGACGCCGAGTGTGCTAAAGAGAGCACCCCGGCAGGTAGTGCAGCCGGGCGCAGGCGCTGATTATATCCCAGCCTGTGGGCTGATTTATTAGGCACTTAATTAATTAACTGGGGCCTGTTGATTATCACAGGGCTGAGCCCTGATTGGTTGGTGGCAGTATATTGGAAACAACCAATCAGAAGTAGTGCCGAAGACCATCATTATTATCCACTATTTGCATGTTTACATCAATCCCTGACCACCCAGCTTACTCAGGCATATATGTATATTTTCCTCGGTCTGTATACGTTCTTAATTGCGCCAACACTTCCCTCCCGCTTCTCAGGGTGCAGCTGGCGTTAGTGGCAGAATCATGCAAATCTGCATGGGTGCATATGCATGTGCGCATACACAGACTGATTTCATGCAAGATACACTACACAAACTAGTGTGGTACTCACTCTGCATCAGCTCCTAAGTGTTATTTACTAACATTGCTCCAAGGTGCATATCTGTAGCAAAATTATAGCAACTAATCAGATATTCGCTTTCTGGGCCTAACCTGCACGAAACAGTTGGGCAGATGACAAATACGTAGTTTATCGGGTGAAAATCTGAAGTGAAAGAAGATATTAATGAATGGTGCTTGCACATTGTGATTTCAGTAGCCAGTTTGATTGTTTTTGATGCATTTTTTCAAGACTTGATTCGATCAGAAGTAAATCTCGTCACCCGTTCATCATCATCATCATCATCTCCATTTATTTATATTGTGCCACTAATTCCGCAGCGCTGTACAAAGAACTCATTCACATCAGTCCCTGCCCCATTGGAGTTTACAGTCTAAATTCCCTAATATACACACACACACACACTAGGGTAAATTTTGATAGCAGCCAATTAACCTACCAGTATGTTTTTGGAGTGTGGGAGGAAACAGGAGCACCTGGAGGAAACCCACGCAAACACGGGGAGAACATACAAACTCCACATAGATAAGGCCATGGTCGGGAATTGAACTCATGACCCCAGTGCTGTGAGGCAGAAGTGCTAACCACTTATCCACCGTGCTGCCCATTGACTGCATCAGCCTATGAGTATTTGGTCAACTGGCCTTTTGGATACCAGGTTTGTGCAATTTTGCCATCTGTGTGTGGCCAAATTAAAAACAGATAGTGATGTGAGTGGTGAACAGTTCACAATCCATGGAGATATATGTGCTCAAAGATCAGTACATGAAATATTATCATCATCATCATCTGGAGCTTTCCTTATCTACCTACAAAAACATTAAATATATTATTTTTTTAATTTTTTATTTTTTTTTATTCTAACCATAATCCAGAAATTTATGCTATGAAAACCAGGGTTACTCTGTAAATTACCATGTATGTCAGTTACCCTTTAAGAATTATCACGCTTCTTATACATAACATTTTAATATGGCTAAGCCAAAACATAAATTATACTATATATAAATGTGATATTACTGTGTGTGGGTGTGCTGTATTGCCTACATGGCTTATTTTACTATGAGTTTGTATTACGTGTAACAAAATAAGTGATTAAATGTGTATATGTTTATACAGACTGTATATACTTTATAAGTTTGCGTTTATAGCTAACAGTTCCAGAGGAGATGCATGTTTTCCCTTCCGCTGCATAATTTGCTGCATTACCATCTGCAATAGCATAACGGGTAAATGAATAATTCAAACGTTATGGACAATTTCTAGATTTTCTTTCTTTAATGGAATGTAGTATATTTTTTTTACTGTTGCCTAAATAGAAATTTTGCAGGCTATAAACTGGTCTTCAAAGGAATAAACACAGAGAGATCCCCCAGCACACTGCTATAGCCAGCAACAGATCTGCTATTTCTACTGTAGATAAAAATGCAAAAGTCTTAGTTGCACACACTTTCACGCACCTGCTATAGCCTATAAATTGATTGAGCAACTTCCATTTCTTTATTTGTCTGAGAGGCATGTTGGTGTCAGTAGCTGAGGGGGAGTGCTGACATTGGATTGCTATTTGGAGGCTTCTGGGGTACCTCTTTGGTAAGTTAGCTCTCAATTTAAAAACACATATGTATGGCCCAAATATGTGGGACTCTCATTGTTTACAGTTAGGACCACTCTATTAGCAAAAGCACCGTGGAGAGGTGGGTGGCTTTAACATACATTTGCAAATGTTTGCAACTAAGACTTTTGCATTTTTATCTACAGTAGAAATAGCAGATCTGTTGCTGGCTATAGCAGTGTGCTGGAGGATCTCTCTGTTTTTGTTCCTTTTAGGATAACCCCACCCTATTGTAGCATTGACAACTAACTGACAGTAATACATTCCCTCAAAAATCATATTAAACTGTGCATATGTTATTATAGAATGTAATGTTCGTATTTTAGCAGCTAATGTTACTTTTAGGCACTTTAAAACTGGAACTATGAAGTTCTGAGTTTGGTGCTCATGTGAATGGGGCCTCGAAGAGAAAAATATTTAACTACATTAATTTATTTTTATTTTTTTTCTGCAGTGAACTCCCTACTGAATGTGAAACTGAGTGAATCCGATACTGGGAAGCATGTGTCAATCACAGAACTCCCAGGAGATGTCCTTGTTGTCCCTCAGGCTACACTTGGAGGAAAGACGAAGGGGCGTTGCATGCAGTACCATTCAAACGCGGACAAAGAGCTAGGCATGGAGTTGTATGCTCTTCTTATAGCTCAGTGCCAGCAGGAATTAGAGTCTCACCCCAAATGGGCAGAGGGTGGCGCTGTGCTGCATTTTGGAACTTATGGAAACAGACAAGTTTTGCAGCTCAACACTAATGGACCTTACACTCATTTACTGGAATTTTGAATTCTGTACAGGTTATAGGATAGGAGCAACACTCCCTTTATTTAGTTATTGTGACTGAGGTGATTCATTATGTAAAGGCAATAAGTAAATACATTTATGAAAAAATGTTTAATTGACTTAATGGTTTTGACTTGTAATACTGCCAAACATGTTGCTAAACATCTCTAATTAAGTGCCCAGTTATAGTGTTTTGTAACTACTTCACTACTGGGTTCCCCGAAGTTACAAAAATGGCAACACTTAATATAATACAAGGAGTACTACTCTCTACAAACAGATGCACAGATGGAGCTTCAGTAAAAAAAAATCTGCTTCGCTCCTCATGGATGTTTTAACGGGAAACAGGTTAAAGGCATTAGAACAAGTAAGAGGTCTTTTTCATTATTAAATAATACCCATTCAAACTATAAGAATATCCCTTCAGGATTAAAGGTTCCTTCCTGACATTTTTATGCAATTCTTACAGTTAAGCACTATCCTGGTAACATTTTATTTTACTCATATGGATCATTATTTTAGGTTTGTAAACGTGTGTTTTGTTTTCACTGACAATTATTGTATGCCTGTAACATGGTTGCAGTGAATCATCCCGCACAAAGTGTGAAACGTCTGTTTCTTAAGTAGAAAGGGAATCAGGCGATCACAAAAGGTGGTCTTACCTTGGTCACATGACATGTATATCAGTGTTGTCAATATTAAGCAACAGCCAAAAGAATTGGAGTTGTAACATACCTGTCCTCATCACAGTAATCGATGCTGTCTTTCCTGAAGTGATTCACACGGACAGTTTCGATAAGAGAGGGGACATCACTCCCAACATGTTTGCAGCACAGTGTTTAGTATTGCTGCCTCAAATTGCTGGGGCCATGAGTTTGATTTTGACCAGGGCACTAAGTTTGTATGCTCTCTCCGTGTTTGCGTGCGTTTCCTCTGGGTAGGTTAATTGGCTATAGACAAAATTGAACCTCTTGTGTTTTTGTAATAGAAAATTTAGACTGAACTCCAATAGGACAGAGACTGATATGAATGATTAAATATTATCTGCAAGTGCTTCTATAATGGCACTATATACATAAACATTAATAATAGTTATAATCGATTTGATAATGTAACTATTCATAAAAGAAACATATGGTCTAAAAGGCAAATTGCTACACTATTCTTGGCCTTATTTAATCTCCTCCAATTCCTCACAACAAGCCACATGCACCACTACTCTCTCACCAACATCTAATTCTCTCTCCATTAACTTTTATATCAATTTAGTCCTTTTCTTCCACCCATGAGGTTTACTATATTCATTGAAGTTTGGAACTTTTTGGGTCTATACAACAAAAGACAAACATGTGTTTGAAACCCTATCAGACATGGCCAACACCATAATGCCATCTCCGCCCTGGAATATTTTTAGGGGACGGGGATTTAATTGACTGCTGTATTTATTTATTTAATTTTTTTTTGTTTTTAGGTACCGCAGCGTAAAAAATTGTGCAATTCAATTTAAAAACGGGTAACGCCTCCCCCGCATGATAACCATTGGTGCTTGCAAATTTTGTGGGCAGGGGATGGTTTAACGGTCATCTATAATAAAAAAAAAAATGCATTGGCATACATTTGTATTGCATTACATTACCTTTTAATTTCTAATATCTACACACAGTACTTTTTTTCACTATACTTTTTTTTTACTATACAATTATCTATGCCATGACAAAACACATTAGTACATACATATTAGTACATATATATATTAGTAAATATTGTGTTTATTAATTTTATTTTGCATGCTTTTGTAAATCACTTTTTCCATGTTATGCATTACTGAGAAACATAATATTTCTTTTTTTTTTTTTTTTTTTACATTATTACATGATTTCAATCGTTTTCTTATGTTTTTATAGTATAAAGCAAAAAAAATGGGTTGCGCACAGCTGAATATGTGGACGTTGACCTATATATGGTATAAAACTCAGCTGCTATAAATGGTAGAGTCCACTCCCCTTATAATAGAACTCACAAAAGAAGGTTATAAGCGCTAGAGTTAAAACAGAAAATGATGTGTCATAGATATTATAGGATGACTGTGCATAATTATATTACATGAGTAAAATAGCAATGCGTGGATTAATGGCAGCAGACTGCATCTAAAACAAGATTGGTGAAGTATCCAATAAATAGAATATAGACAATTTATTATAAACACATAAGAATCGTTGACTGACAGTTATGAAAATAGTAAAGGTAAACCCATATAAAGGATAAAAACAAATGAAGGATAAAATCATAAATATAGCTAAGAGATATGAAAATCGGGAACCCAATGATCCAGATAGACCCTAATGGATGGATTGTCTGCTTCCAATATAAGGGTAAGAATAGCTTGTCGAGAAAAGTCCAATATAAGAACTGTTCATTGAGGCCCACAATATTCTAAAAGACACCACAACATTTACTATATATATATATATATATATATATATAAAGACAGACCCCACCCACCAATACCAGAATCTACTGAAAGATGGTTGTGAATCAGGAATCTTACCAAAACAAGAACATTCTTACATAAACATAACACATCCATCCATACCTGTCTTTTACTATTTATCTAAAGTCCACAAAAATGTCATCCTCCCGGTAGAACGATAATATCGGGCATAAATTCTATCACATCTAATCTTTCTTAATATATCGATTTTTTTTCTGCAAAAATATGTGACGCATCAGAAATCATACCTACGAGATACATCGCATATATTGAACATACTACAAAACACACAATGGAATCAAGACTACCGGCTAATCACCAGTGATGTGACATCTTTATACACATTTATAGATCATCAACAAGGTCTCAACAGTATAGAATACTACTTGACTGCAGATTCTGTACTCCATCCACAACAGACACAATTTATTTTAGACAACATCGAGTTCATATTGACACATAATTATTTTTAGTTTAACAACGTATATTATTTACAGACTCGAGGAACAGCCATGGCGACCAGGTTCACCCCCAGTTATGCTAATTTATTCATGAGTCATTGGGAGGACGAATATATCTGGTCCAACCCAGGACTGGAGGCGAACCTGGTCCTATGGAATAGGTACATAGATGATATTATCTTCATATGGAAAGGAGATGATGTTTTAGATACAGTCTGCTGCCATTAATTCACGCATTGCTATTTGTTATGAGCGTTTTGTCGCTATCCAATAACGATTGCCGAATCTCGGTTTGTGTTTCCAACGCACAAAGATTTATTCTCAAAAAGTAGCAGAATATATTCAAGCGAAATAATAATAAGTACAGCCGTTACTTATCGCAGGCGCTCTGGATCCAGTGAACAGTCATTCAGTCCTGAAGTCTGTGGTCAAGGTGACTGAACACTACATGAGAGCTACTGCTTATATGCATACAGAGATACAGTGAAACAATGCAGATGGTATAGCTTGCTTCTATTGGTCCAGGCATCAGGAGGGTCCAGGGGGTTACACATCATAGGCTGATTCAATCTAAGGAATCCAAAGGTGGGGGTCTCTCCAGGGGATGAGCTCTGTTCTTCCCGCCAAACTGCTCTGTTCTTCCCGCCAAACTCCAATCAATCCATTAGCATTTGACAGTTAATATCATATTAAAGGTTTATTCCTAAACATCAATAACTAGAGTATGCAATGTGCGATCTCTTCGCCGAATGCACCGAACAGCTGCTGATGTAAAGGGGATTAATATGATATTAGACATGACACATTTCCTTTAACCTGAACCATATGTATCACTAATATGCATATAACTTATAATATTACACATAAACACTACTATATTTCGACATAAATAACTATGTGTTGCAACTACGATTAATGTGTACTATTTACAAATGTGTGTGTTGGTGCGAATGTATACTAAAGTGTAAAAACTGTTATTGCCACGTGTTGCGGCTGGATACGCCCTTCCACGCCGTAGTGTGCTCTACGCATAATTTCAGACAAAGACGATCAAGTTTGCTCGATATCAATTGAAATGACTTTATCCAATTTGCTGACTTCGACATATTTTACTCATGTAATATAATTATGCACAGTCATCCTATAATATCTATGACACAAAATTTTCTGGTTCAACTCTAGCGCTTATAACCTTCTTTTGTGAGTTCTTATGTTTTTCATTTTTTGCACAGCCATGAGAGGTGTGAGATAAAACTGGCGATTTGACAGTTTACCGCAAAGAATTGAATAGCTTTTATCTCTTCTCCCTCCCTATACTTTCAATGGATCATCTACTTGACCGCGATGGTACTGTTTTTGCGAACAAAATGGTGCATTAAAAATAGATTTGAATAAGGGGCAAAGTTAACACGCTCCAGAATGAGTGACAACCGTGTTAAAATCACTTACCGCTGTGTTAAAAAAATTACCATGAGAATGATTTCCACCCTTAAGGGGAAGAAGATCCAAGAAGATGAAGCGGAGGTGACTCAGTACTGCCTTAGTGGCTGAGTAGGCCTTTGTCTTTGCAGCTACTGACAACACAGCCCTTACAGGGGCCAGTGAACCATCCAGACCTAGGGCTAGATTTACTAAGCTGCAGGTTTGAAAAAGTGGGGATGTTGCCTAAAGCAACCAATCAGATTCTAGCTATCATTTATTTAGCACTTTCTACAAAATGAGATAGGCAACATCCCCACTTTTTCAAACCCGCAGCTTAGTAAATCTAGCCCCTAATCTTGTTAATTTTGCTTACATGCAAATTGAAAGTCCATGGATAAATAGCAAAGAATTTCTGAAAGTACAATCAATATTCTCATAGCTAAGAGAAATAAAAAAGCATCCAGAGTATATTAAAGAATATGCCCCTTATCTGTGTTTATCAAAAACATACCAGTATGAAGCTCGTTTAGTAGAGACCAAGGTGAAGTTTTTAAGACCATGCTAGTAAAATATAATTGGTTCAGTGCTCCAAAAAATATTAGCACAACTTCCCCTGCTAGATATATTTGCTCAGTACATTTAGTTTCCTCCTTTCATATAAACTAGGATATTGTCCTACCTTTTTCCAACTCGTCAAGATTAAAGAAAAACTCTCTTGCATGATATTGCAGTAAAGTTTGTTACTGGATAAGTGCACAGCCACCTATTAAATGGACCTACTGGCATTTCATTGCATTGGATCCTTTCCTGCCTCTGTATATAGGCATATTTACTGTGGCTGACGAGCAGAGGTCCTTGCACAATGTAAGAACTGATGCTCTGCTAAATAAACCCTCAGGAGGACGATGTTCGGGTAGAAACAAATCCTTTGTAACTGTAGTTGCCAAACTCGTTTTTTTTATTGCTTTTCAGAATCATAATTATGCATTAAATTGCATTTTGCAATATATATATATATATATATATATATATATATATATATATATATATATGAACCCTTATACACAATCATCCAGTTTTCATATATCCTGTTTTGGTCTTTTGAACTCACCACAATTGTCTATTGTGAGTCAGTGTAGGTGCTGTATTTAGAATGAGTCAATATGTCATTTATTACTATCCTGATAATCACTGAGTACTGACGTGTTACTTGTGTCACTGAACACTATCATTTCAACCTTATGAATAATAGACTTTTCCCTGTGAAGCAATGTTAAAAAGAAGAACATTCTTTTGTAGTAACAAAAGGAACCATAGCTGGTTCTGTCTGCACATACAGCTCACTTCTGTTCCATAGTTCCCGGGTTTTCGTAATGTTGTAATCAATAAATTAGGATTAGGTTTATTTGAACACGGACCTCCATCCTTTTGTATTCTAATGGTAAACGTTACTGTTTTTGAAAATTAGTATGTCATGTACAGTTGTCTACAAGCATTGTGTGGCAATATTTAAACTTGTATATCCAAGACCAGTCCATGATTTTTTTTATATATATATATATGTCAGGTGCCGTCCCTGCACATTCAGGAAATGTCAGGGACGGGCGCCTTCCTGTGCTGGGCAATCGTGACTTGTTGCCTAGCAATGGGACGCGTCTGTATTTGGGCCCGGCTGCTGCCGGCGCTTGTGTGGCTTCTCTGCAAGTCCATTGCTAGGCAACAGGTCGCTCTCCCTGTCGGCAGTCAGCGGATTCTGACCGCCGATCCCACTGTCACCAATCAGAATACAGAGAGTACTATTTAAGGGTGCCAGAGTATAAAGGTCCCCTTATGCTCCAGCACTTCTGTCTGTGTTTCTGCACTCTGATTGTCCTTTTGGTTACTGACCTGGCTTTCCTGACACTGTACTGGGATTCTCCCTCTGGCATATTTTGGATCTCCTGATTTGACCTCTGAACTCCCTGACTGTGCCTTTGTCTGTCCCTTTGGTACTTATCAGTCTGCATGATTCTGACCCGGATTGTACGACCACACCAACTCTTTATACCTCTCTGGTGGCTACCTGGGAGGCCCGCGACCTGCGTGTCTCTGCTGCGAACTCCAAACTCCCTTGCGGGTAGGCACGTATAGAGTCCGCACATCCTAGACTAGCGGTGTCAATACCAGTAGGTGGGTCTCAGTATTATGGCTAGCGTGAAAATGCTCCACCCAGCTCTTGGAGCCCAACAGAATCTTATTATAATAGAAGAATCCATTGTTTCTCCTATTATAACAGGCACTATGTGAGCACTACAGCTAGCAGTGTGTGTTAGGCCACTGACCACCAGTCGTGGTAGATGGGGAGAATAGTGATATATATATATATATATATATATATATATTGTCCATAAGATTTTGTAGCATAATTTGGTCATTTTCAACCACGTTGACCTGACATTGTACTATGTGATCCTCCTCCACTGATCAAATTCAGCAGGCTGGAAAATATGGTTGGCTGATGTGATATATTATAGGGTTCCTGTATGCCTGGCATCTGACTGGTAATAAATAGGCACTGTGCCACTGTTAATAGAGCAGAATCGAGGAAGAAGACAGACAGAAGAAGAAGAAGACAACAAAGCAAAGAGCAGACAGAGCATGGAGAAAACAGAACAAGAAGAAGCAAGATACAGAGACAAGAGAAGTTGAGGACCCCCAATGGAACCCAACATTCCAGGATCCGGCCAAGCAGAAACTGTGTTAAGACATCGGCAGCAGCACCAGACTCCAGGTTCAACTTTGGCCTACATAAGTTTAGAGCTTGACCTATTCCGTTCCTCCACTAGAACAGGAGTTAAAATGAGATCAGGTCAGGAAAGAAATTTCAGGTTTCTCCATAAACCTACATATCCACAATTAGCTCCATGTCTCAACATCGATACTCCAGATTCAACTTATATTGACCTAAGTTTAGAGCTTGACCGATTTTGTGCCTCTTCTAAACCAGGAGTGAAAATTAGGTCATCTGAGGAAAAGTGTACACTTCTCCAGAGACCTGCATGTCCCCAATTAACTCCATGCCTTAACATCCAGGGCTGTTTTAAAGAACAGGACAGTCATTAAATAATGTATACTTTGCCGTCCATTACACCTAATAACTACCTTTTCGTTCAGCAGACAGATTATGGGATGAATTCAAACAGTCAACTAATGATCTGCAATAAAGTGTTACATCAAAGGCTAGAATCAAATCTCAGTGTTAGATAGCCATCATATGACAAGCTCAGCCAGAAGATTGGTGAGTTCAGAGCTACAAATGTCAAAAAGCCCAAGACCCTGCCACCAATCAATTAAAGGATTTAGCTATATAAAATATTAAAAGTTGGGGCATAATAAAAAACATGGCCTTTGGCAATAAAAAAAACAAAACAGAGCAGAACCATAATGAAGAAAAGACCCTGGACTCCTTTGATCCGGGCCACACCATAATTGACAAGATCTATGCAATTTGTTTAGAGATCCAACTATTTGGAGTCAAGGCTGATGTTTAAATTATCAGTATGTGGCCGGTTTGCTACACTGGACTCTCTTTTGCTACAGGATTTTGAAGTTACTATATAAAGTGCACCAGTTGCTTACCGTGTGTGCACAGACATTTTGGGAATCAATTCACTTGGAATCAGAGGCAACACTGAGTCACTTTTTTGTTTTAAATAATGATGCCAAAGTTTCATACTGCATTAATATCTAACCATTAAGAACATTTAAAACTTTAAAATTGCAACAGTCAGGTTGTGTGAGAGGCAACACCAGTCAGAAACCACTATCTGTGACTGGTTTCCCTGCTTATTCCCCTCATCCCTCCCCTCCTCACATTAACCTCACACAGGCAGGGTATCCGATGGGCTGTGAAATGAACAACAGAGGCAGGAGAAAAATGGCTGCATGGAGCAGACCCCAAAGCAGGAAAGGAGGTTAGTAGTAATACTTTGATTTAGAGTGACATTAAAGTAGCAAACCCATAAATAAATTGTGTTTTTTTAATATACATCATGTGGCACAGTGAAGAATCTTGATATTTACCATTTTATTTGTTTTTCCTTCAGGTTTCAATTACTGATATATAATTCTGCCAAATGTCATGGACTACCTTGGCAACCAGTCACATGATGTAGTGAGCAGAGAGGCTTTGGAATGCCCCTCTGAGTTCTGTACAATCACCCCCCTTCTCCCCTCTGTGCCTTCAAGACATGCTGAGAGCCTGTGTGTGATTGGCAGCGATATTTTGAAAAGGAGATAATAATTTGTAGGAGGACTGCTAAGAAAATCAGATGCATACTTAAAAGATACTTAATTTAAAGAAAAAAACAAAACCTATGTGGGATTGCTGCGTTAATTAAAGTGATCTGGGAATGCTGTTCCTGTCACAGCACAGCTTTTCTGCTGTCAAAGAGCTGAATGAAAAATGTAAGGTTTCAAATTGCTCACATCATGTACATTTTTCCACTACCTCTGAGTCTTTGTCCAAGTTTATTTTATCAACTAAACAGTGCCACGTCTCTTTGTATGCAGGGTGCACTGCCTGTTCGCTTGTATTTAACATAAATTAATATTTAATGAACACAAATTATTATCATGTTCAATGGTCATGACGGTTATCTGGTGCAGCAGTCTCCTCTATATTCGCCTAATAAATGCAGTGCGTTTGGTATACATAAACGTACAAGATAGTGTTTTTTAATGTTGGTAATTATGTTGTGCAATCTACGAATTCAAACACTCAATGCCTAGAATCTATAGAACTATATTAATTAAACTTAGTCGAGTAGTTCATTGTTCTTTATACCTATTCTGCTGCTCAAATCTATTACATCGACGTTCTGCAGTTTTGAGAGCCGATAACCAAGCCTGAGATTGGCAAGTCTTCGAGCCGATTGCCGATAGCAAGACTGGCGGCCCCAACAGACCTGTTCATAGAGCCCAGATGTTGGATCTACGGTTCTTGACCGAATAATGGAGCAGTCGGGCCGGCTGCTGCTTTTGGATGTTGCTGGACTGGAGGAGCCTCAGCGGGGTCTGCGTATACTAGAATGGCTCCGGTACCTGAGGATAACGCTGCCCGTCACTGCTCGGGTAACTATAAAAGGGGGCGGATGCTGAGTGCATGAGTATGTATAAAAGACCTGACACTAGACTGGCATAATTGATGTGTGTAAGTGGACACATTTGGGTAATCACTGTTGAAATCTCAGTGTTTCGGAAGCTAAAATTCTAGGTGAAAAAGTATTGTTAAACTGACAGGCTAACATATTATCCACATACAGTATTTATATGAAGATAATTATCTGGATCAGGAAATGTCTTTTTAGATGTCATTAAAAGGTCTGCAAACACCAAAAAAAGTGTATAGGGAATAAATAAGAACTAGATCGCTATGACTTTGGATCCTAAACTAAACACATGCTGACACACTTTCCAGATTATGTCAAAATGTTCCTGGAAACAAATCCATTATTATGAGTCCATTTTCAAAGTTGATTAATTATTGGATGATTCCATTCAATTTTAATTGTAATTTAGCTCATGCCATCTCTATTTCATACGTTTCTTGTTGTTTAGGTCATTCTGTTATAACTCCTAGATTGAGCGATTCAACCACTGTGTTATGCTGACCCATTTAGATCTCACTTCACTGGTTGTTAATTGGTGACATAACATTGGATAGATTTCATGTTTCTGCAGATATATTGTATTTTCACTTTTGAAATACTTTGTGTGCAATTGAAATAAATCTGTAATGTAAATGTTATTGCTGTACATTTACTGAATTATTTCTTACTGTTTGCAGGCTGAAGTAAAGCAGAATCAGAAGCAGTTGGTTGAGCAATTGACCCTGGTAATGACTGGCTCTCCTGGTCCTCCAGTTCGTCGACTCCTGGCCCATAATCTTGCGGTTGTTTACGGTTTAGGAGACACTTTTTCTGTTTATGAGACAATTGATCAATGCAATGATCTGGTCCGCAGCAAGGATGATTCTCCTAGCCACCTGCCCAACAAGCTGTGTGTATTTGGAATTTGACTTTTTTTTTTTTTTTCTCACTATGTGAACCTGCTGTTTAAACCTGCTTTTAGTCTTCTCCCTATGGGATGTGCTGTCTTTCTTTATGACCTCTTCTGTATTGTTTTAAATGTTTTCATCATTTAGCACACAAGCTATAGTTCAGTAATGAAGTGTCTGTAACGAATCTGAAAATCATGTTCCTCTTTCTTAATGCAGCGCTGCTGTTGCGTGTCTTGGAGCATTATATCAGAGGCTGGGTCGTCTTCTAGGAAGCACATTCAGTGACACTGTTGCCAACCTTCTAAAAGTTCTGCGTAGTGCAGAGGTGAAGTAATGTTAATGGTTTCATTCTGACATTCTAGTAACATAGACTTGTAAACCTTTCATAAAATAGTGAGACCTCTTGGATCCAATTCATCATCATCATAATCATTTATTTATATAGCGCCACTAATTCCGCAGCGCTGTACAGAGCACTCACTCACATCAGTCCCTGCCCCATTGGGGCTTACAGTCTAAATTCCCTAAGACACACACACACACTAGGGTCAATTTTGTTAGCAACCAATTAACCTACCAGTATGTTTTTGGAGTGTGGGAGGAAACCAGAGCACCTGGAGCTAACACGCAGACACGGGGAGAACATACAAACTCCTTACAGATAAGACCATGGTCGGGAATTGAACTCATGACCCCAGTGCTGTAAGGCAGAAGTGCTAACCACTACGCCACCGTGCTGCCCAAGTACAATAATAATTTCGCACTTCATCCCACTTTTGCTCTAACCTCATCAGTTCTAAAAGTGTCTTTCTCTTTGCAAACTTTGCTGAAGAAATAGCTATGCACCTTGAACTGTAAGTTTTTTTTTTTTTTTTTAAATTAATTTTAGTTCTCTAATGCTGCTGTGGTTCTCACCTACAAATAACAATGTGTGTATTGCAAGTCACATATGTAGGGGATCAGTGTTTCCTGAAGAAAACGCTGTGTTGCCCTAGAAATCTTTACTAGAGTTTATGTTTTCATAGAACTCCTAAATTCTATAAATGAATTAAACATAGTTCCTATTTAGCTTCATTAGCATGAAAAATAAACCAAAATATGGCTGTATGGACTGGGTATTCTTCATATGAAACAAATTTTACTCGCTCTGGTGATTAGAAGCCTGCATGCACAGTTGTAAATCATTGTATGTACAGCAAACACACTGAAATAGAACAGGCAGAAAATTAGCTAGAGACTGAAAAAAAATATAAATAACCAGATATCTTTAATTTTCTTCTATTTGTCTTCTACAAATATTATGATAATATGCATGACTATATAAAAATAGTTTTTTAAAATACTGTCTCATTATTTGCATGCTCTTCCCCATAGACCCGTTGTTTCCTCCCCGAGTTCTCCTGTAAATCTATTTCAGGTGTGGTCATTTTCTTACACTACTAACTAACGTCTTTGCGGTGTAGTGTAACAGTAAGAAATATATCTGGCATCATTGGGGTGTGACCAGGACCAGACATATCTGACAGTACAGGAAAAGAGGTGGTAGACACAATTCCTGAAGTGTGCTTATAGATTACACAGGGGGATGGCATAACTTATTGTCTAGTATATAGTTTTCCCTGTGCTAAGCACAATTAAACATAGAAAATATTTTAAATTGGTGCCCTTTTAACTTCACAGTTACACAATAGTCAATACCAACCAACACAATACCTCTTGTATAGCAAGATAAGTACACTGTATATAAGAGGTGTAACATAGCCTTGTATTCTGGAGATCATTAGTCCTGCAATGTACTTATTTACCCATTTAAATTTTTTATGTACTGAAACTTGGAAGACTTCTAAAGGAATGTATAAAAATTAATTTATTTGGTACTTATTGTGTTATACATAATGAAAGTTTGGTAAATATTTCCAAACAGCTGTGAGTGAGACTCCCAATGTCAAACCCTCACACTATTGTTTCTTCAAGAACAGACATCAGAACAAACACATCTGTAGTAGAAGAAAGTCTATTACAATCACTTATTTACTCAGTAGTTTTATTTAGGCTCTCTGGGGCATATTCAATTAGCCACTTTACTCGCAAAAGTAACGCGGTGTTAAAAGTATTACGGTAATTCTAACCCGGATTTCAGCTTGCAGCTCCCTGAGCTACAAGCAGAAAGCCGGCGTTAAAGGTACCGTATTAACGGTAATTACGCGGTAATAGTGCGCAAGCAGAGTTACTTTTGACAGTAACGCGGCAAATTGAATATGCCCCTCTGTGTATTGAAGGAAATGTTTCTGAATAGTATAATAGTTTTTATTTAATTTAACAAGACATTGAAAAAGTGGTGTAACAGGTACAGTCCCTCCAAATATATGTTATTGTCTGTAAATGTGGTCTAGTGCCTCTGCCTTAGTAATGCTACACCTATAGCACTTTTTTTTTTTTTTTTAATATACATGTTTGCTCTTGAAGTATATAAGCAAACACGTTACAGTTGTCTGCCCCCACACCATTCCACTGGCCCATACCCCCATACTTTACCACATTCCATCTCATAAACTATATTCTTCTATACTGGAACCATTAGAATATATACAATGTTTAGGACATTCAGACCCAATGTGATACAATGCTATACTATTACTGCATCCAGAAATGGACTTCAGTGGCCGCCATGAGACAGACACACAAACATGACCAATTCCATCATGTAGTTCTTTATCTGATCGTGCCTTTCCCAATTATATTTTTGACTGAATTCACCAAGGATTAGATAACAGGCTGAAGTAAGGCGAGGTTTTTATGCTTGTTAATTGAGTCCAGATTAATTAATTGAACAGTAAGTGCAAAAACCAGATCAGACAAAGGTCTCCCTCCCTAATACATTTAGTCTGTGCTGGGATGACATGGCTCTGACACAGTCTTTGATGCCTGTGAGCGCTCAAGATGCACAGAATGGCTGCAGAGAGGCAACCAGAATTTTACAATGGATTACAGGACACGTATTTGTTTAAAAAGTAAACAATATGAAGTTATTTTTGTTTTCCTTTCTGTTTGAGTAAAGTTTTACCCCTTAAAATGTATACAACATTTTGCTGCCCAAATCCAGACTACCAATTACATACAAGTTTACAGTCTAGGTTTTTGATTGCCAGAAGGGGAGTGGCTTCACTCAAATTTGGTGTGGATTGTGGGTGTGGCCTAATTGACCCACTATTCAAATCGTACGTGGGGAGTTAAAAAAAATTATCTTTTTGTCATAGTGTCTTCTTCCTGTATGTAAAATCTCTGTTTACATAGTGAAAAAGTTTACAGATTATCCACCTCTTCTAGTTATTGAGATATTTGAATGTAAAATATATGGTACAGATCCAATTTTATTCTTTTTTTTTTTTTTGCTTGTAAAAGCCTGCTGAAGTTGAAGTGATATTATTTGTTGCAGCAATGTGTTTTTTCCTCTTTATGTACAGTCTCAGGGACGCTCTGAGATCATGCTGAGTCTGGAACGAATTGTGGCTGGTCTTGGAACCTCTGCCTCATCCTGTCATCGAGACATCTACAAGGCCGCTCGTTCATGTCTGACAGATCGATCCATGTCTGTGCGCTGCGCAACTGCACAGGTGCTTGCCTCTGAATCTGTCATTTGTGGGAAAATGTAACATTTGAAAACATTACAAAGTCCATGACCACCCAACCCAATTATTTAGTTTATCACTTTGTTTTCCTCATAGAAAAATATAGTATAATGTGCTGATCACTTTTTCTCTCCATTTCTACTTTTACAGTGTCTTCTGGCCCTTCAAAATGAGGCATCCTTTATGTGGGGCTCTGATCTAGAGAGCCTGGTATCCCTGTGCTTCAAGGCCTTTGAAGGCAGCAGTTATGATGTACGCCTAGGAGTATCCCGTTTATTGGGGAAAGTATTAGCCAGAGCCGTGCAAGGAACATGTGAGTGATGGGTTTAGAAAAGATTCTACATCTGTTTCATGAAAAGTATCGTTTTATATAAGCATCTCACCTTTCTTTTATATGTAATGCAGCCAATGATTTAAGATAAATTCCTAACATTTGATCAGTTATTTTATAGGCACATTAACACTAATTATTTTGTAAGCAATACATGTATGAAATCTCTTATGCAGAAACCCGATATGCAGAATGGTCTGAAAACCATAAATACAAAAAGTAAATCACATGCAGACAAGATCAGTATCTGCATGTATCAGCGCACCAAATTTAGTGCGTTGAGTTTAGGCTTTCCTAGACTAGGTTCACGAAATTAAAGAAGATCAGATAAACTGTATACTGAAATGAACAACCAAAGAAAGCAAAACCAACATACTGGTAAACTGCTAGCAATGAAAGCTGGTTTGTAAGTGTACTTAATGATTTTATCGAGGTTCCCCATGCCTCTCACTTCAAGTTTTGGAGAATTCTGGGAGAGCGGGTGCATCTTCCTCTGTTACATCCCAGTTTAATAAAGCACTATACAGCAAATAGAACCATACTTTGCATTACTGTATGGTATATATTGTATAATTTGTTATCTTTACATTTATATGATGAGCATTGTGCTTTGTTTTCCATGTGAACAGCTCCTTCGAGGCAAAACATGCGTAGATTGTCACAACAGGATGCTCTTGGTCTGCTATCGACTGGATTTCTACGTGGGAATTCTGGGTTTCTTAGAGGTAGTGGAGACCTGCTGGGTGGAAATGGAAGCACAACTCGCCATGTGCGACTAGGAGCTACCCAGGTAGATCCTTACATCACAAATTCTCATCTCCAGCAGTCAAGTTAAAGCTTTAACTGGATGTTATTGAAAGATATGACTATATTTGATGAACTTGAGCTATGTAAACTTGGTTACTGTTTCTATAGTTTATTACATGTTTACTCCTATTGTTTCCATAGGCATACATTGTGTTTATCAGTACACTTGGAAGCCAGTGGCTTGCCAGAAATGTCCCTGTGCTCTTGTCACATGTATTAGACCTTGTCTCCCATCAAAAAGTGACCCAGACCCCCATAGAGGCTGCCTGTGCTAGACGTTGCACATCCTACATTCTCCGAGCTACTCTGGGGGAGCTGCTGGGAGAGAAGGCCCAGTTGGAAGCTGCTCGAGAGATATGCGAGGTCATCAAGAAACTCATGAAGTCTGTGGGTATGTGAAAATGTGTTATCAACCTTACCACTCTTATCACAGCATGCTTTGTCTTTCTGTAATGGTTTATTAATCTTTTCTCATTTTTTTTGTTTCTCTTGAAATAATGTAAAATAAGCCATACAAAACTGATGGTATATTTACCATTAGCATTTCTTGAGCAAGTAAAGTTAATTCTGCAGAGAAGCTGATGAGTTTGAATGCTGTATTTATCCTTGCTTTATCAGAAACCCTTATGGCGAACAATGATTTAGGACTCTTTTTATAAGTTGATCTGAATGCAAACATACTGGTGCACATCCCTTTAAATGATTACATTTGCCTAGTTGGCTCGCTGATTGTAAGTTTTTTCTCTTGTTTATGAAAGAACACCGGTTGTGTTTACTAATGTGAGTTTGTGTTTGTGATCTGCATGCGCTACAGGTACAGTCAGAATGACATTGTAGATTAGTAAGCGTTATTTTGAGTCTTTTACTGGCAAAGACGTTTGTAATTTATGTTGTAAAATGTTTGTTTGGACTCCTTGAATTGTGACGTGGAGGAGAGCTCCGACTGTAGGTCCAGCCTCCTTCCAACAGAGATTGCAGGAGCTTCAAGACCGTTAATTGCTAAATGCACACTACTAGGTAATGTATATAGCTAATGGTTGTGGATAGGATGGGGGTTATATTTGCAGGAATGAGCACAAATTGGTTAGTCAATTCAGTTTTGGTTATTTAATTAGGCTAGCTGACAATATTTAAAATGTAATGATATAGAATACAGCTATACAAATCTCTAGAGCTAGGTACCTTAAAATTCACTACACATGCCAAACATTTTTGTTTAATTTCTAGAACCTGCTTCCATTTTCTGGTTTCTATAATTGTCTAACTGGTTCTGTTATTCTACATTGTTTTATGCTGGTTATACCTGAAATGTAGTTAAATCAGAATTTTGCTAGCCGGGTGGCATTAAGAAGTAGCTTGGTGGGGTCAGTTGTAATACTTTGTAATAGTATGGAAAAATGTTGGAGGTTATTGCCCACATCTGCCAGGAATGGTCAGACTGGTGGTCAGTGGTTGCCCCACACTGTAGGCTGTAGTGCTCACATAGTGTCTGTTTTACTAGGAAAAACAATGGTTTATTCTATTATAATAGGATTCTGTTGGGCTCCAAGAGTTAGGCAGCAAGTAAAAACAGCCGGGTGGAGCACCCGGGAAATGGGTGCTGGGGAGAACACCTATATGTTTGATGCAAATGGAGAAATGTATTTAAAAGTCTTCCTTGTGGTTCTTTGTGGATCTGTCTGGTCCCAGCGTTCTTGGGCTGCCTTCTTCGTTCCCAAGTGCTGGTGGGAATTGAAGAAATCGGCGCTAGTAGCACCCCTCCAGTAGATCCATGCAGAATTTGGTGGAATCTCTACAGGAACGAGTATGAGAAAATTGGACCAGTGGTGTCTGGCCTGTTGGAACACGGTTCCTCATGTGGGGACCAAAGAGCAGTAATGCCCGTCCCATTTCCTGTAAAGCTTCCAGGGACCTAAGCTCCATAGCCAGGCCTAAAGATCCCTGGCTGTGACAGCAGGGAGAATGATGATCTGGAGTCTGGCCACTGTCCCTCTGGAACCCTAGACCGCACCTTGGAAGATACTTTTTAGTGTGAGGTTTAAAGATGAGGAGGCTGAGACCCCTCACTCCGGCAGTGCATGGACAAGGACAAAAAACACCCTCCCCCTCTCCTGTGACTGAGTGTAATATTAAAGGTGTGAACAAAGTCCAGGGTGATTCACAGCAAGACAAGTCAATAACTTGGACTGGTTAAAGGGACCAGGGGCTGGATTGCTAACTGCCAACATGTGTCGAAAAACGCTTTAATCAAAGCCTAATGTAAACATTGTGTGTGTGTCATTACTACTTTTTAGCGATATGTAGCATATCTATTAAGAGCTATTACTGAGCATTAAACACTTATAATTATTCAACATCTATTCCATGCTAATTCCTGAGACTGACAGATAAGCGCTAGCATTCTAATCTATCAGCCTGGCTGCCCTGTGTTTAACTCAGTCATGAGTCAACACTCTGCCTGCTGCCCGATATAAGTGGTCAAGGAATACCAGCAAAGAGGTTCTGAAGCAGCTACACATACTACCCAGAAGCAAGTAGTTCCAGGTTACGATAAAGGAGCCTGATGGTGCTAGCAACTTCAACTGGGGGCACGAGTAAACCCATCCTGTCACAATAGAATACTTGTATTATTTGATGTTGCCAAGGTATTTTATTCAGTTCAACTACATTATTTAAAGGCTACCTAGGCTGTGTTCTAGTTAGGAGAGTGCTAATTAAATATATATACTTTTTCTCTATCCTCCTCTGGGGGACACCGGGGACATTGGGGTATAGAGTAGGACAGGGCGAACTGTCACTTTAAACTTCTGTTTAACTAAGCCCTAGCTCCTCCCGCTCCATACCCCACTTCCTGTTAGCCTCCGTTTAGTTTAAGTGCCCGGCAAACGGGCTGCGTTTAGGGCTGAGTAGCAGCCCAATTCTGTTTATTTTTTTGTTTTAAATGCTAATCTGAGATTTTGTCTCCTGATTCTGACAGCCGGCGGCTCACTGAGCCGCGTAGGCAGCTGTCAGTCACCTGCACTCCCTGGCTGCTGTTAGTGGGACAGACTGCAGTATGCAGCGCACAGCATGAACGGCTGTACGCTGTCTGGAGGGGAGGATCGGAGGTACCGTGGAGGTGCCTCCACTGCCAGTGGTGGGAGCCCGTCTTCTCTTGTTCAGGGATCGGTGGTTTCAGTCTACCACCGATGTCTGGGTACGGGAAGTGGTGGATCGGGGATACAAGAGCAATCTGCTCAGTCTTTATCTTCCTCCCAGGCGGTTGTTTGCCACACGGCTTCCCAATTGTCCACGAAAGCGATTGGCTTTACGAGAAGCGATCCAATCTCTCCTCTCTTCCGGAGTGATTATTCCGGTGCCAGATTCTCTAAAAGGTTTGGATTTTTTATTGCAACCTTTTTCTCGTGCCAAAACCAGACGGCTCGCCCAGACCCATTCTGAATCTAAAATCATTGAACACTCAGGTCAGAGTGACCAAGTTCAAGATGGAGTCTTTGCGCTCGGTCATTCACGGCATGGAACAGGGAGAGTTCATGGTGGCTCTAGACATCAAGGATGCCTGTCTCCATGTTTCTATCTGGCTGTTCAGTCAGAGTACTTCCAATTTCAAGCTCTTCCCTTTGGTCTGGCCATGGCTCCATGTACCTTCACCAAGATCATGGCGGTCATGGCTGCTCTGCTAAAGTCCAAGGGGATTACAATCATCCCTTACCTGGATGATCTTCTTTTAAAGATAGAATCTCCAGAGGTGCTTCAATCACATATCAAAGTAGTCATCCAGACTCTAGAATCTCACGGTTGGATTCTCAACTTCAAAAAGTCCAAGTTGATCCCATCCCAAAGGATGATCTTTTTGGGTCTTTTATTGGACACCCGACAACGATGGGTGTTCTTACCTCAGGACAAAATTCTAGCCTTACAGAAGATGGTGAAATCTCTGTTGGTGGCAAAACAGTCCTCTGTGCATTTTGGCATGAAAGTTCTGGGCAAGATGATATCGACTTTCGAGGCGGTGCAGTTTGCTCAGTTTCATGCACGGCTGTTCCAGTTGGAACTTCTGTCGCAATGGAACAAATCTCATCTGAATCTGATGGGCCAGGTATTCCGCCTGTGTCCGCTTCAGTCGCTTCTTTGGTGGTTGCAGAAACAAAATCTCTGCAGAGGACGCACGTTCTCAATTTGGAATTGATCCTTAATCACAACGAATGTCAGCCTTTGAGGTTAGGGGGCTGTCTGTCTTCACGCTTGTTTTCAGGGTCTTTGGATGCCGAAGGGATCCAAACTTCCAATCAATGTTTTGGAACTGCTAACAGTGCTTCATGCTCTCTTATTAGCGCACAACGCTTGCTGCAGGGAACGCCAGTGAAGATTCAGTCAGTCAATGCCACGGCGGTGGCATTCCTCAATCATCAGGGCGGCACCAAGACTCCCTTGACCATGCGAGAGACGCACAGGATTTTTTAGTGTACCGAAGCTCACGTTTCGGCGCTCATGGCCATCTTTATTCCCAGAATAGAAAATTAGGAAGCCTATTTCCTAAGCAGGCATACTCTGCATCCGGGCAAATGGTCCCTCCATCCTGAGGTGTTTCGTCAGTTGGTGGAAAAGTGGGGTCAGCTGAATGTCGACATGATGGCATCTCGGTTGAACCACAAGGTCCCCCTCTTCTGCTCCCGTGCAAGAGATCCTATGGCTGTCACAGTAGGTGCTATGTCTGTCCCTTGGAGGTACCGCTTAGTGTACCTTTTCCCACCAGTAGCCATGCTTCCACGGGTGTTAAAAAAGGTAAAGAGGCAGGGTGTTGCAGTCCTTCTAGTAGTGCCAGATTGGCCGCGAATGGCCTGGTACACCAACGTGCTCTCCATGGCAGGAGGTTGGTTTTGGCATTTTGCGCTACGCTCAGACCTATTAACTCAAAGTCCTTTTTGTCATCTAGGTTTACAATGTCTGGCTTTAACGGTGTGGCTGTTAAAGCCATGATCCTGCAAGCTAAGAGTTTTTCCAAAGGTGTGGTGCAAACCATGCTTCGGGCTCGTAAACCGGGTTCTGCAAAGATATATCATAGAGTCTGGAAGTCATATATTGGCTGGTGTGAAGAGAAGGGGTATCCTACTTCTTTTCGCTTGGCCAGGTTACTTAGGTTCTTAGGTTAGGTTCTTGCAGGTTTGCGCCTTAGTTTTCTTAAAGGTCAGGTGTCCGCTCTTTCGGTCTTCTTTCAAAGAAGACCCGCTGTCATGCCTGATGTGCACGCTTTCATTCAGGGCGTGCTCCATGTACAGCCTTCATATGTTCGTCTGGTAGCAACATGGGATTTGAATTTTACAGCATCCGCCTTTTGAACCTTTGAATACAGTGGAATTCAAACTTCTAACCTTGAAGACGGTCTTCCTTTTGACCATATCTATGGCACGAAGAGTTTTAGAGCTTGCTGCTTTATCTTGCAAGTCTCCTCTTCTTGTTTTTCATGAAGGCAGGGCAGTTCTTTGAACCAAGCCTTTTTTTTTCCGAAGGTTGTGTCTAGATTTCATTTAAATCAAGACATTGTCATTCCTGCCCTGACTTATTCTAGGTCTTCTGAAAACAATGATTCTATTCGTTATCTCGATGTTGTCTGAGCCTTGCGCATTTATGTGCGAAGGTCCCAGAATGTGTGCAAGACTGAGGATCTTTTGATTCTCTATGATGCTCACAAGAGAGGCTGGCCAGCTTCTAAGGTGACTATTGGTTGGTGGATTACGGCTGTTATCCATCAGGCTTATAGTGAGGTTGGGGAGTCTGTAAATACTTCCTGGGTGGCTCGCCATGGTGCCTCCAGTGAACAGCTCTGTAGGGCGGCCATGTGTTCTTCTGTACACACAATCACTAGGTTTTGCAAGTTTAATGTGTTTGCATCCAAAGATGCAAGTTTTGGAAGGAAGATGCTTCATGACGTTTCTTCTGAGCGTTCCCTCCCGTGAGCCAGCTTTGGGATGTCCCCGGTGTCTCTCAAAGGCGGATAGAGAAAATGGGATTTTTGTACTCTTAGTCCATTGGGGGACACCGGGCGCCCACCCTTAACACTCTGGTTTCTCCTACTGCTTGACATGTTGTCTTGTTGTCAAGAGAATGTTGTTGTTTGTTAATTTTATTCTCTTTTCCTGTTTTTCTCTATCTCTGCTTTCTGCGGGCTTGATAAAACATAAACTGAGGCTAACAGGAAGTGGGGTATAGAGGGGGAGGAACTAGGGCTTAGTTAAACAGAAGTTTAAAGTGCCAGTTCGCCTTGTCCTACTCTATACCCCAATGTCCTCGGTGTTCCGCAATGGACTAAGAGAAATGGATTTTGCGTAAGTACAAAAATCCCATTATTCTGCTTAAAGCCAAAGTGTGTACCAATAAAGTTTTTCAACTTATTAGAGGTGCCAGTCAAGGTAGTCTATTATACCTCTCCTGTATGCATTTACCACAGAGCCCGGACAGCCGAAATCAGTGAGTTGACATCTTTCTATCTTGGTTAAATCTCTTGACTAAATATGCCCCCACACACAACAAAAAACCTTTTCACTGAGTTATTGAGACACACACACACACACGTTCAAATTTGGATGGTCCTACTTCTAAAAGAAGTGTGAGGGAAAGCACATGCTGGTAAAATATTTGGATACATTATGGAGTACTTAGATGGATTTCAATTCTTTTTATTGAAGTTCTGTTAAAACGACTGTCTTCAAAAGTTACCTTATATATTTGGTGTGGAACACTCTTAACCATAAGCATGTACAAACAATGTATAATTATAAAAGCACATGCCTGCTTAGATAATTAGCTGAACAGTTAGATTTCACTAATTATATAGGTGTGTTACCTTAATTGTTAAAACCATTTAAAATATACTCCATATATATCACATGGGAAAATATATATGTGTATACTAAACATATGCACACATACATCTTAGCCACTATGTCTCTCAACTTCACACTTAAAATTGTCCAGTAGGCATTCTGCAAAGTAAAAATCCAGAAAAGTTCACAATTGTTTTGATGGCTGGATTGATCCCAAACTCTGTTAGGTACATTAACTGGGAAGTTAAATGTACTGGTGTTGAAATGATGTGCTGTTTGAAAATGTTGAAGCATTTGTGGGTTGAAAAACTTTAGGATTAACTGAATTTGAAAAGTGTTCCAAAAGTCAATCTCATATTGGACCTTGCATTTGAGAAATGTATCTAAATAAATGACCGGATTGGTGTTTTACTATGGCATTTGAGTATGATAAAACACTAGACACTTTTATGAAAAGTGCAACACTTGCAAATCCTGGGGCCATTGCAGAAATAGCTTTTATAATTTAAACATTTTTGGAATATAACTCCTGCCCGGATTTATATAACAACTCATGAAAGCTGTTGTGCTTTCCTTGTGCTTTCCTACTAACAAACTTGCTCATTGTGCCCAGATATTGTGTAGATCTTTCTCAGGGCGTGGAGATGTGGGCTGACCAGCAGGCAGCGCAGGTACCAGGCATTGGGAAGACACTGCTACCAGAATTTTGGGAGTGACACAGAACGCAACCTCATTTATCTGTCTGTAAACGGTTGAGGGCCACAGGACCAGAAACTGACATACATTAAATGATAGCCCACTGGAGACAAGTACCCTCTTCCCTATGGATATTCTGAACAAACTCTGGTTCGGAGAGTGAATTGCCGCCGGCCCCACCTGGATGGTTGGTCTGACTAAGGCCAGTAATCCAGAGGCAGCCCCTTCAGCCATGGACCATACCTGGGGGGCTGATCCTCTTTATCATAGGCGGCACCCAGATGCCTTGCTTCTGGAGGGTGTCAAGAGCTTGGGTTGGATCCTACTTGATTCTGTACCGACACTACAAGTCGGGATCCCACAACAGATCAACATCCCTAGCCAGATAGGCAATTCAGTCCCACACCCTACCTACTTTCTATCCTGTATCTCTTCTCGACCCTTGAGTTAAGATCTACTGTGGTCTCTGTTCTTTCATTGATATCTGATACAGTCTTACCTGAAAGCAGTATAGGAATAGGATTGGTAGTACATGGAGAAAGTAAAAATAGCTTGCTCTGGCTACCCCAGGCTCTGACCTGGTATGGTACTCCCAAGGCTGGCACTTTACTTCTTAGAGTGGGTTACTTCCAAGTGAGGTCTGTACCGGTAGGTGAGAACAGGTAGGAGTCTCTGGCTCCCAGCATTAGGAGAGATGCCTACAACATTACATCTCCACCTGGATGGCTTTTCAACCTCTTCTCCGTTTACAGCAGGGCCCTCGCCTCTTAAGTCTGGCCCTTCATGTGAGCACTGGTCTTACAAAGACCACAGCGGTTGTAGCCGCCTATCTGGTCCTGTGGGGTGGGGGGTGGGGTTAGTCTTGGTTAGTCTTTGTCAGCACTGGACAACATTATCAAGGCAGGTTCAACCTGCACGCTGCAACAGCTTCCTACCCATGCTTCAGGTTACGTGACTACAGCAGTGACAGTTCTATTTACCTCCATTCCAGTTGGTTCCCTTATCAAGAATGTTCTTCTGGAAATCGTTCTGAATAACAAGGCCACAGTCTTCAGCCGAAGTGTGTTCTGGTGTGACAGGCTTTCTCCCCATTGTCTTGTAATACTTCACAAACAGGAGGTTTCTTAGGTAATGGTACCCTACTTTGTGATTCTTCCTTAAGGGAGGTTATATCTTACTCATTTCGGGGGATCGGCTTCCACTTTCAACTGGGTAGTCCAGATGCTATGATTACCAAACTCATATCAAGAGGAGGCCCTTCTTAAATGAGGGCCCTAGACAGAAACATCTCACGACAGATAGGCTTTGGACCTGGGTAAATTGTGACACCAATGCCGGCCTATAGACTGGAGAACAGTGGTCCTTCGTCAAATGGGGGGCTCCAAATCCGACTTAGGTAACTGATCTTTGAGAGGGTTCTATAGATATGGGTTGGACCAAAGGGTCATGTTACTGCCCCAACAGAGGGCTCGGTCATTCTTCAAGGGTTCCAGTCCTTCTTTGGTTTAACTATGCCAGGGTTGTGGCATACATCAACGAACAGGGTGGGACCAGGAATGCATGAGAGTGTTCAATTACAGCTTAGTCCATTGGGTGGACTTCTGTTCAGTGGTTCTATCAGGGAAGGAATCCTCTTCACGCAGATCTTCAAAGGCTGTGCCGGCAGTGGATTTACCTGATATACATCTCCGGATGCCTTGGCATTGTCACCAGGACCTGGATTCTGTTCAGGACCAGGGTTCCAACAGGGTTGAGGTGGCAGTCATGACCATGCAGTGGAAGTTCCGAATGGGACATCCATTCCTATGCAGATTCCCCCGAATCTCCGGAGGGTCTATAGAGGGGAGGCCCTGTTAGAATTCTGATGACTTCAAATTGAGTCCATCGGATCAGGATGCAGTATTCTAATCGTGCTGTGTCCTAGTGAAGAGGTCTTTTACTTAACACAGTCCTTCTCTCTTGGAGCCCCCTTCCAACCGGGATCAACCTCGGCTACCCCTCTTGATCAGGATCGTTATGGCCGGCTTCTGACAGTTATGGAGGTTCTCATCCAGAATAATGGTCACCCTTTGGGTAGGCCAGGAATCCTCTGGCTACCACAAGGCATGCAGGGCCTCCGTGGGGACGTGTGAGTGTTAGTCATTTACACATCTACCCCCCTTTTCCTGCTCCTCACTTTCCAAAAGAGATTGCAGGTGGGTCTCCGAATCAGTTCCTGACAGTTCTGGTATGTGCTCATCTTCTTGGACTTGGTTTGTAAATGCAGAGATTTGTGAATGGGCGAGACGTGTGGACCCTTCTCTTGGGGTTCGGTAAACACCTCCACGGTTCCAGCTGCAGCTCCAGTAGGAGGCCTGACACTATGTCCTTCTTCACTAACAACTTGCTTACCACCTTGGGTTCAGCTGAAGTGTGGTTTCCACGTGGAGAGGATCTCCTTGATCAGAACCTTGGTGTAAAGGGGTCCCCTTGATGGTATACCTAATTTTCCTTTATGTGATGTCAGGGCTGTGGCACACCGTTCCTTTTATTCAGCCTATGAGGCTTTATATGGTTCATTTGAATTTGGAGTCTCTGTTCTGGTGTTTGGGAAGGTAGTTTCCTCTTGGGACCTTATCTTGGAGTTTTCTCTTACCAAATGGTTCGTGTTCCCCATCTTATGTGGAGTGGCCATCCGGATTTATAATTTACCCACTATATTGGGTTTATGCTGAGATAGGGAAGTCTGATGGCTTGGCAGATCATTTTCAGGAGCTTTTGTATTCTGTCCAACAGGCCTTGTAGGTTCTGTCGGACTCTGCATATACTGGCTTGGTATCCATTCCACACGGTCCATGTGGCTCGGCTGGGGTGAACTTATGGGTGCTTCGGCAGATCACCTCAGCCGAGGAGTCGTATAGTCCTCTGGCTGCTACTCACATGGATAACCTTGTTATTGTTGTGTCTTCCACAGCTGGTTTTTGGTCGCAGTGTTGCATGCTGGATTATCAGAGCATTCCCCCTCCCTTCAAGGGACTGCTCTAAAAATCCTCATGGTAGCAGTGTCCCCCAGATAGGGTGAGTGAGAAAATAGGATTTTTGTACTTGCGTTTAATCTCTTTCTCTGAATCCATCTGGGAATGTAGAGAAAGATTTCTGCTCTCTACCTAATGGCAGCGCCAGACATCTAGTGCGGTTCTGAGTGACAACAATCCGATAAAAAAACGCTGTCACTGATTTTAACTGCAATGCCGGTTTCTGTATGGTATGTCCTGTGTGCCTCCTGTGAAAGTTTGGATCCAGTAATAAAACACTTTCCACTACTGACCCAGAAAGTGTATGTGCTGCAGCACATACACCCTTAGTTCTAAGTTTTAGAATAAGATAAATAAAGTAATCTAAACTAATATCGTCAAAAGATAGCCGCAGAGCAGCCACAGAAGTCAAACTCCATGGGCACTTAAAATACACTGATGCTAGGAGGGGTTGCAGAGGGGAGGAGTTCAGTCAGCAAGTATAAACAAAAATGTATTAACTTAAGCGCCAACTCCCAGATTACCCACATTCAACCCATGGTAGCAGTGTCCCCCAGATGGATTCAGAGAAAGAGATTTAACCTAAGTACAAAAATCCTCCTTATTGTGTGTGTTTTATGGAGCCCATCACTGCTATTTTATGCATATGACCATATGACAGGGCATATGCCTGGCATATTCTGTGAGTGTCTGGGCGCATGGCTGGTATATTGTGTGTTTGTGGGGGGGGGGGCATGGCTATGAATATGATTCATTCAATATGTCATTTTGAGCTGTATAATATATTACTCATTGATTATTACTCATTGTGATCTACATTTGAATGATATTTGTATAGCCACACGTGCGTAGCTCCCCCATTTTTTTTATTTTAAAACACAATTCTGCATAATTGCTAGTTGGTTGGTTCATATGTGTTATAATAATTTGTCTGTGACTGATGTCTGCTTTTATATACAATACTTAACTAATGTTTGCTACCATGTGATAGCCTTCCCCACTGTATACTTATGTATGTATTTACCATAGGCTATAAAACTGACACCCATTATGGACCTATTTTGATTTTTGGAAAGAAACAAATAGATAATGTAGCACACATTGAATATTTATACAACATTATATGTTTGATGTTGACAAAGGTTTTGTCTAATTTCTGCTTGCTTTATGACATCCTTTTTTCTTCATCTTTGTCTGCAAAGCCCCTTGCCTCATCCTGTTTTATTTCCCATTAGATGCTGTGCTAAGTGACAGTAACATGGAGACACGGTTCTGTACCACTGATATCGCTGCCAGTCAGCATGTTTTGGTCTGCGCCCTGCAAGAGCTTGGGGATCTTATTTTGGGACTGGGTACCACAGTTGCTCCTTTGCTGCGTGACTCCAGTACTGGTAATCTATTTGTGTCTGCAGATATGGGGCTTATTGTCACGTTTGTGTAACTTGGCGTTTGTTAGACTAACGCATTTCTTCATTGCTGCTTTCCCTCTGTCTTGTAGGGGTCCTGGATGCTGTGATCTCAGTAGCTCTCCACCCTAGTCTAAGTGCCCGCTTAGCCTCCGCTTGGTGCCTTCGCTGTGTGGTTGTGTCTCTGCCTTCTCTAGCAGCCCCTCTCTTAGATCGTTGTACTGAACGCCTGATAGCCCTGAAATCCTCTTCTGAGGCAGTGAGCGGGTATAGTCTGTCAGCAGCTGGACTGCTTGGGTCCATCAGACTATGCCCGCTTGGTGTACCACAGGGGAAAGGCAAGGTAAGGATTGCTGTGTTGAGCAGTGATGAACAAATATAGTTTCATTTACCAAGACCGTTGCGAGTTTGTCAGTGTGCACATGGCATAATTACAGCTACTGTGTGCACTGTAGTAACATACAATTGCTGCTATTTTGCAGCCTACATAGCATGTGTATTTTTTGCAGAGATGTTAATTGCTCACTTCTGTACTTGGTAAATGATACCACTAGAGACCTACAATTACAGTAATTTAAAGGGGCTTTCTGACTTTTTGTTTGTTTTTGTTTTTAACCTTTTCCATTTTTATTTTTTGAATTTGTTATTTTATACCCTCCCTTCCCCCATATTTTTCTAGTTGGGGTTATCTACAAATGTGACCACCACCATTTCTATATAGCACATACTGGGATGCTGCAAAATAGAGCACTGCTTAAAGGGTCCTAGGTGAGGAAAAGTTGTCATTGGGGAGAATAAAAAACTTAATGAAAAGTGAAAAATGCCCTTTAAAAATAGCAGTATATTCATTATTATGTCAACGTGACTTGAGTGCCTTAAAGTAATTAAATATGGCATCGTGATTTGTTTGTTAATAACTCAGCAAAACAAAAATTATGTCATCCCAGTGTGTTTCTAATCACTTGATAATATTTTTTTCATAAACCCCACACAGCAGCATCAAGTAGTAACAGCATAAAAAGATGATGTTCAGCTGTCACTTAACTTGATTATTTGTTTCAGGTAATTATGAGCCTGGCAGAAGACCTACTGTGTTCTGCCACCCAAAACAGTCGTTTTTCCATGCAGAGGGTACAGGCCGGTTGGCTCCTCATTGCCTCTCTCATGACTTTAGGTAAGAATTTGCTGATATTTATATACAATTCACACGGCAGGTTCTATTTAACAACTTTAGTTAATCATTCCCCCTCTTGATATCCTGCTCTCCACCCTCTTACCTGGAGCAGCCTCTTACTGCGGTTCTCTGTATTGTCGTACTAAGTTAGTCCATAGCTCCCAAAAGAGCTCCGTGGAGCTTTTCCATGGGACTTTTCACAGCTCTCGGGCCAGGTAACTGGAGGAAGGGGGAGATGTTTGCATATTGGGAAGATTAGATTAAGAACAGGTTGCCCAAAACTTTACAGCCCCTTTTAAAGGTCTCTTGCAAATGTAATTGGTTTGCCTAGTCTGGCTGCAATATACGGAAGATAAACATTGTTCAAAGTAGGTGTTCAGGATTCTTTTATTTTTTAAAAAATTTATACTGACCCTGAAGGGAGTATTCTCTATAAGAGGGCTGGCTATCTGCTGGGCTGGTGTTGTCTAAGACTTCTGCTGTCATATTTCTCAGAAACACCATTGCCTCAGTTATAGAACTTTTGTTTTTAACATATGTTTTCACATCCTCATCATTGTTGGGGCCAAGAATGTTCAATGACAGGGTGACCGAGGATGTATGTAATTGACTCCTGGCATTGTATTCAAGTGTCCTGTTGAATACGTTTTTGATATGTTTATATATCTTTCATATGCTCTGCTTTCATTTAATAGGATACTGAATTTCCTAAAATCTATTCACCTCTGTTACTTGATGATCTCGCCTATAAATAAATAATAATAATAATTTCTCTCCTGGTCCCTTCTCACTCTTGTGCTAATTACCTACCTACTCTCCAGGCCCTGCTATGGTCCAGTCGCATTTAGGCCGGCTGCTTCTTCTTTGGCGGAGTGTATTCCCTCAAAGGCCCAAGGACCTGGACACTGAGCGTAGTAGGGGGGATGTTTTCACCTGGCAGGTCACTTTGGAAGCACGAGCAGGCGCTATGAGTGGTGAGTGACCTCCAAAAAATATTACACACAGCACAACTTGTTGGGTCTAGGGGCCTGATTCATTAAGGATCTTAACTTAAGAAACTTCTTATTTAAGACTCCTGGACAAAACCATGTTACAATGCAAGGGGTGCAAATTAGTATTCTGTTTTGCACATAAGTTAAATACTGACTTTTTTCATGCAGCACACAAATACTTGATAGCTTATTTGTACACTGAAATTTAAAGTTGATATTTGTGTGCTACATGAAAAAACAGTCAGTATTTAACTTATGTGCAAAACAGGATACTAATTTGCACCCCTTGCATTGTAACATGGTTTTGTCCAGGAGTCTTAAATAAGAAGTTTGTCAAGTTAAGATCCTTAATGAATCAGGCCCTAGATGACTATAATCATCACTCTTTAGAAACTATTTACAATTTATGTCTTTATGTATAGTATAATCCGGGCATGAGGTCTAAGTGAAGGCACTTCCTGCAGTTCAATATATGAAAGGGGACTCAATCCATCCATTCCTATTCAGTAAATCAGATTTGATTGCTTGTGTCCATCAAATCATAGTGGACAGACTAAGTTCTGTGATGGCAACTGCAGAGGCTGCCTTTTCATAGTTAGAAAGGTCCATCTCCTGGCTGCAGGTAACACCAGGTCCCAAATTTGATATATATGGTGAACAAGATGCAGAAAACAGCCTAGTTAACATGGTCATTTTTATGCCTTTTTGGTTAATGTTAAAAATTATTGACATGGGTTATATTTCTCATTTCTGACTCTGTGCTTTCTTTCCCAAGCTATCCAGAGCTTTATATTACACTGCAAGGAGCTCATGACAGAAGATATCTTACAAATGCTCCTTCCTCCTCTACCATGTGCAGTGACTTTGCTCACCCAGTAAGTGTTCCCATAGTCCATAAATTATATGTAGAATACAGAGGTATGGCAGACGATAAAAACTGGGGATGTTAAGCATACAGTATTATTGTTTACCTTAATTTATTTTTAATATTTTTTTATATTTAACAAGCATTTTTACATTCTTATAGCTTTGAGGCTGTTATTCTGGAAGCTATAGGAAGAAAATAAATGGAGCTTATCCCATTTAAAGCACAGCTAAACTAGCTGCGAGTTCCCAACGGGTTTGAAAAGTGGAGATGTTGCCTATAGTAACTATTCGGATTCTAGTTATCCCTTATTTAGTACATTCTACAAAATGATAGCAAGAATCTGATTGGTTACTATAGACAACATCTCCACTTTTCAAACCCGCCGAAAACTTGCATCTTGTTACATTTACCACAAAATCAAAGATAAGATTAGCGCCTTCCTAGATTCCTTTTAGGCTGCCGTGTGCATATAATACCAATAGATATAAATCACTGAATAAGACAATCAGAGTAAAGTCCACAATTCTTTATTAGAAACCTATAGTCCACATGTAAATAAATCACTATAGACCACAAGCCGTAACTTTGACTGGCCTATAACAATGGTCTAGGCTTATTCAATGATATATAGCTAAAATGCCAACAGGTTTCACCTTTAAGTCTGTTGTGCCATAAAAAGTTCAGTTTTACCAATAATGTCTCTGATATTTACACGCACACACTCGTCGGTGTTGTACGATATTACATGTCCTCACTCTGTTTTCCAAAGTTGGGTCCGCTTGTATTGTATATAAATTGTGAGTACTCATATGAACCATGAATGATGCTGTTTCTTGTGATACCCTGACAATTGTAGCGTAGGGTCTTTCCAAGCAGTTAGGGACTATGTATATGATGTCCAATCTGTGTCCGTGACAGCAGACTGCTGGAATGTGTCGATCTGATGCACTTCCTATAGATTGGAATGCACCCTGCGTTCCAAATGCTGAACTTCCGGTATCTGCTGTAGCGTTGGGAACCCCCTTTTTTTTTTTTTTTTTTCTCTTTTCTCTTTTCTTTTTTCCTTTCTTTTTTTTTTTTATTCATTGTACAATTTGTTACATTCACCCACTTATCTTTTATTGGAGATTGAGATTGAAACATTAACAAAAAACAAAACAAAAGTATTGTGAGTTTATCAGTATCACGGAATTGCACAATCTTATACCATATGCGGGGGACACAGCTGAATATCACTTGTAATGTATTATGTGACTCTGTTGTGCTAAAGAGATATTTTGCATAAATCACCTGTTTATGTGCATAGCCCCACCCCTTATTCTTTTTGTGAACTTTCCATGGCAATGACTTTCATCTAATGTCTAGGTTACCGAGTCTACAGAAGCTGTATGGAAACCCCTTGAAGTCCTCTTCTGTGCTCTACAGACAAAGACTTTACCAGTTGCTCATTTTACTGCCTCCCAAAACATATGAAGGTATTTTATGTTTCATCACGGTCACTCTAATTGTGGATTTTTGCAAGCACGTTGTGTGAATTACTATTAATGTTGATAATAATGGTTTGCTGCAACATTTTTCAATCTATTTTAACACAATAACAAGATATGTAAAGTTGCTATTTCCCTAGTGCAGGCTGCATTTTGTGCTTTCATAGAGAACTTACAACTTGTCTATTTCTTTATATTCCCAACAGAAAGCCTTTGTGCCATCATGAAGGAATTGGTTGCTGACCTATCCTCCCCTGACTACGCCCCTAGTGGGGCTGCAGTCTTACTGCCGTCACTTTGTCATCCTGACGACCTAGTTCTCTTTGGACCATCACTGCAGGAGAATGGCCACAGGGCTTTAGAAGAGCAGGTGAATTGGATAGTTGGTCTAACTAATGTGGTAGTTGTGTGCAGTCCTCTGGCTAAGGTCCTGGTTAGCAGACAACTGTTAGGACTGTAGTCCCAATTCTTGTTTTGAAGACTTTAATGCTGCCAGAAGGAATTCTGCATCATAGTTACTGGCTATCCAGCAATGCAACAGTGTGTGATCTTTAAATACTTGCCTCTATGAACAGTTCATACCAGATCTTTAAGACTCCCCTGGACCAGACCCTGCAGCTCTCTTCAGCAGTCTTTTGCAATTGTTTGTCTAAAATAGGGCTTTTGGCTACTTTAGGAAATATGTTATGTTTGAGAGGAAACAGCCCTCAGCCCCCTCTATACATTTCTGGTGAATTACGCCACTATATTATGCAAAGTTACCTATTAAAAGTGTCCCCATCCTGTTAAGTTTGTCTGAATACGGGCTACCTGGCTAAATAGGACATATTCTGGAAAAAAAAATTATTATCTTCAATCCAAGCACTTTGAAGTGCTGTGCAAAACCATACCGTATATAAGAATGTTTCAGGCTCTATTTTTATAATGGAAGCACCTCCATTCTAAACATCCTTTGAAATGTGACCAGGGTCCTATAAAGTCCTACATAAAACTGTAATGGGACTAGTTTATCTCAGGAGTTAATTACTGTGTCCATAGTTTTAAGTTTGACTTCTTTCCAGAGTTCAGCAGAAAGATGTGTAATATGCAATAGCGACTTTGAGAAGATGGAAAATGAAGTTAGTGAATACCTCCCAAACATTGAGGTTCATGCTTATGGGAACCCTATCATTCTGTTTTTTGAAAGAGGTGGATTAGTATTAGATCTTTTATTTAACAGGCAGAACAAAAAGACAAGATATTACTACATACCAACCTGACCCAAAAAAACAATTGAAGAAAAAATACAAGGCAAGGGTACCAGGGGCAAATGCAGGATTTGAAGACCGGTTTCCAAATGTTTGCATGGGGAAGCCTATTTAACAAGTATTGTGGTGGTACTTGTGCCCCTGCAATACCTGTTCTGTTATTGGCAATAACAGATTAATATAATATAAGTTGAAAATTCTTTATTCTTTAAGTAAAGTTTTTTTATTTTTTATTTTAATGAATGCTTCTTAAATATTCAAATGTTTTTAAAAGAAGTTTTTAATCAATTTTTTAAGTTTTAACTTATTTTTATGCACACATACACATAATGGGGGGGCACACATGGGGATATAGAGGGAGAGAGATGTACACTTACTAAATTGTAGAGAAAAGGACGACCGATTGGGGAAGATTTTAGAGACAGACACACAGTGGGGTGGAAAAGACACACTCTGCACAAATACGAGGAGACAGGAGTGGGCTGAGGAAAAGGTGTAAGTGAAGGAGTAAAGGTGGCAGTGGAATCTAGTCTGTTTAATGGTCGCTCGCTGCCCTCTTTGGGTCCTGACTCTGCATGTGGCCCATGGTGTGGAGGAAGGGGAGTCCCCTTCTCTAATTTCTCCCTTCTACCTCTCCTTACCCCAATTCCCCTCATTTCATTTATAGACTCCACCTTTGGTAATTTAGCAATAGAGAGGGGGAGAAATGAGCTACTCCATATGACACTACTCACACTCCGTTCATCTGTCCCTTTTCTTTCTTTTTTCCTGTCACTTTTATCTTGCTCTCTTATTTTTCTGTAGTGCAGTGGGGCAGCTGCGATCTGCCAGGTGTGTTCCTGCAGGGGCTAGTAGGATCTATGTGCTGCAGTAATAGGCTGCATGACCCCTATTTCACACAGTGAGAAAAGAGGGAGGGATTCCTGGTTCTGACCACTTTAAAAAAAAAAAATAAAGCTTTCTACTGACTCCATTAGGTCACTGGGGCCCCTGGACTACGTGAAAACCTCAGGTTACTGGAGGTGGTAATTTGAGCTTGAAGGAGCGAAAGGTCAGGGCAACTGGAAACCTCCCCACAAGTGCACACCTGGATTCCTCTGATTAGTTTAATTTTTGGGAAAAAATCTTGACTGTACTTAATTTAGTTGTTTGATTAATTTTCACAAACGCAAATGTACAGGGGAATTTTTCTCATGTGTGATAAATGTTAACATTTTTGGTCCAAATTGCAATGCAATATTTATCCTACTCTGTGGAGCAAACATTATGTCTGGATTGTTTAGCAAAGATTTAAAAAAAAAAAAAAAAAAACAATTTAGAAAAAAATTACTAAAGTGACCTTTATAAATTGTTATTATAAAGGTTTCTTTCTTTCTATCTGGGGGATACTGCTACCATGGGTTGTATGAGGGGAGCGTGGAGTTGGTACCCCAATAACTAGTTAGCTTTGTTAAATGTATCAAGGTGACAGACCCCTCCCCTTTGCAACCCATGTAGCTCCTCAGTTTTAGATTACGTGCCCAAGGAGTTGGGCTTACTTTCTTGCTAGTCTAGATTTATTTTATTTTATCCTTTTTTACAAAAAGTATTTTTTTATTTTTTTATTTAAAAGAATACAGGTAGTGTGCACTATAAAGAGTGAGCACACTTCCTACCTATACAGCCGCACTATAGCTGTCTTACAGTGAGAGCTGGACAGCTCTCACTGACATTTTCCGGCTTTTCAGTGCTGACAGACGACTTAATTAAGTCACTGTCACACTGATAGATTCCCTATATATTGGTACCATAAATGCAAGGAGCGCCTGTAATCAGAGCGGTGGTGGCTGGCACTTTTTGTAACATACCAAGTTCCTCCCTCAGGAATAGAAGGGGGGGAAACTTGGTTACAACTATTATCCATCACAGAATGGATGCAAAATCAGAGTGACTGCTGCAGGCTTACTAACTGAAGAAGTTGCAGCTAAAGATCACTATTACAGGAGCTGGAAAGACTCCAGGGCGTAACTAAGGAAAATAGAGTTCCCCCACCGCACACAGGACATTGGATTCTTCCAATGATGCCAAATAATGCCCGGGAAACCAGCAGACTCTCAGCCTGAACACTGCAGACGTTGCTGACAGACTCCTCTCCTGTAGACCTGGCTTAGGCTGTTGGAAGGCTAAGTACCTCAATTTATATATTATATTGCTCTATACTTCTATACTCAATTATTGCTAAGGGGTATATTAGTACTGTTTGTGCATTTAGCATATCTTATTATATTCTGCTTACACTCATATCAAAGGTTATTGTAATATACTACTTTTGACTACCGGTTATAGATTAGTTTTATCCTTGTATCTATACCAAAGCTTTCCTTTCTGACTGTCTATATTGCATACTGTTTCCTTTTGCGGTGACACCGTTTCCATTCGGAAACATGTCTGACAAGGGAATGGCACCTCGTGCAAAATACTTTACTTGTTCAAAGTGTAAAGTTAAGTTACCTATTGGACAACAGGACACGGGATCGCTCTGCATTGACTGTGATGCGTGGGTCCTGACAGGGTACCACCTCTACCGGAGGAACCGGCGTGGGCAACTTCTCTGGCGCAATCAGTTGTGACATTGGTTCAGCAGCTCACTAGGCCAGCGGAGATACCAGCGGTTTTCGCACTTCTCCCCTCCACATTAGTAGTTATTGACCCCCCTGTGTCCGTCACCTTTCCAGTGACGGTCGAGACAGTGGATTTTAGGCAGGCGGGCCCATCGTCCTCGCTAGCTATCTCAGGTCCTTCTTCTGGAGAACTGGCTTTGTCCACATCCCTGCTCAGAGGCCTAGATTGGTTAAACAGTTTCTTAGTCTTACCAAGACCAAATCCGTCAAGAAACAAACAACACCGACCTACGCATCCTCTTCGGTCCCTCTCTGATTCCGAAGGGTCATCAGAAGAGGAGGGAAAACTCATACATGATTCTGATTTCGCACAGCAACAGACCTGGAGGAATCCCACAGTTATCAAGGTATTGATAACCTGGTATTGGCAGCACATCAAGCCCTAGACTTCTTGGACCTAGAAGAACCAAAGGCTTCTGATCATGATCTTTTTAAAAGGAGACGCGCAATCCGTTTTCCTCTGTCAGCTGAGTTAACAGAGATTGCGGAAGCAGCCAGACTGTAGATTTACTATCCCATGGATATTCCTTGCCCTTGCAAAGGCCATGGAAGCATGGGCTGACCAATTGGCGGCAGGGCTCAGACTTGCTCCCTCTGGCCCTGCACCTTAAGGAGGCTTCAGGATACTTATAGGAGGCTGCCCAAATTGCAGCCTCCATTTCATCCTCTATATCTGCGTCTGCTGTAGCAGCTTGAAGAACCCTGTGGTTGAGGTCCTGGGATGCAAATACTGAGTCAAAGAACTATTTAGAAACACTGCCTTACTCAGGCGCAGTTTTATTCAGTCCTGAATTGGACAAAATTTTTTGCCAGGCCACTGGTGGCAAAAGTACCTGTCTTCCAGTAAATGTACCTAAATCAAGAACACCAAGATATGGGTCATTTAAGCAGCCCTTTTGGTAGTCCCCTTCTGTAGAGGCCAAGCCTCCAGGGCCAGACTGTTCGGGGACAGGTGACACTCTCCCAGAAATAAATCTTCCTACTCTTTGAGATGTCCCTGACCCAAGCTTCCAGAGAAGCTGGCAGCCTGACTGTTGTCCACCCCTTCGTGCGGCTACGGGGTTTGGAGGACATCTGCTTCTATTCAAAGTTCATTGGATGGCGTCCTCCAAAGACGGTTGGATTCGTGGCATCATGACAAGGGGCTTCATAATAGAACTTGCAGGTCTAACCCCTCGTTGTTTTTTTTACATCCAACCTGCCCCGCGACCCGGAAAGAAGCTTCATTGTGTTGCCTTTCTTCTTTCAGCAAGGGTCTTCTCCCTGGTTCCTGGAAACCAGGAAGGACAGGGATTTTACTCCAACCTCTTTCTGGTTCCCAAGCCGGATGAATCAGTCCGACCCATTCTAAATTTAAAGATGCTAAATCTTCACCTGCGGCTGGACAGGTTTTTCATGGAGTCCCCCTGGTTAGTAATAAATGGGTCGGAAGCAGGCCAATACCTGGAGTCGATAGACATCAAAGACGCATATCTGCCCATCCCCATTTGGAAGGGACACCAGGCCCTGCTTCGCTTTACAGTAGATACTTTATACTTCCAATTCAGGATGCTACCCTTCGGCCTCTCATCAGCACCAAGGGTGTTTACAAAAATAATGTCGGTTATGGTTGCCTGTCTTCACTCTATGGAAGTTAGAATACTTCAGTACCTGGCACTTAACATCAACACCCTGCAGCGCCACAGCTGGATAATCATTTGGCAACAAACAGTTGGTTACCTGCCAGAGCATGACCTTCCTGGGGGTCATGGATATCAGCATACAGAAGGTATTCCTCCCAGAGGACAAGATCCAAGCAGTTCAGGACACAATATTACAAGTTCTGGCCTGCAGCAGACCATCAGTGCGCCTTTCCATGCGCCTCCTAGGCAAGATGGTGTCCACCTTTGAAACACTTCCCTAAGTGGGATCTCTTAAAAAGTGGTCAGGACCCCACATGCACTTGGTTGCCAATTGAACTGGTTGTCCCCTGCGGCGCGGGTGTCTCTTTGGTGGTGGACAGTCCAGGAACACTTGGAGATAGGCAGGTCCTTCGACCAGTGTCCTGGATCATAGTGACCACAGACGCCAGTTTGAAGGGGTGGGGAGCTGTGGTCCACCATTTCCAATTTCAGGATCATTGGTCGTATCAGGAGACCCCCTTACCAATCAACATCTTAGAACTGAAGGCCAGGGGTCCCCAGTCCTTCTGGAATCCAACAATACCACGGCAGTGGCTTATGTCAACAGACAGGGCAGGACCAGAAGTTTTGCAGCAATGAGGGTGGCATCTCGGATCTTAGCATGGGCAGAAAGCCAGGTTCCCTCAATCTCTGCAGTATTCATGCCAAGCATCAAGAACTGGGAGCCACATTATCTAATCTTATCTCCCTTATGGGGGCTGCTTTAGAACGTCCCCGTGGTAGCAGTGTCCCCCAGATAGGATGAAAGAAAAAAGAGGATTTTTATACTTGCCATAAATCCGTTTCTCTGATTCCATCTGGGGGACACTTCGTTCCCTCACTTCTGCTCTTCTGCTGTGTGTTCTTTAAATGTTTGACTCCCCTTCCTTGTGGCTTTATAATTATACTGAGGAGCTACTGGGGTTGCAAAGTGAGGAGTCAGCTTGATACAATTTAACCAGTTAAGTGCCAACTCCACGCTCCCCTCATACAACCAATGGTAGCAGTGTCTCCCAGATGGAATTAGAGAAACTGATTTATCTTAAGTATAAAAATCCTCTTTTTATTATATTGGACCTACACAATAACTTCATGTTTTGTTAATAGCTTAAGTTGAATAACCTCATGTATGATATTAACATTGTTTGTTCATGGTGTTTTCTAATAATCATCTGTACAGCTCCTCTCCAGCAGTGGAATTCCGGGTGGTAGTTTGGACTATGACCCTCATGCCATCTACCAGATGCCCTCAGAAGGAGTGTCTGCACCTGCTCCCTTGCCACCAACCTTCACAGTCATCCAAGCTTCAGCCTCACTCTTTGGTGTTTTGTTATCAAATTTGCCAGAGTCGCAGAGGTAAGATCATGCATATGACATACCGAACTTGAATATTTTTGTGCACTGTTCTCTTTTTATTCCATGTACATAAATGTCTTACCATATGGGTAATGTTTACAATTTCTCTTTTGGTGTTTGTAGAGCTCAAATATTGGAGCAGTTGGTGGACTCTATCAAGCAGTCAAAGGGCTCTCGTCAGCAAAGTTTGCTGCTATCTGCTCTGTCTGCCCTGTGCTGCTTCCTTAAAGTAAGTTGTAAAATTGGGACATTGTCAAATCATCATTTTCAGTCACTGTGTCCTGCCAAATGAACGATTCATAGAGAACAGGCTCTGTAGTTTTGATTGTTCTCCTGTTTGGGTGAAAATTCACTCCCATGTGGTTTCTATTACACCGTTCTATTTTGCTGTCTTTCAGCATAGGTGGCTTAGTCAAAATTGATGGAGTGTTTTCTAAAATCTAATCCTTGTAATCGGATCTCTCTATACATATCTCTCTGTTTCTATATATTGTTACTCATAAATAGTAACCGACAGATATTTCATAGTGGCTATGTTTCAGTCGGTTAGATATGTCTCAGTGAGACAATTTCCCATATGTCTTCCAGCTCAGGTAGACAGCTTTGTTCGCAATGCTTAGTGTGGGTCTTATGCAGGTAGCAAAGTATTGTTATTTCTTTTATGGAGCCAGATGCATTCATCTTACTGGCTAACTACCATGTGTATATTACATTCATTAATTAATGTATGTTTCTGCAGCACCTGGCTTCCGATCGCATTAACTTGGAGCCAGAGGAAACTAGAAGACCATGTCTCTGCCTGATTTTAGGAGCACTGGAGAGTAATAGCCCAGGGTTGCGCTGTGCAGCTGTGGAATGCATGGCCAGGTTGGTCCATGTAGTGGCCGACCCTGTGTATACTTCTGGGTTAGCACAAGCGAGTTTTGACAAGTAGGTGATTTCTGGTTAACCTAAAATGGCATTTTATAATTTTATTCAATACCCCTGAGCTGTCCTTGGACTTAATGACTTAATATTGCTTGTTCAGATAGTCTTTTCCTTTTTTTGTGCTTTTCAGATTGAAGGTGGCTAGAGATGTGGTCGCTAGAACTGGTCACTCTCTAGCTTTAGGCTCTTTGCACAGATATTTTGGAGGGCTTGGCTCCTCCCAGCACCTAGCATCTTGTGTAGCAGTCCTCCATTCATTGTCTCAAGATACAACATCCCCTGAAGTTCAGGTGAGCAGTATAGCTGAGGAATTTCAGCTATAATGTTGGACTCTCTTCTTGAACATCTTTATTAAGAAATCTGAATAAATGCTATTATTATTAAGGCACAATGCTGAAACTTTGGCAGAGATTGTAGTATCTGTTAAGAACAAAAATCATCCTGTTACATTTGGTAAGAGTCGTCATAGGTTTGATAATTCCAATAACTTACAGGATTTGGGCAGTTGGAGCATGAAGGTACATCACATAGCACATCACATCAGCAGGAGGTTCAGGTTAGCCATTCAGCAAAGAATTTATAGAATTCAATTCAGAAGCTATCTGACTTGGTTATGATTAAAAAAAAGTGGGATACTTTGGACAGGAATTCTTGTAACAAGTATACAAAATGTCTAGTTCTTGGACCTTAAGTTGTGAGTGTACTAATAGATATGTTACGTTTGAGTACAAGTCGATCTAAAAAAGGTCACATATAGTAACATCATATTGCAGTCTGAAGTTACACCGTCATTGCTGAGCATCAATGAGTTGATGGGTTGAAGTTTTTGTGTCTATTTTTCTAGACAGGCCAGTAACTTGTCTCATTGTTGACCTTGTTTAAATACTTTTTGTTTGTGTACAACACTATCTTCATGATGTTAATGACAAACATACCAGGGCTCTAGAATTGTGTTATCATTTGATTGTATTATGTGATGTGGATTCTCACTCCATCTTTAATAACACAGATCAACTACAGAACAGACTGAGTAAAAAGAACTGGGAAAGATTGAGAACTACGTCCTTGGATGTCATTGTCATTATATAGGGATGTGATTATGGTTTATGGTTGTTGCATCACTGTAGATAACATTTTAAGAATGATAAAGGTCAACCTTAAAAAAATGTGCTTAAGTAATCCTTACTAGAAAAACCATTATAAATGACCAGCATAATCTGGCCATTTAACATTGATGAAAAAAGATTGGGATTATCTAGCATGTATATGTAAGGTTGACCAAACAAACACATGAAATTATGTCTAAAAGTGTCTTAATGTTTTTCTCTATAGACATGGGCCCTGCACTCCCTGTCCATCATCATTGATTCCTCTGGACCACTGTACTATGTGCATATAGAGCCCACACTCTCCCTCCTTATGACTACGCTGCTTAGCACACCACCATCGCATGCAGAAGTCCACCGCAGTTTGGGTCGCTGTCTGAGTGCTCTCCTGACTACACTGGGACCAGAACTCCAAGGTGATTTTATACATGAAATATCCAGCTACTACCAATAACTTGCTCTTCTGTACTCCCTAAGGCAGTTCAAGATACTTATGTAAATCATAAATGTGAAAAAAAATTTTTTTTTTAAGTGTTAGAGTAAGCACTATCACTCGTGAGATATTAGTAGTAGCAAAAGTGCTCTGGCTGTGGCTTGGTGTGAAGCATACTTTTATAAATTAAAGTTTAAGTACGTAAGTGTTTGGTTATAACGTAACTTTGGTGAACATATGTCGTTCATTGTGATTGTTAATGGAAACCTTAACAGGTACTGGATCACATAGCCTCATCTACCTCTGCATTTATTTCTGAAGAACAGGCATAAGCTCTATCCAGCTATAATAACAAATAGGTTTATGCTCTAATTGATTGACCATTACTAAAGCTAATCTTGATTTGTTTGGGGGAAAAAACAACAACTTTAATTGTAAAAAATGCATTTGGTTTCTTTCTTCCAGCAGCAGGCTTATCACATTATTTGCACCAGGATTACATTCTATATGTGCTGTACATGTGATCAGCACGGTCATACCTTGATAGCCACACAGCCGTCATGGTGTGCTATAGCGCGGATAATATGAATGATCCTTGAAGTGATTTTATAGATGGCTGCAAATGCTGTTGGAAGTTTTTGAACAACTACCTGAACATGTTGTTAACCAGTGTGACACCTTGTAGGCAAAATCCATTAATTCAATATTGAAGCATCTAAAAACAAAATGCTGCATTTCTCTGGAGGAGAAAAAACTTTAACATGTGTGTGTCACTTGCCTTAAGGCACAAGGAGTATGCAAGCTCTGTGTGTATGAGCTTAGGGAAGCTTACATTGATACCGTGTACATGGCATGTGTTTTTTATATTTTGTGTCTGTGTAGCTTTGTGTTAAGAGTGCTGATACACCCCACTCTCACACCAAAATTGTCCACCACATAGCAAGGTGAGTGGTTTACCATTAACGTATGTGACAGACCTAAGATTGATTTATCTTATTGGTTTAGATTTTTGCAGGAAGATTTGCTATTGTACACATATTTAAAGCTGTGTTACCACCTTGGGAGGAAGTGGAGCATAATTTTTCACAGGCTTAAAAACCTGTCTGAAAATCAGAGGTTTGTGATGTTTTGAAGGGGCTTGTCAGTGGGAGGACCAATGAAAGGTGCAATCAAGGACACCGTAGCTTCTCATTGGTCCTCCCTCCCAACCAGCATATTCTGCAGCCCTTTTAAAGTGATCAACAGAATTGTTCACCACTGTAGGTGGTTATGCAGCTGTAAAAATATATAATTTTCATTATGGGTGTGTGACCACCTCTCTTTTCACATTTGGCTATATTTTGTTTTATTTTTCACTTTTAGCACAATTTATATATTATTTTTTTTTAATAAAATCTCTTCATTCAGGACAGATACCAATAAAGATTACAACAAAATTTGTAAACACTGTGTGGCAGTCCAATCTAATGTATATTACCAACTTAATACAAGTCACAAACGTAGTATATTTGGCACCTAGATTGCATCAAATTGCGTAGTTTATATTGTGTGAATGATGCAGAAGCTGTGAGACTCGCATGCCTTGCACTAGTAGAGGCTGCGCTAATGCGGGTGTATATATTTTCATCAAAGAGAGAAAAAGATGGAAACCATTACTTCCCTATTTTAAAAAACAACTACGAATTGAAATGTATTAACCGAGGACCCCATGTTTTCAAGAAAGAAGATTCGGAATCATACAAAATACTTGATTCCATTGTGTGCAGCTGCCAAAGTCAACGTAGGACTGACATTAGCGCAGGGGTGTCAGGTCTTCCCCATGAAACTGCTAACTGGCAATTTGCAGATATAGAGTACATATATGCCTGCTTAATTTATTTACATGCTTTAAGGTTTTGGGAAGTGACTGGAGTAGTAATAAGTCTTATGGCGAAAAAGGCACTACTGTTTCCTTGACTGCTTTAATAAGATGCTGAATGCTGGACCAGCACTTCAGCCTGGACAGGCCCACCAAATAAGTGCAAAAGATCCAGTCTACAACCCCCTACAGCATCTATCTAAAGTTAAGGGGGAGAAATCATGAATCCTTGAGGAGGCCATAAATGATTGATAATAGTTTCTATGCGTTCTCTTTCATATGCACACAAATTGTACTTCTAGGGAGATTTGAATTTCTAGCACTCCAGTCATCTAGGTCTAGTATCACCGCCATCTCATGTTCACACTTAACTTCGTACACTTCTTTTTTGGGAAATATTCCTTTTACACTTCTTTTTTTTTTTCCGTCTCTAACATGCTGGAATATAATGTAGAAATAAGTCTATTAGCTGAATGATGGAATAGGTATAGTGCCTCCAGTGCGTACAAATTGATCCACAGTGGGACCAAGTTTTTGCGGGTTGGATAAAAGTTTTAATGCCACAAAATGCAGTCAATTATGCAGCATTTAAATGCTAAGTCGAGTGGTGCTGCCATTGACAGTATAGCAAATGGACAGGAATCAATAGAAGAGTGAAATTGAAACAGGTTTGAAGTGAACCAACTCAATTTCACCCAAAGCCAGACCACAATATTTCTGTATTTTTTTTTTTTATAGGGATCATAATTCTGACATCCTTGCAGATGTCATGTATCGTGTGTGTGTCTGTGTGTTTTTTTTGTTTTTATTTAAAATTTTTATTATTTAACCCCTTTTCCATCTTGTTTGTATGTGAGTAATAAGATTTGCTTTGTATGTTCTCTGTAGATAGCGGAGAGTTGGTGGCATCACAGAGGAACTATTGCTTGCTGGCCTGCTCTGTGATGCAGGAGAACCCAGACTGCTTGGTGCAGGCACAGGGCATCTCATGCCTACAACAGCTTCACATGTATGCTCCTAAATACGTCAACTTGTCTAGCTTGGTGCCAACATTGTGTGTAAGTAATGCCTTGTGGAGTCCTTCCATTGTCATCTATGTTCTTTTTCAGCATTTTCTAATGTGATCCTGTTTGTGTAAGGCTCTTTATCCCTTCCCACTAAGCAAAGTGTTTAGTATTAAAGGACCCAAATCTTCACCTGATGGCTGTGTTGCTTTCTTAGCTGATTTCTGGAAATTCTCCAAAAAACAAAATTAGGAAGTTATAAAAATGATATAAATGCAGGAAAATAGGATTTTTATACTTTATAAAATCCATTTCTCTTAGTCTATTGTGGGACACTGGGGACGACAGAGAAACTGGCACTTTAAGAACTTCTGTTAACTAAGCCCTAGCTCCTCCCTCTCTATACCCCATTTCCTGTTTCCTCGATTTATGTTTAACCAAGCCCACAGAAAGAAGAGATAGAAAAACAGAAAAGAGAAAAAACAACATTCTCTTTAAAGCAATACAACATGTCAAACAGTAGGGGAAACCAGAGTGTTAAGGGTGGGCGCCCTGTGTCCCCCAGTTGACTAAGAGAAACGGATTTTATGTAAGTATAAAAATCCTATTTTCTCTGGCCTCCTTTGGGGGACATTGGGGACTTCCCAAAACTGCATCACGGGAGCGAATGCTCAGAAGAAATTAAACGAAACAACTTTCTCCCAAAACGTGCATCCTTGGATGCAAACACATTAAACCTGTAAAACCAAGTGAATGTGTGCACAGAAGACCACATGGCCACCTGACACAACTGCTCACTAGAGGCACTATGACGTGCTGCCCAGGAAGCACTGACTGACCTCGTAGAGTGTGCTGCAAGATTATCTGGAATAGGCTAACCAGCCCCACTGGAAACCTGAGGAGGGACTGATCCCAGACTGATCCCTGAGGAGGGACTGACCCCAGGGACCTTCCCAGATGGGAACATGCAGATAGGCATTCTTGATGTCCAGAGCCACCATGAACTCCCCCTGTTCCATGCTGTGAATCACCGACCGCAAATACTCCATCTTGAACCTGAGCATTATGACTTGAGTGTTCAAAGATTTCACAATCAGAATGGGTCTGAATGAGCCGTCTGGTTTTGGTACCAGATAAATGTTGGAATAAAATCCCAAACCTTGTTGTGAATCCCACACCGGAATGATCACTCTGGAAGAATTGAGGGAGTGGATTGCCTCTCGCAGAGCCAGTCACTTTCATGGACATGTGGGAAGTCCTGTGGTAAAGAAACGTCTCAGAGGATGACGAAGCAGTTTAATTATGTACCCCCATCCATAACTCCCCGTACCCAGGCATCTGTGGTAGACTGAAGCCAGCGATCCCTGAATAAGAGAAGACGGGCTTCCACCATTGGTAATTGCAGAGGGGCAAAATGCCTGTCACGCGGACTGCTTGTCTGCAGACTTAGCTGCCGGATGCCCCCTGGTGGCGAATGACTGACATCTGGAGGCCTGGCCCAAAGAATATTGACTGCGAGACCTACCTGAAGACCTGATCCTGCACATCCTTTGTTTGCATTGACAGGAAGAAAAGTGCTCTTTTCTCCCGTCCCTTGACTGATAATGGAGTCAAGCTAAAGCCCAAACAAAACACCCCCAGAGAAGGGATCCTTGAGGAGGCCATAAATGATTGATAATAGTTTCTATGCGTTCTCTTTCATATGCACACAAATTGTACTTCTAGGGAGATTTGAATTTCTAGCACTCCAGTCATCTAGGTCTAGTATCACCGCCATCTCATGTTCACACTTAACTTCGTACACTTCTTTTTTGGGAAATATTCCTTTTACACTTCTTTTTTTTTTTCCGTCTCTAACATGCTGGAATATAATGTAGAAATAAGTCTATTAGCTGAATGATGGAATAGGTATAGTGCCTCCAGTGCGTACAAATTGATCCACAGTGGGACCAAGTTTTTGCGGGTTGGATAAAAGTTTTAATGCCACAAAATGCAGTCAATTATGCAGCATTTAAATGCTAAGTCGAGTGGTGCTGCCATTGACAGTATAGCAAATGGACAGGAATCAATAGAAGAGTGAAATTGAAACAGGTTTGAAGTGAACCAACTCAATTTCACCCAAAGCCAGACCACAATATTTCTGTATTTTTTTTTTTTATAGGGATCATAATTCTGACATCCTTGCAGATGTCATGTATCGTGTGTGTGTCTGTGTGTTTTTTTTGTTTTTATTTAAAATTTTTATTATTTAACCCCTTTTCCATCTTGTTTGTATGTGAGTAATAAGATTTGCTTTGTATGTTCTCTGTAGATAGCGGAGAGTTGGTGGCATCACAGAGGAACTATTGCTTGCTGGCCTGCTCTGTGATGCAGGAGAACCCAGACTGCTTGGTGCAGGCACAGGGCATCTCATGCCTACAACAGCTTCACATGTATGCTCCTAAATACGTCAACTTGTCTAGCTTGGTGCCAACATTGTGTGTAAGTAATGCCTTGTGGAGTCCTTCCATTGTCATCTATGTTCTTTTTCAGCATTTTCTAATGTGATCCTGTTTGTGTAAGGCTCTTTATCCCTTCCCACTAAGCAAAGTGTTTAGTATTAAAGGACCCAAATCTTCACCTGATGGCTGTGTTGCTTTCTTAGCTGATTTCTGGAAATTCTCCAAAAAACAAAATTAGGAAGTTATAAAAATGATATAAATGCAGGAAAATAGGATTTTTATACTTTATAAAATCCATTTCTCTTAGTCTATTGTGGGACACTGGGGACGACAGAGAAACTGGCACTTTAAGAACTTCTGTTAACTAAGCCCTAGCTCCTCCCTCTCTATACCCCATTTCCTGTTTCCTCGATTTATGTTTAACCAAGCCCACAGAAAGAAGAGATAGAAAAACAGAAAAGAGAAAAAACAACATTCTCTTTAAAGCAATACAACATGTCAAACAGTAGGGGAAACCAGAGTGTTAAGGGTGGGCGCCCTGTGTCCCCCAGTTGACTAAGAGAAACGGATTTTATGTAAGTATAAAAATCCTATTTTCTCTGGCCTCCTTTGGGGGACATTGGGGACTTCCCAAAACTGCATCACGGGAGCGAATGCTCAGAAGAAATTAAACGAAACAACTTTCTCCCAAAACGTGCATCCTTGGATGCAAACACATTAAACCTGTAAAACCAAGTGAATGTGTGCACAGAAGACCACATGGCCACCTGACACAACTGCTCACTAGAGGCACTATGACGTGCTGCCCAGGAAGCACTGACTGACCTCGTAGAGTGTGCTGCAAGATTATCTGGAATAGGCTAACCAGCCCCACTGGAAACCTGAGGAGGGACTGATCCCAGACTGATCCCTGAGGAGGGACTGACCCCAGGGACCTTCCCAGATGGGAACATGCAGATAGGCATTCTTGATGTCCAGAGCCACCATGAACTCCCCCTGTTCCATGCTGTGAATCACCGACCGCAAATACTCCATCTTGAACCTGAGCATTATGACTTGAGTGTTCAAAGATTTCACAATCAGAATGGGTCTGAATGAGCCGTCTGGTTTTGGTACCAGATAAATGTTGGAATAAAATCCCAAACCTTGTTGTGAATCCCACACCGGAATGATCACTCTGGAAGAATTGAGGGAGTGGATTGCCTCTCGCAGAGCCAGTCACTTTCATGGACATGTGGGAAGTCCTGTGGTAAAGAAACGTCTCAGAGGATGACGAAGCAGTTTAATTATGTACCCCCATCCATAACTCCCCGTACCCAGGCATCTGTGGTAGACTGAAGCCAGCGATCCCTGAATAAGAGAAGACGGGCTTCCACCATTGGTAATTGCAGAGGGGCAAAATGCCTGTCACGCGGACTGCTTGTCTGCAGACTTAGCTGCCGGATGCCCCCTGGTGGCGAATGACTGACATCTGGAGGCCTGGCCCAAAGAATATTGACTGCGAGACCTACCTGAAGACCTGATCCTGCACATCCTTTGTTTGCATTGACAGGAAGAAAAGTGCTCTTTTCTCCCGTCCCTTGACTGATAATGGAGTCAAGCTAAAGCCCAAACAAAACACCCCCAGAGAAGGGAATTTTCTCAAGAGCCAGAGAGGCCTGAAGCTGCAGAGGCAGATATTCGTGCCCCTATTAGTCCAGGTATGGTAGTAACTTTGGCCAGCCTTGCAACTGGAGCATTCATACGTGGAGGCGCCTCCCATTTTGCAAGACCCTCCGAAGGAAAGGGATTACATGACTGCAGCCAACGAGACACCTGGAAGTTCTGGTCTCGTGGAACCCGAGGTTCAGTGAGAAGGCTCCGCAGGGATTGCCGCCTTAGGAATTTCAAGTACCTGACGCACAGTTCGTATTAATTCCTCCACACACTATCAATCATAATGAACCTCCTTCACAACAGAATGAGTGTTCATGTCAGAATCCATCGCTAATACGCTCTCCTCCTGGGAAGAACAGTCAGAATCTGACTATATTCGTAGCAGGTGTGCCGGCGTGCGCTTGCGCTTACGTGAAGAGAACGGTGTAGTAGATGGTCTCCTCCTTCTCAGAGCGGATGTTGCAGACACCAAACCCTGTACCGAGGACACAAGCCCACGTACCCAGACCGATTCGTCAGAATCTGCCACCACAGGTCCAGCCGGACCCTGACTTGGCAAACCAGGAACAGAATCCACCTCACTCACCACAGAGGAAGAGGGATTTATAAAAAGACTGCCCACAGACTCGAGACCACACCAATTGGGCAAGTTCAGCCACAGTATTGGGAAGAGACCGAGCGCAGACGGGCTTTGGCGATTCAGAACTAGAACCTGCTGGTGCACAAGGCATGCAATCTTAAGACTGACAGGTTGCGCACAAGGCGTGCGCGCCTGGCTGTCCGGAAGGTAACTTAACATTACAGGCTGCACAGAGGCACCTCAACATAGAAGTTACCCCAGCCTTAACCTGTATGGATTTTTCCCTATCTAACCTGTTAACAGATGGGACAAAACACACAGATAATACAGTCAAATAAATCGTGAAAACACAGTAAATAAGACATGCAGCACACAAATCAAGTACAGAAAGTGAGTACAATACAGCCAAGTAGCCCCTACAGTCCAAAGGACAAAATACTGGAAAAAAAACACCCCTTACAGGACAGGAAAAGGGAGAAGCTGGAGCTGTAAAATGGCTGCCTATTCTGGTGTCTGCACACATGGGAGTGAGAGACCACCAAGAATGAAGTTCATGAGAGGAAAGACACCTCCCCCCAGGGCCCAGCACTGGATTGACAGGCGTCCAGCAGGACAGTCCCCTCCAATAATCCAATGCCTAGCAGGGCTCGCGTATCTCGGTGACCCTAGCCTTCCCAGTCCCGTAAGCATGTTAATGTTTTGTTTTCTTGTTTGTTTGTTTTTTTATATAAAAAAAGAGGCAGCCAACTTACCTGCTGCCATCCCTGCTGCACCTCCATGGTACCTACGATCTCCCTACTAGAGTGCAGCCGTTCATGCTGTGCACTATCAGTAGTGATTGACAGATGCGGATGCTGCTTAGTGAGCCGCCGGCTCTCAGAGAGCAGGAGGCAAAAGCCTCCAATAGTAAAATAAATGATTAAAAATAATATAACAGAAATAAACTGCTGCTCAGCCAAACACAGCCTGTTGGTAGGCCAATTAAACTAGAGAAAACAGGAAGTGGAGTATAGAGAAAGAGGAGCTAGGGCTTAGTTAACAGACATTCTTAAAGTACCAGTTTGCATTGTCCGTCTCTATACCACCAAAGGACGCCAGAGAAAACCAGAATAATGAAGCATTTGTATTTTTATAGCTGATAAGTGTTAAGAGCAAGCTGGTCTGTTTTTGCATCAGTTGATGCATGGCACAAGTTAGTATTGCTTCCTCTGAACATTGTAGCCCTGGGGCTAGATTTACTAAACTACGGGTTTGAAAAAGTGGAGATGTTGCCTATAGCAACCAATCAGATTCAAGCTGTCATGTATTTAGTGCACTCTACAAAATGACAGCTAGAATCTGGTTGCTATAGGCAACATCTCCACTTTTTCAAACCCGCAGTTTAGTAAATTTACCCCCTGGAGTCTAAAATTATCAACGTTTGTATCAACGCCAGACACCCCCACTCCCCCCCATTCCTTTGGTTTTCCTCCAGGTGCTAAAGTTTTTTTTCCTCAACAGACTAAATACATAATGGAAGACAAGATGTCTTCTCACTAAAATGGCCCTGGTGTATGTCTGTATGTACCTTTTGAAGTTAGATTGTAAGCTCTACTTAGAATGACTATTCGTCCCTATCAGCTGGTTTCTGTCATTGTACAGCACTGGGTAATATGAAGGCGCAATATACATTAATAATAAAAATGGGAAAGAGACACTCAATGTTGCTAGACTTAGGCAAAGGAAATTCTAAGCTGCGACGCTACACCATGTAAAACTAATCTGGAGGGAGTCTAAAGGCCCATTTTTATAGGGTAGGCTAAAGTTAACATGCCAGTCATTGCTCTCCTCCAACAATGCATTATATCTATTAATATTTGTGCACTTAGATTTCAAAGCTGTTCATAATGTTCAAAACATTATTGGAAATCCAGATACCTGGCAGATTCCAGACTCTGAGTGGATGATCAAATACCCAGGAAATAGTTGGTGTAACTGGACAACATGCTGATCTAAATCTGGATGAAGGGAAGACCATATTAACCAAGTCGGGTGGCTGACCATATCTAGCCTTGAAAAATTTAATATTTCTTAGGGTAACATAAGATCTGTCATATATTAGGACACAAACAGCTGGACCTGTTGAGTGACTTTTTATACTGATTTAGTTCCTCATCCAAAGGGAAAGAAGAATATTGGGGAAGTGAGTCATGAACAGGAAGTCTTTCTCTATTATGGAGCTTATTAATTGAGGTGGATCATAGAAGCACCAAAAGAGGAACTGAAATGTGTTTGTTTTACTATAAGGGTATAGGTACATCCTACCAGTTGGTAAATTGCTAATATCCCGTAGGCAGATAACATTGGGTCATTGCTATGTATTACAGTTGCACTTTTGACCTAGTCAATAAACCCACTGAAAATCAGTGTTTTAAAGAGTTGGAAAAGCGTACATATAAAAGTGGACCAAACAAGAGTGGTAATTGAATATTTGCAACCAGTTTGTCGCAAATTCTAAGGAAGACAGTAACATATAAGAAAAATTCGAAGCAGACCCTTTCCCATTATACAACATGCAAGTGTAATCCCAAATCTGTAAATAGACTCCAGTTGCCCCTTCCTCACTAGTCTGTTATTTTTATCTCCTGCAGGAGGTCTTGCTGGATAATTCTATGTTGGTATGTCACCTCCTTTCCCATTGTTTGCGCTGTCCCTTCTTGCATCCCTCTACTTTTAACTCAAATTATATGCATATTCCCAGCCCCCAGAGCATTGTTTGTCTATTGTATGAGAGAAATAGGCCAGAGGAACGTGCTTGCTAATATTTTGTTTTGAAAGCAGAGGCATATCTACTGTCCAAGCAACGGAGCAATATTAAATGTTTGACAAGAGGATAAAAGATTTAGATTCAAATTGTTACAAGGTGGTGTCATTAAGAATACCTTCATTGAAATCATATATCCTCCTGATGAAGGCAAGTTAAAACATTTTGGGATATATTTACTAAACTGCGGGTTTGGAAAGTGGAGATGTTGCCTATAGCAACCAATCAGATTCTAGCTGTCATTTTGTAGGTTGTACTAAATAAATAACTAGAATCTGGTTGCTATAAGCAACTTCTCCACTTTTTCAAACCCACAGTTTAGTAAATATACCCCTTTGTTTCTTGGACAGCACATTGTGTGAACATTCATGTTTGAATCCACTGTTTTTCACCAGACCTGTCTTAGCTTGACCTTTCACAGTCTGAATGCAATTGAGCTTAGCAATAAATAACCTATATAATGCCCACCCTGCTTAATTTTCCTGCTTCATGTCACCAAGACCGGAACCTTCTTCAGTTACAGTGAAGTTGGTGGTTCTGGATCTTAAAAGCTCCTTTAACTACTGCATTTGTGCATGTGATAGAAAAGATTCTGGTTTGTTTATACCACCTGCTGCTTGACCCATTTTGATGTTTGCTTCTATTCATTTAATTATGTTTTAATTTATTTGTATGTAATGAGTACAGCATAATTATATTGTACTGCATATATGGAAACAATATGTCTCTCTTGGTGTGGACTTTTAAATACTTCATGTAGATTAGTCGTTCTCCAGCCTGTCCTCAGGTCTCGCCAACGGTGAATGTTATGTGGATCTCACAGGAGCTTAGGTGAATTTATCGGATTGGGTTTAAAAGCTTTCTCCATTTTTCCAACTTACGTTTAATATATTGTGCTCCTTCAGCTATAACTTTTCCACTCCACCGTATTTCGTCACTGTGCTTCCAGTCCCAGATACCAGCTCTCACATATGTTTGAGTCACTGTCACCAACCCTAGCTCAATTGTAGATTGACCAAATGTCATGATTGTATGAGAACACAAATTGCCTCTCAATGTGTTGTTGACTCAAATGTGATTAAAGGTAGGGAATTGTGCATAGCAATGCTAGTAGGAGTTGGAATTGGGGCACCAAAATGTAAACTATATTTTTTCCATTGAGTGTAAGTACCTGCCTGATAATGTCAACTTTTTAGACAACTTCTGACAGCATCCGTAGCCTAAACATACATAGTGTAACTCATTTTCCCCCACAAACGGCTCCTGTAACTAAATTCTCTTCCACAGTCTCCTCTTCCCATCATTAATTTCCAACTCCCTCCTGTGATATTTAATTCTCTCCCACAGCCCTTTCCAGTAATTCATCCTCCATTGCAATTCATATCTCCTCCCACCCTTTAATATCTTTCATTCTTCTCCCTGTAATTCATTTTTTGCACACGCACTGTTGTTTCTTGTCTGTATACATGTGGCATGTAGAGGTTGGCATATCCCTGGCAGCTGGCACATACCACACTATTTCTCCGGGTGATAGGCCGTGAACAGAAACAACACAGTGATGATGACTCCTAGTGACACCGATAACCAACCTGATGTGTGATACAAAGGCAATCCCTTTCTGTACCCCTGCTTATATAAGAAGAGGTGTAGATGAACGTAATTGGCCTGCCATTGGAAGATGACAGGCTGTTGGTTTGCACTAGGCTGCATTTAAGTAAAAAACAAAAAAAACAACAAATTTTATGGTGGAGAAACTCTCCAGTTCTGATGTGCTCCTGGGAAAAGATCTGTGTAACATGCTTGTGAGAAAAGAGAACAGGTTTGAAAACTGCTGCACACCAGCCCTACACAGTTAGGTGCATGTTATTTTATTACAGCCCTGAAAAGGTAGTTGCTGCACTGGAATTTCAGTCCCTTAACTGTTGTATCATCTGCATGTAACCAGAAGTCTACATACCTTGAAAGTTCAAAAGATTCTGCTATATCCACCCACCGTGCTCTTTTTTTTTTTTTTCCTAGATTAATAAAAATAATAATGATGAACATACAGACATTAGTTACTTCACCCTGTAGCATTTATGTGACACTGGTACTATCAGTGTTCTTGGGTTCATGGCTGTGGATGGCCCTGTTTAATCTGTGGGTTCGATTTTTATATTTCTATATTAGCAGAATGGCAGCTGCTAATCTTGTTAATAGGCGTGTATTGCAAATATACACTGAGATGAGGTTCACTGTGCAGGATGACCCTTATCATTATGTTTTACTGCACATTAATGGATAACGGTAAAAGTCCTGGGCATAAGGAAATGTTTAGGTTTTACTTTAAGGAATGCCTGTTGTAGTGCACTATAATCTGTGCTCATTGGCCTACAGTATGTAGGAAGGAAATACCAAGACTTGTGTGGAATACAATGCAATAAACATTTAAAAACAAATATCTGTATGTTTTTACTTGCTTATCGGCTCTGACCATATCTGGATTGCAGCAATCACTCAGGCTGCTTCTAAGCAGAGTACTTAGAAGAAGAAAATGTATATTCCTTTGCATTCTTCACTTTGCACACTTTATATAGGATAACTGCATTTTCTATCTTTCCCATTTTGCATGGTATGGAGTTACATGTATTTTTATGTGGAGTGATACAATATACTCTTTTGTTTAAGATGAATTTATAGTTTGCATTGGTTTTCATGTTATGTACAATGGTAGTGGTAAGGTTCATTGTTGTCATTTAAAGTGTGATATAAATGATTTGACTCATGAGCTGAGCTGCATTTGCACGAGTAAAGTGTAATGAAGGTATCTGCTTCTAATTACACATCTTAACATATTCATTTTCATATGTCTTGTATGGTGCTTGTCACTTTGCCCATATTAACCAGGTTCATCTGAGCAGCCCTCACTTGGTCTTACGCCGGGCTGTGTTGGCATGTCTGAGGCAGCTTGCACAACGGGAGGCAGCTGAAGTGTCTGAACATGCCATGACTATGGCCAAAGATGGGCAAGAGGACTTTAAAATGGGTGAGTCTTCCTCTTTGTGACACATTAACAGCTTTAGACAGTGATCCGTAGACTACGAAACCCAGCAACGTTTCAGAAATTATATATACCAAAGTTAAAGGCAAATAAATATCTTTGTGCCTTCAAATGGTCATATATATTATATCCCTCATACCCTAAATTAGTATACATATTTTGGCTCAAATAGCAATTTCTACAAATATATTCTAAGGGAACAATCATATTTTCCAGTATATGATCCAACTCAAACTTTTGCTGCTTATCGCTATAAGTGTGTGGTCAATTAAACAGTATAAACTAAGCTGCCTCCCTCTTAAAGATCAATCCTCGCTAGTTAGAACTTTTTGGGTGAAGGCCTCACAACTTGTATTGAGTAGTAGTTAGCACAACTTATGATGAAAGGATTCCAAATGTTTGTGCTGTAGCAATGAGTGTGCGGGGATGTGATGCATGTATGGCCAAATGTGACTATGCCAGGCTGGCAGGACTTTAAGGCCTGTTTCTGAAAGACACCTGGGGATATATTTACTAAACTGCAGGTTTGAAAAAGTGGAGATGTTGCTTATAGCAACCAATCGGATACTAGCTGTCATTTTGTAAAATGCACTAAATAAATGATAACTAGAATCAGATTGGTAGCTATAGGCAACATCTCCACTTTTTCAAACCCACAGTTTAGTAAATGTACCCCCTGAAGTTATCTATGTAACACCCCTTTTTCCTGTTAGGCTGTATATATCAATTTGTGTGTGCGGTCTGCAAATGAAATTCAGAATTCAGTACCTTGTATTCCTGATTGCGCAGGGCCTCCACCCTAGTCTGATTACCGAAGGTTCTTCTTTGGGTAGTGTCCTGGTTGTAGCAACACCAAAGGGACCCTCCGCCCCCTTCATTGGACCAAAGGCACACACAAATGAATAATATCACACATGAATTCTCTTTAGAAGCCACACTGGCACACTTATTAGTGTGGTATAAGCTTCTAAAGGAATTTTCAAATATTTTAAATCAAAAATATAAATTGTAGCTTAAACGAACAATTGTATATAATCAATAAATAGTACTATATAATACCTATCTTACCATACATATATATTCTCTCTTCTCTATTATTCTACTAATAAGAGGTACCTCTTTAAACTACAGTCATCTGGCAAATATAGCTAATATCAAACAATTAACATGAAATGGCAGTACAGTGGCCTAGTGACCATGGCAGCACAGTGGCCTAGTGGTTAGCACTTCTGCCTTACTGCACTGGGGTAAGAGTTTGATTCCTGACCATCGCCTTATCTGTGTGGAGTTTGTATGTTCTCCCCTTGTTTGCGTGGGTTTCCTCCGGGTGCTCCGGTTTCCTCCCACACTCCAAAAACATACCGGTGGGTTAATTGGCTGCTATCAGAAATTGACCATAGTCTCTATGTGGTTGTGTGTTAGGGAATTTAGACTGTAAGCTGCAATGGGGCAGGGACTAATGTGAATGAGTTATCTGTACATCGCTGCGGAATTAGTTGCGCTATATAAATAATGATGATTATGAAATAAGTTCAGCAGTATAAATAGACATATGTTTGCACTTTGTATTTCACCATCTATCCCTTACACATGACCATATAGTCACTTTAATATTGTAGGCTCCTCACAACACAGGTTTGTGAATTCCTCTTGTATGTGACTGATAGTATAGTGAGGTAGTCTGCACAGTTTCTCATACATGTAATTTTGTCTCTGCTCCCTAACTATCTGCCCCTGCACTAATCCCTTGTTAATATTATCTCAGTCCAGAAAAAGGTTTCATTTACATTACAATCTTCAGGCCTTCCCACCTAGTCCCTATCTGACTATTGGTATAATACAGAGTGCCGATAAATCAATAAACAGATAATAAGATGTTACTTATCTATAAAATGATCAGCCTCTTTTAGTTCAAGATGGCTTTTTCCAGTCAGGGCTCCAGTTGTTTCTCTCTTTGAAAAATACCTTTTCCTCCTTCTCTCTATATCTCTCTGGGGTATTTTCTTTATTCCAGACTTTTACTTTAAACAACGGACAGGGGTGTACTCCCCTCACCAACAGCTCCTATTTACCAATAGCGCTCCTCTGTATACAGGGGTCTAATAGAAACTGCTCCCTCCTCTTCTCAGACTTTTGGTACTCTCACAGAGTCTCTGTCCTGCCTCTCTGCTCCCTCTGTTTTGCTCCCAAGCAATAGTACAGGGGTACACTCACTTCTCAGTCAGCTCTGTTTTATTCTTGCTCTCTTCCACACTCCATCACCCCTTTCAACTGCTGCACTCCAACTGCTAGATTTAAAGTAATTTTTCTCACTCCTTAGCACCTTCCCCTTTCACAAGCTCGTTCGGAATCCCTCCGGCAGCAGCTCAGTGCATACCGGGAATTGCAGTCCCTGATTGACTACAGTTCCCTAATGCGCATGTGCAGACTTCCGTGTCTGTCGGCGCTGCATCCACTATAATCCACGCTATAATAATAATCCATGTAATATATAAAATAATATAATCCACGCTATAATCCACTGTTTTTTAAATTCAAATCCGATTTGATGAAAAAAAAACTTAGTTATTGGACCAATTTGTACACTAAAAGAGGTAGCCATTTTGAATGAAGCTCTCTCCATAATATTAAATTCTTACTCAAGGTATCCAAGTCACTTCTAGGTACTTTTGAACCACTTATGATTTGAAGTTGGTGCCAATAAAAAGTGTTTTTGGTTTTTTTTATTTTCTTTATTTGAAGGATAAGCACCGCTAGTGGCGTATAGCTTGTAAACTATATACTGTTTATTTTCCATGCACCTATAGTAATAGAGCCAATGTGAACCTTCACTGTGTATTACCTGGATTTACTGCTTGTTATTTCTCTCAAGGGAATCATGGAAATAGTTGACAGAGGCTAATATGTTAGATCTGGTCAATGAATTGAGCTACTTTTAAATGTATTTATCACATGCATTTGGGACATCATGTATACATGGATGTTTACATTTTTTAGATTTAGCAGCTGCTCAAGGCATGGTCCCAGCAAATATCAACATACTGGTATGCAGCCAAGAGATGCTTCACCATGAACATTTAATTGATTGAACTTGTAGTTGCTATTTGGTGAATCAACAAAAATCAGTGCAACTTCACTGCATGAAATCATATCTGCATTCATTGCCGCAGCCAACTGTGCTTTTATTGGTTAGAAGCCCTGTCATTTCATTTGATGAAATTGCAGTGCTTAATTTTTATTGCCTATTCAGACTAACAGATATTGTAACATCCCTGCATTGAGAGACTGTGTAGAGACCACTGGCTACGACTGACCGAGGCTGCAAAGTTTGTGAAGGGGCATCTCTATATTATTGAGGGGCAGGATGAAGCTGAATGTGTTTGGGGCTACATATACTGTAATTGGGTGTCCTTTTGTAGATGGAATAGATAAATCCTATGCGAATCAAGCTAATTTTATTAAATTGTCAAGTGTTTACTGTATTAGGGCTATATGGATGTGTACATTGCAATTGCCCACCATTGAATATAAAGGCCAAATCTGTTTTGTTAAGGGGATAATGAATTTGTTGGGAGTTATATAAATGATGGAAAATAAGTTATGTGTATATATAGGTACTGTATCAACTTTTCTATTTATTTTTTTTGTTTCTCATTTTAAAACCGGGATATAAAAATATCAGTATCTGGTCTATGTTCGTCTCTGCTCTATCAATTATGTTTTGTATGTTGTGTGTTATTTTCAGTGTTGTGTATGTATGGCAACTTTCAGGATTCATCAGTACAGCATGGTTTTTATTCCGTGTTCCAGGACAACTGCTACTTTTTTGTTCTGTTTGGATGTAATTCTCGGTTTTTGTTCTTCTGTATTTTTGGACAAGTGCATGGTGTCACTTATGTTACTTGTTTACTTGTATTTTTTTTATTTTTTTTAACTCAAATATTTTTATTAGATTTTCCAAAGTAAAAAGTATACATGGCTAAACACTTGTCACATGGCAGGTAAATACGTTGGTTACGTTTATTTGTAGTTTTCAGGATCTTTAAAAGTTAAATTTATTGAGTGATATAATTCAAGAGTCATTTAAGAATTGCAAAAACTGCATACACACAATGCTTCTTTAAGTACGCAAGTACACCTACTGGACTTCTAAGTGCATTTCAATTTACACATCCTCTTCTTAAATGTAAATCCAATGTGTTCCTAGTTTTGCTGATTTGGCAGATGCTGTGTAAAATGTGCATTGTCAAAGTCAATCCTACTTCTAGTTTATAGCAAAAATCGAAGGAGCAAACACATCCCAGTATAATAAATTGTAAGATGATGTTCACAATGAAGATGATGGGCCTGATTCATCTTCGCACGCAATATGAACGCAGCTTGTGTTAAAAAAAAAAATCGGAATTAACTTGCACGCACATACACCTGTACTAAAGTTCACACATATCTCAAAAAAACGTTTCCAGCTATATATGGATATATGTACGTTCTGGCTATACATTACTTGCCATATGCAGACAGACCGATGCAAGATACGCACATGTGTAAAATCAAGTCCCTTCACAATGATGGCAAAAAATAAATAAATCATAAGATTGCTATAACTATTTATACTATAATCATGAATAAAAATATGTTAAAATACATAAATAAAAAAGTGAGTTAAAAAAAACACGTACCCAAGAGATGCCCAGAGCTTGAATCGGATGAATGAGTGTGTGCTTGACCTTGGCACGCCCTTACTGTACATTGCCTACGTGCGTCTGCCCCTTCCTGCTTTAAGTGTCTCGGTTTTCTTGATCAGAGATGTCCTACTGCTGGCAGAGAGTAGGGATTTGTGCTGTGGCCACAGCATTAATTTCCTTTTTCTGTAGATTGTATGTTGCAAGATCAATGTTCTACTAGATGGTTTACAAGTGAGGCAGAAGTGATATGGTTTTAAATAGATAACCAACGCATTTCATCTGAATGGGGGTGGGCAGAAATCAGACAAAACAGGAAATGACTGCATAAATATACCCCCTTGACGGCTTTACCGCATTTAAAGCTATACTGCAAAATTAAATCTATTTTTTTCTACTTCAGTGGCAAAGTAGATGAACTCGTGCCTGATCCGCACTAATATTTTTGCTAGAAATTATGCATTAACAAACTTTAGAGAAAAATAGCATTGCATGTGTCTACTTTACTTTACTGTTTTTGATAACTGTCTAGCTGTACTTTTAATTTATTGCTGAATATTGTTGAGTAGGCAATGCTGTAAATTGAAACCTAGCCAGAATGACCAGCTAATGTGACAAGCCACTTGTGGTCATACTGGTCATATTGCTTAGGTTAAGCACATGTGTAGCCAGCCTTTGTTTGCATGTGTTCTTTATTTTGCTTATTGGTTTCATGAAATATTCCTTCTTGACTGCGGTATTAGAAGTTGTATGCTCTTTCTCCTCATGGGCAGATATAAATATGCGGGAACTTGGCTTGGAAGGAGTCTTGCTGAGCCTTCTAGACAGGGAGAATGACCGGCAACTGCTTGAAGATGTGAAGGAAACACTGCTACACATGCAGAGCTGTACAGGCCTGAGCCGGCTCTCCTTCTGGCTTCGGCTGCACAAAGATATTCTCTCTGCTTCTGCAGGTAGGAATAGGAGCGAGTCAGGTGTGAGCATATGAACCAGCAACTAAAATGTCACCTTTTTATCATCCCTTACACAAACTAGTAAAATATGTTCTTGTACATTGGCTTATTGGTTTTCCCTTCCCCTCAGATTTTGCAGCAATGGCCTCAGTGGATACTACTCAGGAAGATGACTGTGAACAGTCTTGCTCCGACTCTGTACTAACATCTAATAAGGAGGAGGCCTCGGCCCTCTCAGTTAGTCCTCGTTGGCACACCAGAGTGTTTTCCATGGAATGTGTTTGTCTACTGGTGTCTCAGTGTGTAGACGAGGGAGGTGCTCACTTCAGTGTGGTAGAGGCTCAGGAGATGAAGCACAAGGAGCCAGATAGTGAGTTGTTGCTTGAGAATGGTACTAATATGTTCTCAACTGTATTCTATTGTTGTTTTAAAAGCATTCTCAAGTTATGTTAAAAATGATCGGATTCCTTGTCCCGAATAATGTTGTTTCATTTATACTTACAAGGCCATTGATTCTAGTGCTAATTGAGAGAGGTGCCACAAAGCATGGGAGTGATGTGACAGATCTGTAGACCTGTGATTCATTGCTGCACTACCTCCTCCTGTATGCGTTATAGTGGAACCTACTGCCCTTACCTGGGGCGGAAAAAGGTTCCAAAAAAAAAAATGTCAATACATAACTATAACACCCCAGGAAATTGTGTATTGACATATTGTTTTTTGTAACTTTTTTTCCGATTCAAGACCAATGTGCAGTTTTATACTTCAAGATAACTGGTGATTTGAGACTGAAAACCAAATAACTTAATGTTGTTTACTGGATTTTAATGGAGAGCAGGATAGGTACAATACATTTCAAGGAGTAATACATCAGCCTTGTTTTCATGCATGATTTTTGCACAGCACATCGTTTACACTAACTAAGATCTGGTAAAAGTAGTTTCTTGTTCCTCAGGAGATTTCCTGGTTCTGCATTTGCAAGATCTGATTCGTATGTCCTTCATGGCTGCCACAGATCACAGCGAACAGCTACGTTTGGTAGGGCTCCAGGCTCTGCTTTTGGTCATACAACGATTTTCCTCTGTGCCTGAACCTGAATTTCCCGGGCATCTTATTTTAGAGCAATACCAAGCCAATGTGAGTTCCTGAAACACATTGTACAAGAACTACTTATGCGTGAATCCCTATGTTTGAACAGTCACCATACATTAACAGTAGTATATATGTGTGTATGTGTGTGTGTGTGATATAAATATATATATATTACTACCAAAAATTATTAAATGTGATTTATCTTATCTGTTTCCTGATAGCCCATAGCTGAGCCACTGTCAGTTAGCCATTACAGCAGATATCGGCATTGACAGCATGGAAGAGGAATAACATGGTCACTCTGGAAATACCTTCTCTCTTTTCAGCATAAAGTTGCTCATCTACAGGTGTTTCCATCTTCAGACTTTAAGTCTTTATCTTTAGGTGAAAATCACAGATGGAAGCCATAAAGTCTTTTTTCATCTACACAAGTTGCTATTTTGTTGGCCATGGATACAGCAGAAGACTTCTTTGTACTGATATCAGACTGCCTGGCTTATATGTACTTTGTTATGTGTTTGTCTCTATACCAACAGGTGGTAGCAGCAGTAAGACCAGCTTTCATCACTGACACTCCACCTGATGTTACTGCCAAGGCCTGCCAGGTAACACATCTCTCTCCCCTCTATTCTCTGATTTATTACTGTGTTGTATTATAGGATGTCACCAATATGAGAGATCGTGTTAACATTTTTATGTAATTATTTGGTGTAAGTTAAGAACATTATAGTGGAGCTTTTTAGTTGTTGTAAAGATAGAATAAAATAACAGCAATCAGGTGGCACAGTTGTATGTTAGTTATCAAGAACAATGGGAAGAAAGATGATAAATTACATACTTACACTAAGCAAATGCTAAACATATGTATGGTGCATTTTCCAATTAGAGATTTCTCACCCTAAATAACAATATTTATTAGATTTGAGTTAGATTTGTTTACTGAGATATCGGAAGTACCCAAAATGCAGAATGAGAATTTTTTAAATTATGTCGTCCTAGTTTAGATATATAGTTTAATAGAAACAGTTGTCATTGCTTATCCTTAAAACTGCATATCTGTGTGTATCTAGCAAAATGAAAACATAATGTATTAGTTCATATTTTGATCAAAACATTTAAGCCTGCATCCCAGAGTCAAAAGCACCTCATTATATGCAGATCCTACACTAACCTATATGCTTTAAACACCATTAAAATGAAGTTAAAATCAGATGCACTAGCCTCCCTGGTATAGGGGTTTACATCTAGCAAGGGCTGGCTTGTGAGCCACACCCAAATGTGCCTTAAATAGGCTTGATGGACTGTGTGTATCTAGCAAAATGAAAACATGAGTTTGCTAGATACACACAGATATGCAGTTTTAAGGATAAGAGCTGACAACTGTTTTTTTTGTTTTGTATACATATATGGGCATTTATATTGCTATGCAGCTGGTACTATGTATAATATGGGATATACTGAGCGCAAGCTTATTGCCATGCAGATGGTATTATATATAATATGGGATATACCGAGCACGGGCTTGTTTTTTTCTTTCTTTTTTTCTTTTCCTCTGATATAGTTTAATAGAGAAGTAAAATAAATATTATAATGCAATGACATTGCCAAGCTGCCAATATTGGGGGGTAGGTTTAGACAGTGCCTTTCTTCCAAAGCTTACCTCCTTAGAACTAAAAACATTGAATTAATAGAATTTAGTAAATCATCATCAGTTATTTATATAGCGCAACTAATTCCGCAGCGCTGTACTCATTCACATCAGTCCCTGCCCTATTGGAGCTTACAGTCTAAATTCCCTAACATAGACAGACAGACAGACAGACAGACACACACAGACTAGGGTCGATTTTGATGGCAGCCAATTAATCTACCAGTATGTTTTTCGAGTGTGGGAGTAAACCAGAGCACCCGGAGGAAACCCACGCAAACACAGGGAGAACATGCAAACTCCACACAGATAAGGCCATGGTCGGGAATTGAACTCATGACCCTAGTGCTGTGAGGCAGAAGTGCTAACCACTAGGCCACTGTGCTGCCCATAAATGTATGGACGGAAGACTTGGTTGCCTCCAGACACAAATACTCTGCCAAGGCCCTATGCTGTGCCGTCCAAGAAGCACTGACTGACCTCATTGAATGAGCCATGACATTCCCAAGAATTGATTGTCAGAATGCTCAATATGAAGACCACGGAGAGTAACATAAAACCACTTTGTTTCATTCACATTAAACACAAGTCACACAGGTAAAAATCAGATGCAGTAAATGGTACATCAGCTAGCACAAGTCCACAGAAACTGGTAAAACAGTATCCCAGGATTACCAGGTTAGCTGAGGCACAGGAGTACTAGATACCTGCCAGGTACAGGCTTAACAGGATAGCCAGGTTTAGCTGGGAGCTGGAGACCAGGCACAACTGGATGGACTGAGCGTACAGATTATCAGGACCGGAATCTGCACCAGAGTACGGAGCTGGGATCCGACTATAGCAACACTCTGGAACTGTTTGTGGAAACTCAACTCTGGCACCTGTAACCAGGCAAACAGAACTGGAACCCACTATTAGGAACTCAGAACAGAATGAGTTGAAACTGGAGACAGGAAATCAGAACTGTGACTAGAAATGGATAACTCAGGACTGTTAGACAGCCACAGACCTGGAACCCACACACCGATACACAGAACTGGAAATGAGCCATAGAGACTCAGAACCAGCCCCAGGTACAGAACTGGCGATACCGGCAAAACCACAGGCACTGCAGATTAAGCGATGTAAGCATTCTTGATGAATGCAGAATTCTTGCAGAAAGATGAGCATTTTGGAAATGCAGGGAACTTGCAGAGAGATGATCGCTTGGTAATGCAGGGTGTTTGCAGAAAAATATGCACTTTAGAATTGCAGGAACAAGGAGAATTTGGCAAGCCAGAGGTCAGAAGCCAGAAAGTCCACAATAATACCAGGAAGTAAGCAGGAGCAAGGTCAAACAAAGCTGGGGTCTAGGTTACTAGAGGAGGTGTAACGCGTAGGAACAAGCAGGAGTCAAATACCAAAAAGCAAGTCATGGTCAGATTACAGGAGTTCTTACAGGGAGACCAGCAGTAGTGACAATTGATTAACTGGCTCAGATTGGCAATCTTTTAAAGGCCAGACACCTGTGATTAGGATCCAGAAGTAATGATGAAGGCTTAAACACTTGCAGACAGGAGCAGACAAAGCCAGTGCAGCATTTGGAGAGGCGATACTGATCTGCAGCCTGAGGCAGATCGTGACATTGATTTTCCTACAGAAACATAAGCTTGACGGATCATAACTTTACTCCATCTAGACCAGTGTTGGCTAACCTGTGACACTCCAGGTGTTTTGAAACTACAAGTCCCAGCATGCTTTGCCAATATATAGCAGCTTATTGCTGGAAGGGTATGCTGGGACTGTAGTTTCACAGCACCTGGAGTGTCACAGGTTAGCCAACACTGATCTAGACACTGACTAACAGCCACTCTTCTGTGTATCATAAAGAACTAAAAGAATATCTCTCTACGCAAGAATGAGGTTCTGTCAACATATAACCTCAATGCTCTGACGACATCTAACAATTGCAGAGACTTTGCACTTCCCGGGGATGAACTCTGTGCAAAAGTAGGAATAACAATTTCATTGTTCAGGTGAAATTTAGAAACCACCTTGGGCAGGAAAGATTGTTTTGTGCTCAATATTGCTCTGTCATTCTAAAAAATAAGAAATGGCTATCTGCAAGATTGGGACGTCAACTCCTGATAGTGTTTTTGCTTTTTATATGGCCAATAAATTTAATATCAACTGCTACGGGAGGCTCTAAAGATGTTTTCTGCAATGCAGAAAGGATCAAATTAAGATGCCTATGAGCAATTGGTGGAACAGAGTGTGGCTGAATGTGTAGGACACTCTGTCGGAAATTCTGAATTTCCAGAAGGAGAGCTAACTTGCTTTGAAAGATATACAGAGACAAGACCTGAACCTTCAAAAAAGACTCAGGCCGCCTTCCAGACCATTATGTAAGAGTGACCATATTAAAACAAGAAATGGATCAGAAAGGTAACCAGCACCAAAAGACAAGATGTATAGGGTCAAGGATAGCAACCAGGAAGAGAAACCTTCAACCTTGCTTGTGTCGTTCATTTAGTTCAGAAAAAAGTTTATGTCAATGCTTAATCATTGAATCTTTAGTGTTGATAATATCAATGCTTTGGACAATCTTACACCGATGTCTGTTGGTGGTTGTTAAACTCAACAAAGCTGAATTCCATGTAAAGTTCGTCCAGTACCAGAATAAAAGTGTCTCTTGGGTTGTCTCATTTCATTATATCATTTGTGTTCAAAAGGAAAACATACCCATAGTGTGCACTGATCAGACTTTCAAACGCTCTCTCAAAACCCACCTCTTAACTCTAATCTGTGCTACCCTCACCTGCTGTTTGTTCTCTGGTTATATCAGCTACTATCCCATTCCTCTAGCTCCTATTGTCTGAATTTTACCCTCCCCCTATAATTTGTTAGCACTCACAAGCAGGGCACGCTGTCTCATGTCTGCCCTTTCTCTGTTAAACTCTCATGTCCTTGTTCTATTTCTTTGTATGATTTATTTTTGTAGGATTTTAATACTGTCTATCTTGCACTGCACAGTTTTGTGGCACCTTCTAAATAATAATGATGATATGGTGATGCTGCTGTGTTAGCATTGTCAAATCCATTGTAGGCTATCAGTGGATTGTAACTAAGCTATACACAATAAAAGGTATTCTTTTTGCATGCATGCATTACAATTGATCGGAGAACAGAGAGAACACAACACCAACCCTTGTGTGTATAGAAACTGTTCTGTTTATTACAATCAAGATTACACTTTCTTATAGCACTCAAACTTTTTCTAGCATGCAAAACGATATAACACCTGACATCTATCAAATTGACCCTAGTCTTTCTCTCTATGTCTGTCTTTGTGTGTATGTTAGGGAATTTAGACTGTAAGCTCCAATGGGGCAGGGACTGATGTGAGTGAGTTCTCTGTATAGCACTGCAGAATTAGTAGCGCTATATTAATAACTGATGATGATCATATGTCTAAAATAATTGGGGCTATAAATCTGTCATTATGATTTTAGCCTTGCAAAGTAAATTTTAAAACACTACGAGTTACAATGTTCTCTAAAATAAACTATTTCTTACCAGTGTTTCTCTTATCTACTTTTAAACATGTTTCACACATCACCTTGAACATTGCCACGTACTCATTATTTTTCTTAAGACTTCTACATTATATTTGAAGCAATCTTAAAGGCTCAATTCACCTTATTAAATGACTCTTATATTCTAATTTCTCAGCATCTAAAGGTATACAAAGTTACAGTGATGTTTATCTCTCATACAGGTGGCCAGTGCATGGCTTGCTAGTGAAGTTGTAAAGGACCCCTCAGACCTTCACAGAGTTCAGCAGCTACTTCTGTCTTCTCTGAGCAGAGTGCAGATGACAAAAGAGACTTCAAGTGTATATAGTGAGAGTACTACTACCATGGAGACCCTGGCTGTACTTAAGGCCTGGGCAGAGGTAACTAAAGCCAACACAGTCCCAACACTTGTACCTGTCAAAGTACACATTGAATCTATGTAAGAACATTACAATTTTACAGTTAGTATTTACAGGTACATGAGCGATAGTGTTGGAATTGTGTAAAATAATTATTTTTTTTGACTTATTTCTATTTTTGTTGGTTGCTAAGAAAATTTTAGTCGAGACACCTGACACACTGAAGTATGTTTCTGAAAAGAGGCATGGGGTGTGAGGGTTGAGTAGTGGGGAGTTCATTAAGTGGAAGGCTTCAAGTTTTACAGGTCTATTAAAGTCAGCAAAAAAAAGCTTCAAGATAAGCTGTGATATAAGGTGTGCTCTTTTTGAATAATTTAAGATATTCCTAAAACATACATTTTTTCATCACCTTTTTGGAGTGGGAGAGTGGTAACATAAGTCATCACATTGAAAGTTTAGACAAATAGTTGTAATTTGGAAGTTTCCCTAATTTCAAGCCATGTATACCAGATAGAGAGCAAGACAGGGAAGTATTAGTTGTTCATTTTGCTTGCAGATTCTTTGTTGTTTTTTGTATTTTTATTTATATTGGAATGTGTTGTGATGTATATGAGTGAAAGCTGACTATGGGACATGTTCAGAAATACAAGGTGTGCAGTACCACTGTGAGGAACAATTCTAGTGTGACTGCTGAAAGTTATTTTAGAAAGTATGCTGGTTTAAACGTAAAAGTTTCAGCATCTTTCCAAAGTTTGTTCCATGAGGACACTTCCTGCGTAAAATGTTGTATAGGAAACTGCTGATTGCCTCTTAAGGCTTTATACCTATGACACTAGCTTGCATCCAGCTAATTAATGAGAGTAAATTTAGTTTCTTCATCAGCAGTAAGGGACACAGGCATTGGGATAAACTCTACCCTTTAGCACTTAATAGAAAAAAACTTGTCCTCCTCCCTATAATCTTCTGTAGACTCTGTTTCTCTATAGTTCTAAGTACCTTCACAGAGTCTATGCTCTTATGTAAATATTAAATTAAATGAAAGCAAATATTGAGCACACCATTTATTAGGAGTTCTCAGGTCTTTCCCTCACATTTATTTTCATTATCTCTGTCTCCTGGACCGTCTTGCAGTTATATTTGCTGTCAAAGCCAGGGAAGTAATCCTGATTACTTTGGCACCTCAACCAATAGGTGGCTGCTCTTCTTTCAGCATTTGTGGCTGGATTTACCCAAACAACAGTGTGGTACATGTCTGAACATAGTTTAGTGACATCATCCAGTTCGACACTGAATAAAAATGAGCCAGGTAGGACTTAAGTTGGTTCACTTGGACTGCTGGAAAAGTAATCCGTATGAGCACTCTTGCAGCCTTCTCTCAGAATGTTCTCTTGCACTTGAAGTTGGCTATAAGGGTAGAGGTTTTTTTTCAAAGCTTTTTCCATTTCTAACTCCTAGGATTTTCTATTTCTTCCATAATTGGGTACTCGGGTCTTCACCAATGTTATGAAGTCCACCAAGAAGTTTTCAGTCAGCCTGCCTGAAATAAACTTTATAGCTGAACCATCAAGTGATCTGTTTGGTTTTAGGAGTTTAATTTTGCATTCCACTTCCCATCCCAAGAGAGCCTGAAGAAATACAAGTTCATCTAATTATGCTGGACTGGCCTTTATGGACCTGGCACGTGGACCTGATAAATCTCTTAATTGCTAGTCCAGAACAAATTCCACCGACACAAATGTATTGTTGCAGGGCACCTTTTTCAACCCACAACCTGAAGGATTTTGCTTGTAGACTTGGTTGTTGAAGCCATGCTGCTTATAAAAAAGGGCCTTGCAGTGTCCACCATCAGGACGATTTTGAAGGCCCAGAATGCTTCTTCATCCAGGGATTGTCACAAGCTATGCAAGTGCTATGGTACCGTGTGTATGGAGATATGATCGGATCTGCAGAGGTGTTATCTTCCCACCTCCAATTAACAGTTATCATTATTTTGTAAGTATTCTCACAAGAAATGTGCCATCTTTTGGTACCCATTTGATCCATGGGAATTCAATTTAGTGTTGTAGAGACTGCCCTTTGAGCCCTTGTGCATTGTTCCTGTTCAGCTTTTTAGCTATAGGATTTGCATGCCAGGTGTCGAAATTGGCTGCCCTGCTTGAAATTCTCCCTTTGTAATTTTTAAACAGGAGAAAGTAGGATAACACATAATAGCTTCTTTCTGCCAAAGGTGTTTACGATTTTCACATGTCAACCAAGGGCTCATCCTGCCTACCCTTTTTCCTCATCGTCACAATGCAGATGGCATACTTAAGAAGTGGTAGAGTATTAAGCCATTATATATATTATTATTATTGCCTTTATATATGCTTCTCCTGAATGGTTCGAAGAAGGAACTGTAGCTTCTCCTGTTTCACCTTCCACTGTATCAGGACTGCAATTCATAGGCTCTATATTGTATATTTGTGGCCCTTAGCCACTGTTATGATTGTGCTTTTGATTCTGGCAGCACGTCCTTCCTGGGGGGTGCATGATGTGGCTTCTGTAACGTAATTCTCTACCAATATGTTTTACTGATTCTATCATATTATTGTGACTTCCTCTGCTGATTCCTCCTGTATTAAGAAGGCATTGCAAGTAGCAATCACTCGTTTTCCTCTCTCGTTCCATTCCCTTACTTTCTGAGAGTTTTGGGATACCCCACCATCGGAATCTTTTTACTGTTTGGGAAGATACCGGCTTTACCTGCCCAATTTTACCCACTTCACACTAGTTGGTCACCAAGGGGTGCCTTACTATGCCTAGGGTTCCTATAGTCACTTAGGCAAATGCAGTTAAAAAGTACAGAAATACATTTACTATAGCAAAAGTAATCGCTAGAATATTATATACAACAAGTAAATAAATGCCTTACCTCACTAGCTTAAGAAGTTACAGTCACCTGGCTGTCCTGACTTGCAGAATCTAAGACCTATGGATTTCTCTGAGCTGCAGATGTAGCAGCAGGCAGTTTTCCAAGACACAGGACAGCAATCATTCCTAGGACTGCTGGTAGAGAACAGAAACTCAACACCAGCCAGCCCTGTAGCTTCCAGGAATCTCCTTATATCCAGGGTCAAGTTTTCACTGTGTTTTCCCTTCCCCAGGATAACCCCTGTCTCTCTCTCCTCCTTGAACATTTGTGAGTGCTGGACCAGGGGGTTGGAGGGAGAGTGGAGATGTGCTGTCCTCCCACATTGGCTCGCCTACTGTGTCCATGCCAAAATGTCTGGGTTAGTTCTGTGGGAGACAATGGATACTAATTGGCCTTCCCACCTTCAGATCTAGGAATGCAGCTACAGCCCCCTCACCTGTATTTTGGACCCCGCCTGATCCTTACCTATAACCCACCTGGCTTCAATTTAAGAACAATGTATAACATCATTATTGCAATATCAACCATATACAATAAACAATATACATTTTTACAATGGGTAACATATAGTGAAAAAGTATCCTATATAGGTATGGCTATAATATCCTCTTATCCACATGTAATTAGACAATGCATTTGCACTCTGTTATGCTGAGAAACATTAACAGGGCTATAAAAGTACTTGCTCCACATTTTGTGAGAAATGAAGGACAGGCTGGTTAAGGGGATATTAAACTCGTTTCGTGACACCGCTCATCAAGAAGAGTATTTTTCACTTCCTGTTCTTCCTCAAAACCTTGAATGTTTAACTTGGCTTTGCACAACTAGTTCTTATAATTCTGACCTTGTTTAGCTATTAGTAAACTGGGGATAAGCTGAGGTTGAAGAGGGTTATAGGAACTAGGAAAAACTATGTTTAGTAAGCACTTGCCTTCTAGTGGGTGGAGTTTAGCTCATTGTATGTTTCCCCCCTAAACACATCTGAGAAAGGGATTTTAACAGTAAGCAAAAGATCATCTTTTCAAAGGACATCTGTCATGAAATAGAGTCATCTACACAAATTCTCTTCATTGAGTTCTGAATAGATTAACATTTATTTACTCATCCCTTTTATTGTTGTATGCTTACAAATACAGTATGACCTTTTAACAGATCAATATTGCAGTGATGGAGAGGAAAGCACCTGAAGCAGTGGCTTGTGAGAACTCTGAGGACAGTCTCATTTCCTTGGTGCAAACTGACATTTCAACTCTAAGCAAGTTATGGTTGTCAGCTCTGCAAGATTACGCACTGCTTACACTTCCTGCAGAGTGCAGCCATCAACTCCCTCCACAGGGTAAGTCTTGCTAGCATCAAAATGTGGAATAGGACAGTAGTTACATAGCCTAATTGAGAGCATCCCTTGTTTCAGTTGCTGCAGTAGTCTAAGTGGAAATATCAATTAAGTTATATTAGAACCTGCAGCTATCAATTAAGAAGTTGCAACTTCATATAATATAGCCACGACAATAATGTCTGTACTATCATCTGGAAGGGTCAGTACTCAGCCAATCAGAAGTGGCTATGTTGTGCTCCAAATAGTCATCATTATCGTGTATCGTTGTATCTACATGAGATGCGCCTCCTACTATGCAATACTCTACATATGTACGTATGTGTACGTAGTACGGAAATGCGTATCTTACAGAAAACAACTGATGTGTGTCCAACTTCCTTAATGTTAATTACTGATACTTATTCAGCTTTTGTCTCCCTTCATCCAGACACAGAGTTTGTGGTTCAGTCTCTGGTGATTCAAATGATGACTGAGACAAGTGATTTTTGTCCTGATTCTGAACAGATGTTACAAGTATATGCATGTGTGTTTAGTACATGGAAATTAGGCTTTCTAAAATCAAATTGCAATTTTTAATCTATAATATAGTCTTATCTGTAAGATATTGATAAAGAAGCATAACACTTATACCGGTACACCTAATTTAAATACATTTTGGCACGGCTTCTATCTCAACCAAGACACTTTTAATATTGATTCTCTGATTAACGTTTACCATCTTTCAACTGTTCTCTAATCTTCTAAATCCTGATTTAATCTCTATCAATATATTTCAGGCGGAGCATTTTATACTGCAGAGACCAGCGATGCTGCCAGGCCACACTATCTTGGCTCCTGGGCTCCCATTCTTCACGCTACTTCCCTGTGGCTTAGCAGCTCTGGTTTCCTACTTTCAGATCAGGATGAGGCCGGCAGCCGGCTCTCCCGCCCTGTCACCCCAACGACTATGGGGCAGGAGTGCAGCACACGGCCACATGCCAAATCACCTGAAGATCTGAACTCCGAGAGGTTTCATCTAATACTCGGTATATGGCTAACATATATTTATTTCATAATCAATTCATTTGTAATGTATAGTACCAATATATCCTTTGTACATCACACTCAAAAATGCGTTAATGTACTCCCCTAATTGTTTATATTAGTTGTAGTTAAGTGTAATAAAAAAAGAAGAATCCTTAAGAAATTGTAACAAAATCAGTGATCAATGTATTCCAGTTGTCCCTAAATATCTCAATTAATAGTATATTTAGGCTATAAGAAAATAATTTTGCAGCAAACATATTTTGCATATTTTATTTTCGGCTAACAAATCAATAGATCAAATGCTCATTCCATAATAAGACTATACCATAGTATCAATAAATTATGATTACTTAAAATATCCATCCTGCAGAGAATTATGCCTTTAGTCAAGATGTGGAATTTACTGTTGCAGGAATTAAAATATACTTCTTAAACATAGGGAATAGAAATAGAGTAAAATTGTATCAACTGAGCACGTCGGGTTTGCAAAACAGAAGAGGTGAAGGAACTCTTTATTGCAGGGTAGATATATGAAGGAGGTATGCAGAGGTAGACAATCACAGGTACAGAAATAATGATGATGAGTTCAGAGGATGTACCTCAGTGGCTGAAGGCCAAAGTGGCAGGTGTAATGCAGGTATCATCATTATGATCATTTATTTATATAGCGACAGCAAATTCCGTAGCGCTTTACAATTGGGAACAAACATTAATAAAACAACACTGGGTAATACATACAGACAGAGAGGTAAGAGAACCCTGCTCGCAAGCTTACAATCTATGGGACAATGGGAGTTTGTAACACAAGGACATGTGCTACATCATATTGCACACTGTACCAGCTGGAACGCAAAGGTAAAAGTACTGAGTGGGCTGTGTGTGTACCAATGTTGGTCAGAGGGTTGTTGTCTTGTGTTAGCTGTGTAAAGGGTGGTAATAGGGGAGATTAAGAGGCTTGCTAGAGGAATACTATAAGCTTGTCTGAAGAGGTGGGTTTTCAGAGAACGCTTGAAGGTTTGGAGACTAGAGGAAAGTGTTACTGTGTGAGGGAGGGAATTCCACAAAGTGCGTGCAGCCCAAAAAAAGTCCTGTAACCGAGAATGGGAGGATGTGATAAGAGTGGAAGAGAGAGACAGATCTTGTGCAGAACGGAGGTGTCGAGTAGGGAGATATTTTGAGACAAGTGAGGAAATGTATGTTAGTAGTAGAATTTTATATTGGATTTGTTGAAATACAGACAACCCATTGGTTTACATTTAGAGACTGACAGTGGCTCAGCAGAGGAAGAACGTTTTGCAAGGCAAATCAATCTAGCCGCTGCGTGCATATTAGATTGTAGGGGTTCAAGTCTGACTTTGGGAAGATCAGTAAGGAGGGAATTGCAATAGTCGATGCGGGAGATGAGTGCATGAATTAAGGTTTTTGCGGTGTCTTGTGTGAGATATGTGCGTATTCTGGAAATGTTCTTTTAGATGTATGTAACATGATTTAGATATGGAGTTGATGTGGGGAATAAATGATGGTTGTGAGTCAAGGATAACACCTAGGCGGCGAGTTTGCGTGGTGGTATTTATGGTCATGTTATCAACAGAAATAGAAATGTCATGCAGGAAGCTTCTGTTTTTTGGTGTGAATATTATTAATTCAGTTTTTGAAAGATTGAGTTTGAGTTGGCGAGAAGACATCCAAGATGAAATGGCAGAAAGACAGTCAGTAACGCAAGACAACACAGATGGTGAAAGATCAGGAGAGAATAGATAGATAGATTTGTGTATCATCCGCATAGAGATGATACTGAAATCCAAAGGAGCTTATTAGTTTTCCAAGAGAAGTGTAGATAGACAATAGTAGAGGACCTAGGACTGAGCCTTGCGGTACTCCAACTGATAAAGGAAGCGGAGCAGAGGTGGATCCAGAGAAATTAACACTGAAAGAGCGATTAGATAGGTAGGATGAGAACCAGTATAGGACAGGGCCTTCAAGACCTAGGGATTGTAGCGTTTGTATGAGGAGAGAGTGGTCAACAGTGTCAGATGCAGCAGAGAGATCTAGGAGAATTAGAAGAGAGTAATGGCTTTCAGGAATCCACGGTAAACAATAGCTGTGCTGGATAAACTGTTATGTGAGTTAAGGATTGCTCCCAACCCCCTAAATGATGTAACTGATATGATAGGTTTCAGTTGGTCAATGCTGTCACATACAGTTGTTTCCAAGAATTTAAAATTTCGTAGAATCATTCTTTAGGTTATGGGACTGTCTATAGAAATGTGTAAAACATATACAGCTTTTTTTTATTTAAGTATTACCAGTGTGTGAGCGTTGTGCTTAATTTTTCAGTCTCAATTTATATTTTCTGTTGGCATCTCCTTGGCCAGATTGAGGAACAGCAGCAACTCTCCCCTGTAGTCTGTTGGGGGATTTCTTCTCCATCTGCCCGCTCCTACCGCGGAAATCCTTCACTCCGGGTGCTGAATGGTATCTAATCACCCCACCTAACACACGTGTTATAGACACCTGAGATCGCTAATAGTGAAAGGGCGGTTGGGAATTAGGAAATGCAATGTACCACAGTGGTTTTCTATTAGAACAGCAGTGGCTAGTATTTTCCAAGATTTTGACTCCCATTCAGCTCAGCCTCAAGCTATGCTAAAAGGAAGTACATGTTTTCTTACTTTGCACTGCTTCTTGTTTGATACGTGGGTGGTAGGTTTTTTGGGGGTCCAGTTCTTTAAATGCTTTCTATTATTGTACTGCCAGATAATAGACATCCCTACATTTTCTGGCTGGTTATTTTTCCATTTTCTTTTTTTTTTCGTGAAGTTTTATTTTTGCAAGGTCAACAGAGCAATATGTTACAACTGACAATCGGAACACAACTAGTCAAGCTAAATGACTAGACATATAGTGATGACAACCAGCGTAGCATCAGTAGACAACTGATGTCGGCATAGGGCTATAGATAAATAGAGTGACCAAGAGTTTATATTATGGAGTAAAAAAGGGAAAGAGAAAAAGGGGGACGGATTAAAAGGATGAGGGGGGGGGACTGAAAAGTGTCAATTTTCATATAAAAAAGGAGCAAAAGGTGAGAGGAAAAACCACAGAGGTAAAAGAGAGAAATAGGAGGGACAATTGGCAGTGAGAGGTTATGAGAATGGCAAGTTAGCCTGCAAAAAGGAGATCCACGGGTCACAGACCTTGGCAAAAGTCCTTGAAGAATTGCGAATGATACTGGTCATATGTTCCAATCGTTGCGTCTGCCAGACTCTATTAATTATGGTCTGGAGAGAAAGGGGAGCCTGCTGCCGCCAGTCCACTGCAATTAGGCATTTGGCTGCCGAGAGAATGTGTCTAACCAACTTATTCTGATGCCGGGTTGCTGAGGGGACCCCAAGAGGGAGAAGAAAGAATTTAGGCACCAGGGGTTTGTCCACCTGACAAATTGCTTGAATCAAAAGTTTAATGTCAGACCAAAAATGTGTCCGATTTTGGGCACACCCACCAAATATGAAGAAAAGAGTCCCCCCTGAGAGCAGCCCCGCCAGCAATGATCAGAGGAATCGGGGAGGATATTGTGGAGTCGTGTAGGCACAAAAAAAAAATGTTGTAAACATTCTCTTTTATTCTGACACAGATAGAACTGGAGGCAGCGTTCTCGTGAATCTCAGACCATTCTTCATTTAACAAAGTTTCGCCAAGGTCACATTCCCAAGCTAATTCATGGGGATCTCGGAGGTCTAAAGTTGAGGGAGCAAGTTTGTGGTGAGACCCTTCGTAGAGGAGTGATGTAAGCAGAGAGATTTAAAGTAGTAGGAGGGCAGGAGGAAAGATAAACTTTGACAGAATGAAAGTAGCATAGCTGGAGATATTGATAGAACTGTTTTAAAGGGGATAAGGAAGCGAGATTGAATTTCAGAAAATTGAGGGAAAGTCAAAGAAGAAGATAGGTGGTCGAGGTATCTGACTTCCCGCGAGTACCATGGTAAAAATGCGTTATGGTTTATTCCTGGGGAGAAATCTGGGGAAATAAATAATGGGATCACAGGAGATGGGTGAGGCGATAGCCCATACTTTTGAGAAAAGGAGCGTTTAGGGGGGACGAGCTCTGGGGAGCCGTAGGAGGGTGGAAGGCGACAGTAATCCCAAACCCTCAGCCTCAATTTTAGACCAAACTCTAGAATTTCTTGAACCATACCACAGGACACATTGAGCAAGTTGGGCGGAGAGGCAGTATCTTCGGTCCGAAATCAGGAATCTTCCGTCCCCCATCCTGTGAGGACCTCTGAAGAACTTTAATCCTAACCTGGGGATTCTTACCTGACCAAATGAATTTAGAGATATGAAATTGGAGCACCTTAAAAACATAGGGGGGAACATGGATGGACAGGGATTGGAATAGAAGTACAGCGGTCTAGGAAGAATATTCATTTTACCAGCATTCATACGGCCGATGGCTATTTTCCATTTTCAAAAATTATGCTTAGCTGTGTGAGTGGCCCGTCTCTCCTGACTTCATATCCTCTGGGAATGTAGGAGTAAACCCTATTACATTTAAATTGGCCAGGTCTGTTGGTTTGTCCAGGGTGATGAGGGCCTACAGCCCTATTATGTGTAAAAGCATAACCTTCCTCACACTCCCCCACCTCCACCCCCCTGTTAGATCCTTTGAGTGTATTTTGGAGATAGTGGTGGACCTGCTCTTGGATGAGGAGGAGTAGGATTAATGTCCGGTACAAAGGTATGAAGCTAAAGACAATTTGGAATCAATCTTTGGGCTGGTCCCATTGTGGACTACCTTGGGCTGGGTCACTGGGCTACTTGCATTTTATTTTTCATTTAAAATGTACCTTTTTTCTCCCCCCTCCATTAGCATTCTCACTGGCCTCTTGGACTCACACAGTCTCCTCATATAATTTAGCTCCCAACTCATGGCGCATGACGCCTCTCTGGAACAACCCCGCCTTTCCCCCTGGACTCCGCCCTATTAAATTTTCTCACTGGACGGGTTGTGGCATCAACTTCCTCTCCGACATCAGGCCATTGCCAATCTTTCCATCTTTTACTGATATTCAAACGCGATTTCGTATCCCTTCGTCCTGCTTCTTTCAATACCTACAACTTCGGCACTTCTATAACGCTATCCGACGTACAGTCGCTGATATACATCTAACTTCTCCCTTGGTCTCTTTTTGTAATCTTCGCTCCTCTTCTCAGGGCCTGATTTCCACATTCTACCGCCTCATGGTAAAATATAATTGCCCCCCTAAAGATTCTCATGAGCTCAAGTGGGAGGAGGACATGGGGGAGTCGCTCTCTCCCGGGGAATGGGTTAAGATTCGTCTGACTCTCTCTAAGACCTCTATTTGCATCAAGATTAGCGAAAACAGTCGCAAGATTTTTTACCACTGGTATCTGGTCCCTCACCGTCTTCATATGATATACCCAGACTCCTCATCGCTATGCTGGCGCCAATGCGGTCGGGAAGGTACCCTGTCTCACATATGGTGGCATTGTCCAAAACTACTTCCTTTCTGGAAGTCGGTCCATCGGTTAATTTCTGATATCACTCAGATCTCCCTTCCCCCATCTCTGTCGTATTCCTTACTCCTGCGCTCTATTCCCAAGATATCAAAATCAACTCAGAAACTCATCACACATATACTTAGTGCTGCTAGATGCCAAATTGCTCTATTTTGGAAAAATCCGAGCCCTCCCTCTCTGCCATCGGTTAGTAACCGCACATGGCAGGTTTACCATATGGAGTATATGACTAGCATTCTCCGCCACACCCCCGTCCAATTTAACAAGGTCTGGAGTCCTTGGACTGAGCACCACGGAGCCTCCTCCCCTCTCGCATTTTAAGGCCCTTAAGCCCCTACTATCAATCCTAAACCGTGTCATGGTTCTCCACCTTCTCCTCACTTTTCTTTTCCTCGCTTTGGCTAGTGATTCCCCCTGTCCCTCTCACCCCTATTCTTTCCTCTCTCTTTCCCCTCCCTTCTTTCCTCCTTAAATCTATTTTTGCTTCTTCATATCATTAACAATATACTGTTTATATTTCGTGGAAACTTCGTTGCAGCTTTCTTTCACCTGTATTGGCTGTTTCCCTTTTTGTCTGTTTTGTAAAACTCAATAAAACATCTTTTCAAAAAAAAAAAAAAAAAATGTACCTTTTAGGCTGCTGAGCCCCCCACCCACCCCCTGGACTAAATTTTGGCGCATGGCCCTGAATGCAATTCAGTCTTCCAGAGTACCATTCAGATCCTCTTAGATGCAGTGGTCATTTGTCTGGTTCCAGGGTAGCAGAGTGGTCTGGGGTTCTACTTCAAACTATTTCTGGTTCCTCCCTTCGTGCGGATTCAAAATATTCTGGGGTAGTTAATTCAGTCGATGGGGTAAACTGAATTTCTGTGATCCCTGGACATCAGGGAGTATATTCCTATCTGTGACGACCATGATTGGTTCCTCGGGTTTGCCTTCCAGGGTATACACTTTCAATTTTGGTGCTTTCCTGTTGTCCATGGGTCTTCATACCCTTGGGCATCACCAGGGGGTCATGGTTGTGCCATATCTGGACTATGCGTTGGTGAAGGCCTATTTCAGGTAGCTGGCAATTTACGAACTTGAGCTGGCTATCCAAACTCCAGTGTAAAAGACGATCTGTTGAATGTCGTCTACCTCATTGCATTTGATGTGCAGATTGCATGGATCAGGATTTACATATATGGTCATTGGCCATATGCTTCATTTACTGTACATGCTCCAAAGAGCACAAAAAGCTCTTCTCTTGCTTTGCACTTTGGAGATGTTTTGCCTCTGTCAAATTCATTATAGACTTCTATAGCCTGTCTGTTCTTAGTGCCTGTGTGTGCTCTCTTCAGAATTGTTATATGGTTGTGTACTCAATTGCCACTCCGCTCTGTCACTGTACTATCGGCTTTAATTAATATTGAGTACTGACTTTATTTAGGCCATTGTTTTCTGTCACTGTACACTTATCTCTAATTTTACATTGAGTACTGATGTTATTAGACTCGCTGTGGTGGCCTGGCTCTGCAATAGTGTCATAAAAATTGTTTTATGCTTTTGTGCCCTGTATGTATGTGTATATAATGTATATATCCGTATCTACTATATAAATGCCTAGTGGCATGTGTGGGAAAAAAAAAACCAAGCTGCAGCGCCACCTGCTGGGCAGAGTTATACACTGACCTATATATTTCTTGAAGGAGAAGTGACAGTTGGGAGTGGTTGGTGGTTGCCGGGGGTGACAGTGGGGAGTTTTTAACACCTTAAGTAGCGCGATGAAGGATGAGGTGATGGAGAAAAATGATGAGGTGGTGACATGTGGACAAAACCACGTTAAAAAAGGGCGCTTGCGTCGGGAAGTAACGCTCTTCCCCTGAGGAGGCCTGGGCTAGGCCCAAATGCATGACGAGACCCTTTTTAAGACCTTAAGTAGCTTGATTTGACTAGAATGCATGAGTATCATGTATGGGTTAACTTGTGTGTGTGTGTGTGTGTGTGTGTGTGTGTGTGTGTATATATGTATATGTATATATATATATATATATATATATATATATATATATATATATATATATATATACACACACATATATATATATACACACCGATTAGTCATGACATTAAATACACTGACAGATGCAGTGCATAACATTGATTATCTGTTTACAATGGCACCTTTCAAGGGATGGGATATATTAGGCAGCAAGTGAGTAGTCGGTTCCTTGGAAGCAAATGGACAAGCGTAAGGATCTGAACAGTTTTTGCAAGGGTCAAATTGTGGTTAGTAGACGTAAGGCTCAGAGCATTTCCAAAAAGGCAGGTCTTGTGGGGGGTGTTCTTTGTATGCAGTTGTTAGTATCTACCAAAAATGGTCCAAGGAAGGACAACCAGTAAACCGGCATATGATAGGGTCATGGGTGCCCAAGGCTCATTGATGCACATCGGGAGCGAAAGCTAGCCTATCTGGTCCAATCCCACAGAAGTGCTACTGTACCACAAATTGCTGAAAAAGTTAATGCTGGCTATGAGGGAAAGGTAATAACAAAAAAAAGAAGTGAAAAGAAAAAATACTGAATTATCTGATGGTGCACAATACAGTCAGACAAATATAATTATCATATTTCCATATAAACTTGTATAATTATGATTAAAATATACCTTTTATTAACATATGATTAAAAGAAATATGTTGCTATATTAAAACCAGCGAAATATATTGCATCTATGCATTGTCTCCAAAAAACAAAAATCCATTGGGCTACAGATAATCTCCTCTTAAATTCTAACGTGGCAGAGAGTGAATTGCTGACTGCCTAAATAAGTCTTAATTTGGGATTGGGCAGGTTGTGAATAAGCATACTAGAATTTCTCTATCTTAAATAATGTTCCTATTATCATAAAATGAATAACGAGTAGTCAGACTTGCGAATCTAAGAGGAGATTATCTGAGCAAGTAGCCCAATGAATTTTTTTATTTTTTTTGGAGACGAAGCATAGATCATTTTTGATTATAGAAATTGTCGAGGTAGTGAGTTGTTTACCTATTATTTACAGGCTTAACAATAAGTATAACTCTTAGATGTAAGAGAATTACATATAGCAACATAGCATTAAGTTAATATATCTCCAATTTCTTTTGTATTATATATTGAGAAGTAATAAGTCACACACAGCAATTTTAAATCACTTTATTCCCTATTCACAAATTTCGCTGGTTTTAATTTAGCAACATGATTCAAATAATGATATGTTAATAAGAGGTATATTTTATTCATAAGTATACAAGTTTATATGGAAATATGATAATTGTATTTGTCTGACTGTATTGTGCACCATCAGATAATCCAGTATTTCTTCTTTTTCACTTCTTTTTTGTAATTTAATTGATTTATTATACTGGTAGGTGGCACATCTAAGTGCAGTGGTTTAGATGATAGACCTGCAACAAAATAATAAACAATATATAATGATAACAGAGTATATACAGTCAAAACTACTTTACTAGTGTGACAGAACTCTCTCTATGAGAGAAAGGTTTCAGAACACACAGTGCATTGCAGTTTGTGGCGTTGTTTACCTTGGAAAGAGGTAGTCAGGTGATTTTAAAGTTGCGGCTGATCTGTATGTATGTGTATGTATGTATATAGATATAAATAATATCTATCCGGGCTGTGCTATCCCATTTCATTTTCAAAGACATATTTTGAAACTTTCAGACTGGACAAGTCTGGGGTGCATGGATAAAATATCACTGTTTCACCATCACTGTATCACCATTCTCTATCATATATCTTCAATATGATTTTATTTTTAAGCTGTAGTATATCTGTGAGTGTTACTTGATGTTTTCTTTATATACAACAATACAGCTCACAATTGCAGCATAGTGGCTATTCAGGTTGGTGAAAAACTGTTAGCGAAACACCTGCAGTTTCTGGAAGGTGTAAATTATTTTGCTTTGTTGCCTTTCTTGATTGATATAACATGCCTAATTAATGGTAGCTAGCATTTGGTTTTTTTTGTTGTTTTTTTTTAAACTCTGTGGAATCATAGGAATGTCAGATCAGTAATATTTTTGGACAGGGTTTTAATGGTGATATTTGATTTTTAATGTTCCACCAATTAAATTTTTTTCTTAACTCTTCCTCTGTACGCTGGGTGCTCTCGGTAGGAATCTGTGTGGAATTTCTCTGTTGTCTCCCTGTGGATGCTCCTATGGAGAGAATAACAGCCTGTCTGAGAGCCATGAGGGCTCTTTTTCGAGGTGCGTGGCCCTGGACTCAGATAGGGGCCAATCAGGTAAATACTATTGTTTTAATCATGTTGTGTATTAACATCTCACATTTTCTTGCTTAGTTTATTGACACAATAGTACTGTATTCCTCAATGAGCTCAACAAGAAAATTATTTTTCTTGCTTGTTGAACGGGGGCGAAGGGAAGGAGGATGCCACAGCACCTTGGGAGTATTCCAAAACAGTCCCAAGTGGGATTGGTGTTCCAAAGCAGATTGAAGGGAACTCTAATCAACCACACCCCAGAAGTTTACAGCTAAATCCAACATTTTGCAAACGTCATTGCATGGATTTTGGCTCATACCATCTTGGAGTATACAATAATGGTATGAGCCAAGACTGACGTGGTGACCTTGCAGAGTTGTTCTACTAATGTCTGGTGTTGTATTGCCCAGAATGTGGTGAAGGTATTGTACAATGTTCTTCAAATTATGAACGGTATCCCAAAGTTTGTAGGTTGTTGCTGTGAGAAAGCAGGTCCTATAAGAAATAGTAATTTTATATGCTGCCCTGCACTTATGCGCCTTATTGGGAATCCTGATAGGAAATCTGACCAGCAAATTGACACAATGATGGAGCAGGAAAAGTTTGGCACACCACATCCCAGGATAGAAAGAAATGAATTGCAAAGTAAAGTCCTCGTTCAGGCAGAACTGGGAGAAAGCCTTTAGTAGGAATTCTGGAACAGGATCTAAAACTACCTTCTCTTTGGACAGGATCAATAAAGGTTACCACCAAGAGAATGTTGATTCTGAAATCCATCTAGGAAGAAAGATCCGAATTTGAGTGTATAGGTTGCTAGGAAAGCATGGAGAAGGGAGGCACTTGAACCTTAAGGGAATTGAGGCTCAGTTTGTGATCCTGGCTGAAGAAAGTTAAATAGTGGCAGAGGGAAGAACTGTGAAGAACATAGCTCCTTTTTTATTAGGCGTTTACAGAAACATAGAATTTGACACCAGAAAATAACCGACTGGTCCGTATAGTCTGTCTATTTCAATTCTCGGTGCATTAATAAATGAGGCAACTGGGAAAAAGAAACTAACATAGACCGCAGTTGTCTATGCCCACCTCCTAGAGACACCAAGCCATAAGTGTATAACGTGTGGTGTAGAAGTCAACTCTTTACTGACCGTCCATCTAGTGGCAGTGCCACTATGAGAAACGGTGAGTAATAACACAACTTGAAATTTTGGTAGTCATTAGTGAATGATGCATGCATGCATACATAAATGGTGCAAATGAGTTCTAGACCCTGCTGTCGAACAGGTTTTCTTATGCTATAAAGCAGGACATGGCCATCCATCTAGCTTTCTGTCCACAGAACGCAACACAAGTCTTCTGTCTTTGTATTTCCCAGGAACTTGCCATTGAGTTGGTCTCTGTACTTCATCGATTGCTGCTCATGAGAGAGTCCTCAGAAGTGCAGCTTCTGGCCTTGGAGGTCGGAAGACAGATCCTCAGTGCAGCTCAAGAACACATACAGGAGAGGAGGAGAAGTGCGGAGGGTAGGAGATTTGTGAGACCACTGACTTCTGTAAAGTTCAATTCTGTGGTACAAGTGGGATTAATGTAAAGCACAAAGAGTGGGATTTAGGGGTAATGAACCTCAAGGGTTCATTACTATCTCAGTTATTCCAAGTATTTCAATGATTTTGTTTTACTTTACCCTTTTCTTTAGTTGATGATGGAGCTGAAGAAAAGGAGACCTTGCCGGAGTTTGGAGAGGGACATGACACTGGTGGCCTGGTACCTGGGCATTCTCTGGTACTTGTTGCATTGGAGCTGTGCCTTTGTATTCTCATCAGACAGTTGCCACAATTAAGTCCCCGTCTGTCTGGAAAGTCAACTGGAAGCAATGCAGCAAAACAACCCCTGTCACATGATGCCAGTTTGTTAATCTCTGCTTCCCTGGGAATTCTTGCACAGCTGCCCTCCCTCTGTTCTCCAGAAGGTAAGAATAGGTAGACGTTGGACTGCACTTTTCTACAATGTTATTTTTCAAGAAGTGGATGTGGGATAGAGCAAAACATGTTTATTTTTCAGCTTGAGTTTCTTATGTAGACAGAACACTGTTGGCATACTCTTACTCTGCATGCAATCTGTGCTCACCTGATGCCTATATCTTTTTTTCTTAATGTAATTATTGACAGTTAAGTTCAACAGCTCAGGAAGTACAGTTAAAACAAAACTGATTTGTTCTTTATGCTAATGTGATGATTTTTAAGCTAATTCACATAGTTTTTTAATGCAGATTCCTGTGACTTTTCCTCTGTATGGGAATAGACTGTAATGGGTCCACATCAAAAATGCTTTTTGCTGGAAAACAGAATAATCTGTGATTAAGGAAAGCATAAACCGCCTACTTTATATGCTGTGTTTGCTGTCTGCAAAGAGTCATACATTTATTTACATTTACTAATATGAGTGGTTGCTTGCTTTGCCAAGGTAATAATTGCATTGTGTGATTTATTAACTTAACTCATTCTTATAGGCAGCGTGTCAATCCTCCCAACCCTGCTGTACCTGGTAGTGGGTGTACTGCAACACACAGCTGAGAAACCCCCTGATGGACGACTACCCCTGACAATAACCTCTGCCTTACAAGCTCTGAAGGTTATTGTGTCATCTCCCATGTCAAGAGTAGAAAAGGCCAGAGCCTCTTGGACCAGTCTTTTGCACAGTTCCGCTTCCTCCATGCTTCAGTCTTGTGACTCAGGTGTGTATTTTTAGCATTGATAAAACTATACACTTATCCCCACGACTGTCAACTTCGTAATCGACATCTCCCTTGTGGTCTCCTACAGGTCAAGAGATGGACAGAATTTGCCTGCTAACTGCTCTCACAATATTCTTACTGTCTGCTAATCCAGAGGTGTTGTCTGAGCCTGGACTCCAGAGTGCCTGTTTACAAAGATTCCACTGCAGCATTGACAGCAAGGATCCCAATGTAAGGTCACACAATACTATGGGCTCAGTGTGTTGAGTCATATATGGAGGGAAGAGTGGTGTATTTCCACTCATTCCTCCATATTATCCAACTCTCAGCAGGGGGACTTTTGGGCACATGTCTGGAGTAAGGGTCAGTGTGGAGTGAGGGCAGGCATGCATGACACGGAGATTAATCATTACCATATGTTGTGTTGTGTCTCTCTTTTCCCATCCTCCGTGTAGCATAATTCTCAGTCATTCTGTGGTTGCGAAGTTCAGCTCTGCTCAGTTTTTTTTTTTTTGCAGATTTGTGTTGTCATAAATAAATATTACATATGGTGCCTTTCTGTTCTAAAAATGGAACATTGCTGCTCTATGTTTGTTAGCACATAGAGCCCTATATCTGGTGGAGTATGGGATTTAATGAGCAATGTTAACTGTGTTCTCTCAGTTAAGAGAAGGTGAACGGTTCCAAAATCTGTAACCGGGCTTGTGTACATGGTCTCCAGTTCCACCGCCTCACACTTTTGAGATTAGTAAATGGGTGATTGTCTAGTGTTCTCTATGCCTAGTTCATTTCCCTCCAGTGCACTTATGTACACCATATTCATGTAGCAAATGATGCCTGTTACTTGTGACATGCAGTGCCACAGATATTGAGCATCAGTATGCTGTAATTTCTTTTCTACTGTGCACAGCTAATCTTATAGACATGAATTTAATTCTTTTCACTTTTTTAGGAACAGTTGAAATGTTACCGGCTGATCCTGTCCATTTTTCAGCATCCTGCTCATGATATTGTTGCTCCATATATACGTGGCTTGGCGCCCCGTGTGGTTGGTCATCTGAGCCATGCAGATAGCAGGAAGCCTCAGAGTCAGGCCGAGCTTCTGGTCCTGCAGGAAGGTGTGCACCTGCTGCAGGCACTTATTACGGCTAGTGAGGAACAGAACCGTAAGTCTCATCCGTTGGAATTGGGTTTATGTCTTGTAGCAGCATGAATACTTCCCAACATTTAGACATGTAAAATCTAGATAAAATAAGCCCACTTCTGGATCCATCCAGGAATGTCTAATTTTGAGCAAACACTGTCTATTTTGACGTATGTCCTGCCCTTTTTCGACTTCCTCGAATTGGGTCTTTCTTATCAAAATCTGGAAAGTTGGGAGGTATGTGTCGTTAAGCATGAACCCAAAATCATTTTGGGCAACTTTGAAATGTGTCTACAGTGTCACATTGGCATTGTCCCAGGTGATTTATCAAAAATATTATTACAAATGCAGTGTTCATATACATGTATAATAACAAGCTATGGGTGAAACACAAAGGCATAATGGTACATAATTAGAGAAACCAATAATAATAAAAGTCTTTTTATTTAATCATTTGGAAGCAAAGAAGTTGTCTTGCAGGAATTTAAACAAAAGGGAGCAAACGAACCAATAAAACCTAGAACATAACAAAACGGTGAACTATGAAAACTTTCAATCAAAGGAAACATTTTTAGGAGCAATTGTTCATTGTTAAATAAATGTCCAATAGTTTGATTATTGCCTTCAAAACAATGCTTCTCTGGTGTTTGTGACTTTTTGAGGAAATGGTCACCATACGGGGTCACAGGATTGTCACAACTCTCCCAAGTAAACGACTCCACTGGTAAAAAATATGTCAGTAAGTCTAAATGTTCGTGCTTGCTGACTTCAGTTTTTTAGGGAATGGATGTTGTAAATTGCAATGTCTGTATTCATCCAGCCTTTGTGTCGTCTATCAAGGATAGTGGGAATCTTTGTCCAGCATATCTTAGAAAAAGAAAGAAAATTGTAAGTAGATCAGGGGATTGGTATGTGAAGGTAATTTGTAACACTCAACTGGGTCTGTTAATAAAGTGCACCCTAATGGACTCCATTGTTTTGAAGGCAATAATCAAACTATAGGACATTTACTGGACTCTCTCTGCTAATCTGCTACCTAGAACCTTCACCAAACATCTTTTCGTTAATCATACTTCTATATGTTGCTTTTATTTCGTTCACCACTATTCGTCGTTGATGTTTAAGATTATACCATTTTGATGGTTGCTGTCAGATGATCATTAGAATTATTGCTTCATATATTCTATATCCTGTTACTCGACTACTGTCATTCAGCTACTAATCTAATACTCAATAGGACTGTTGCCTTTCAGAGCATTTGGTATGAGCGCAGTTTCTTTATTTGTATAAATGTAATCTCAAGGAGTGATGCCTTGGATTCTAAGTGCTGCTGTACTAAGCCAGCAGGTTTTTAAGATTTGATGGCAGTTCACTATAATATTTACGCTGTAAAATCAGGCCGATTGTATGTGATTGACAGCAATATTGTAGCATGTGTTATCAGCTTTAGAGGATAGGATAAAGAGACCTAGAACAATTTTAGGTGATTGTACCTTGCCTACAGTAGATCATGATTTAATATCATTTTTTTTGAAAAGGGCGGGTTCAGTGATCAGATATGAAGCCTAAAATCTGGCAGAATGGCATCAACAAAAGGAAGTAGTATGTGTTATACAAGGCAAAGCATCAATTCCAGTTATGATTTTAAAACTGGTCTCTTGTGAGTTTTAAGTAATTGAGCAATAGTGAGTAAGTAAAAATCTCCTTGACCACTGTGCAATGACTGCCGTTATTTCCAAGGTCCTTCTCCTAGATTGTAGTAATAATAGAAAAAACTGAAAAGAACATAGTAACATCTTCGTAGGACATTCAGGCCACAATTTAAACATGAACTTTATATCTTCCATATTATTATAAATAGGTGGACATACTCCTTGTGATCTAGAGGATTTTTGTTATCAAACCATACATGTCAAAATGAGACATTTTAATGGATGCTCCTGCCTCTCCACCCAAGTGTTGAAGATCACGGTTCAATTTGGCAAACACACGTTGGCGGCCAGATTTACCGAGATTTGGCTGTTTAGATTTAGGGCCGAGCAGCCAGGTCTCTTCAAACATAACTACGGCCTTTTAGTGTGGTCAGAATATAACTACCCATACAGGGCAATAGACATTCTGCCCGAATTTTACAGCCCATCACTAATGATACTATGGATTTCATTTGACCATTACTGTGCTTTGTGGTTGTATTGGGGCTCCACCCTGTGGTATTGGGTCAATTGCTCCATATTAGCTGTGATTAATGCGTGTGACCAATGTACAGCTTAAAAAGCATGTCAAAAGTTTAATTCAGTTATCCGAAATTTCATTATGCATTCATTATTATCTTGGACTACAGGATGAATTATGATGGCTGCACCAAACATGCAGGAAAACTTGTTTCCTGTTAAACTAAATTGTCTCTCCTTCCCAATATGATGATTTGAACCATCTTCATTTTACAACAATACAACCGGGTGAAAATTGTATCAGAGGTCATGTCAGTGTAAACTAAAAGTTTAATTGTTTTTTTTCTTCTAAACAAGACTTTTATGTAGTAGTATGTTTCTACATTTTCCCAAGTGCTTCAGCTCCCTGCCATCACATGGCTTCACCAAATTAATTAAAAAGGTAAAGATGATAATACACCCCATGATGTGTGCAATCCCATTTGAAAATAGCTGGGGGGAAAAAAAGTACCCGTGCTATATTAATATTCCACATCAAGGTAAAAGGAAAGGCAAAAAAACCCCACAAAAACGTTCAAACTATTTGTTATATTATTGATATATTTAGTGCAAACATGTTTATCTGCTGTAAACCTAAAACCATTTGTAACCATAAAACAATATAGAATTTTCTCTTATGCATTATTGGATAAACAGTAATTTTAGGGTGGCCAAATCAAACTTGGATTGAAGTAGTGTTCTGGCTGCTCAAACAAATAAGTATAAAATGCAGAAATAGTTGAAGTTCCTTAATTTCACATTATATAACTAATTTTGTTTTTATGCATGTGTGTTAATATTTTTGACTGACAATTTTTAAGGCCAGTTAGCCACTGGCATTAAGAAATCGCTAGTGCCATCACACTTCGGATGTTATTGCGTTTGACATACAGTGTGTAACCATCACTTAAACCTACAGAGGTCAATGGAGGACACGCCATTGACTACTTTTCATTCACTTGCAATGAACATGAGTGAATAAAGGCAGTATCCAAGAGACACTGCTGCCACTGCTGCTTTTTAACGCCAGTGGGTAACTGGCCTTGATCTAGCACAGGAATATCATGTGATCCTTCTGTTACTCTCTGCAGGTCCCCCCATGGTGTCTGTGGTGTTCCATCTTCTAATTTCTTTTCTGTTGGATGAAAACACACTCTGTTCTGCATCCCCATGTTCCAGGGCTCTTCACGACTTTGGCTTACAAAGCCTGACACAATTTGGTGCCAGCCACCCTATCCAGTTTCGGCAACTAATGGGTTCTTCCACGGCACTACGTTCTCGTCTTGAAGCTGCTCTTCGGGGTAATCAAGAGAGCCTCAAACCTAAACCTCGCAATGTCAAAGGAGGAGGGCAAGGGTCCCCAAGTATCCAGTTGAAGACAAATTTCCTGTGAGGTCTTCGCTACTTCCTGCTAACTCAGCTACTCTGCTCCTTGCAGCCTTATTGCCAGGATGTTTTTCTAACTCTTGATGTCAAAAGTGCCTGCAAAAGAGAAGAGATATGCAGGCATTTCTATCAATAAAAGGAATGAAGGTTTTTCTTTAAATACCATGTTAACAATTCTCAGTAATCTTAACACCAATGCCTTAATGAATTGGTTGGCAAATGTTTTAATATAACCTACCCAATCTTGTTAACCTTGTTCGTTTAAACCGGAAAACCACCTTCCTTAAACTGCAAGAGGATATTTAAGACTGGGTGACAGTGAATGTGGAAGGATTGTAGTCATTAACGGGCTGTTTCTGTGTTTAAGCACTATTTCTGTTTTAAATTTAAGAGCACATATGATGAAGAGGAGAAATGTTAGAAAACATTAAAAAACATTCTAGAATTATATGAAGTAACAAAAGGAAAATCATGGATAAAATATAGGTTTGGAAAGATTCTACCTTTTTATACAGTACTTTCTGTGAATTAACATTGTGCCTCTCTGCCTTGCACGCTGTTGCAATTTTACAGCTGTTTTCTTTAATTAGCACATATGATAAAATATTAACTAGTCATGTGGTGACAATGACATGTTGAAGAATGTTCTACAATACTTCTGTTTTGCACTGCCGTAGTACCGAATACTGTGTCTTGTTTTTTATTCTTTGCATAACTACTAATACTTTTTATTTAATGTACTACTTTCCTGGCAATATAACTTGGAAAGTTAACACTATAAGGTGGAAAAATAACTTGGTTGTCACATCACCAAAGATGACCTGAACTGTAGTGCCCCTATATCTACCAATGCATATATCGCAGTTGTTGAGATTAGACCTTGTTGAAAGTCCCTTTAGGTGACCAGCCTATTGGCCAGTGTACTGTGACAAAGCCAAAACTAGCTCATAGAAAAGTGCTCAATTGCTGACTCCTCTCTATCAGTACTCTACACTTGGCTTATGCTCCTTTCCTTATGATATATTACCATAGCTTTCTGTTTGATGCAATCCCTGTCAACAAAAGTAGTCTGGCAAATTTTGTACAAATGAAATCCACATTGAGCCTTTAAAATCTTAAATAGTATTGTAAGTTCCCCCTATATTACAATGATGTTTGAGGAACTATAAGTCAGGATCTACAAGTATGATGCTATTAAAGGGACAAGAATACCTAATATTACATGAGTTCATATGTATTTACTTATTGTGCAATCCCACTCCTTATGTGTGAAACTTCTTTGGAACAGAGGTCAAGGATTTGGCAGCTGTTTACCATTTATCAATGAAGGTGTTTCCAGTCCTTTTAATGATATCACATGGTCATTTAATATATCCTGTATTGTGACATAATTTTTAGTGGAGAGTTAAGAATTGGTGACAAAAGGTGTTTTAATATTCAAGCTAGCACAACGTCTTTACTGAAATGAATAATGCTGTGATAAATCTACAACATCTGTTTGACCTATGCATTAAAAACAAATTTATAGCTAGAGTATATTGCTTGAAGCTCATCAGCAGAATAGTTTATACATACAGCAGATACATCATATTCTTCTTTCCATTATTGTCATTTGTATTAGCCAGACTGGTGGTCATTAAATTCCACATGGAAGGTTTACTTTTTTTTTCTTTAAATAGCAAGTTAAGTACCTTTTTGAACATGTATTTGACTACAAAAAGAAAATGTATTCTTCTACAAATCATCTCCTTTTAAAAGTCTCTGGAGGTTACAAAAAATATGGCTGCTACTTACACAGAGCAGACAGAGCTCAGATGGTCGTTGCAAAACCTCTCTGCTCACTATATTAGGTGCCATGTGGTTGTAGTGATCATGGTAGTCCATGACACTGGGCAGAATTATAAATCATTCATAGCATCCTAAAGAAACAAACAAAGGATAAAATGGTCAATTCCAATATTCTTATATCATGACACAGTGATTTATGATAAAAGAAAACAAACCTCATTTTTTATGGGATTGCTGCTTTGAACACAGGAACATAAGATGCATTGTGAAATTGTACTGTCCAATAAATATTTTTGACCTGTGATCTAATTAATACTGCGATGATCAGGTTCCACATGTCCTTTGAGTTCAGATGACATAACTAGTCTGATTATAACTATAGAACATTTCCAAGACATACCAGTGTAAACATTACATGTGCAGAATTAATGTGTATTATGTGTAAAATGGTGACCATGGGATACTTAGTAACTGATGTGGCTGTGGTTTGTTCCCACCAGAAATACTAAACTTTTTGAAAAGTAGAGTTTGTTTGTTTTTGTTTTTTTTGTGGTACAGTTAAACTGGTGTTCAACATCCAAATAAGAGAATTTTTTGTACTTACGATAAAGCCGTTTCTCTGATTCCATCTGGGGGACACTGCTACAATGGGTTTGTGTGAAGGGAACTTGGAGGTGGTACTTAACTAGTTAATTTGTTAATTGTAACATGCTGACAGACTCCTCCGCTCTGCAACTCCCTGTAGCTCCTCAGTGTAATTCTAAAGCCCCAAAGAAGGGAAGTCTAACAACCAAGAACCGAAGAGCAGAAGGGAGAGATCGCAGTGTCTCCCAGATGGAATCAGAGAAATGGATTTAAAAATCCCCTTTCCTCTTTAATCCAATCTGGGGGACACTGCTACCATGGGGACCCCCTAAGCGAGGGACCGCTCTGACAGCCCACATGTAGAGCACTACAGCCAAAGCTGGCGTTCTTTAGACGCAAAAACATTAAATTGAATTTTGTAAATGTGTGGACCGATGACCAGGTAGTCGCCAAGCAGAGCTGGTCTGCAGAGGCCCCATTCCGCGCAGCCCAAGAGGCCCCCACTGAGCGTGAGGAATGGGTGGCAATGCGAGAAGTTACAGGTCGGTTCACACTAATGTAAGCATGGTTGATTGTAGAAGTAAACCATCTGGCTATGGACTTCTTGGAAGCAGGCCAGCCCCTCTTAGGGGAACCAGTACTTTGAAGACCTCAAGTCCGCTGGACATAAATACTTAGGGCGCTAACCACATCAAGGTATTCCGAAAGAGGATGGTCCCAAAGATGTTGAAGAGTCCTGGTATGCTGGAACCACAATTTCTTAGTTTAAATGAAAACCTGACACCACCTTTGGTTAAAAGGAGAGCACCGTACATACCGCCCTGTTATTATGAATATCGAGAATGGTTCTCTGCAGGGTCGGGCCCCTTGCTCTGAAATTCTGCGGGCCGACGCAATGGACAACAGGAATGTGACCTTCCATATAAGGAACTTTAAGTCGACTGACCATAAGGGTTCAAAGGCGGATTTCTGGAGCATATTTAGCACTAAATTCAGATCCCAGGGTGCCGTGGGCTGAGCATATGGGGGTTGAATTTGTAGAATGTCTTGCAAAAAGATCCGTATTCTTGGCAAAAATAGAGTTGACACCTGGACCTTCAGAGAACCCAGGAGGAGTCCCACATCCACACAATTCTGGAGAAAAGCCAGCAGCCGGGGCAGGTGAAAAGCAGTCGTCTGCCGATGTTCACACGGCCTAATGTATGTGCGCCAGATCCTGTGATAAATACGAGCCAAAACTGGTTTCCAAGCTCGCAACAGGGTATTTATGAGCGAGAAACCCCTGGACTGCCAGAGGCTGGCTTCAAACAGCCACGCCGTTAAAGCTAGCCGAGGCAGATCCTAATGCTGAAAGGGGCCCTGAAGAAGAAGATCTTTCTGAAGAACTAGCCGAATCTTCTGTCCTACCGCCAAGAGCAGAACTGGTAAGCCTCCTTGTTTGACTCACCAGAAGACGCGTGGAATCACTGGAATGAACGGAAAGAGTTGGCCTAACCAGAATTCCCAGCGTATGGTAATGACGTCAACTGTCGCTGTGAGCGGATCCCTGGGCCTTGAGCAGAACCTGTGAAAAAGCTGGTTGTGCCTCGAGGCCATGAGGTCCAGGTCCAGTTGACCCCATTTCCAGACCAGCATCTAAAAAACCTTCTAATTGAGCGGCCACTCTTCTGGTATTACCACATTTCGACTTAGTCGGCCTCCCAGTTTTGAATGCCTGGATTGTACACAACTGAAAGTGAGGGGACAAATTGTTCCGCTCAAGACAATACAAGATCTGAGCTGTTACCTTCATCGCCCCTGTGCTCTTTGTCCCGCTGTGCATGTTGACATATGCCACAGGTGGCGACGTAGAAGCTGATCTGAAGGGGCTTTGATCAGCAGGTCATCCAGAAAGGGTACTATCTGCACCCCCATGGAACAGAGGCAAGCAGCCATGACTGCCATGATTTTTGTAAATACTCGGCGCCGTTGAGAGGCCAAAGGGGAGCGGCCTCAACTGATATACGCAACTCCTACCGTGAAGTGGAGCAATGGCTGGCGTCCTTCCCATATGGGGACACGGAGGTAGGAGTCCCAAATGTCTATAGATTTCAGGAATTCCCCCGCTTCCAACCCGTTTATCACTGAACGAAGAGACTCAATAAGCAATCTGCCCACCCTTAGGTGCACATTTAGAGTCTTTAGGTTCAAAGTTAGTCAGTAGGAGCCATCTGGGTTGGGAACCAAGAACAGGTTGGCGTAGAGCCCTTAGCGTCTCTGGCCTACTGGAACCGGACAGATGACACCTCCCCCTCCCCCCTGTCTTCTTGTTTGGTCAAGGGGCTAAAGATGTTATGAAAAAAACCACGAGGGGCCCGACTGGAGAGATCTATAATAAATCCCTTTGTAATGATCCCCTTGAGAAGACTCCATCCACTGTTCCATGAACAGCTGCAGACGCCCCCCCCCCACCTTCCCCTGCGAGTAGAGGAGGTTGTGAGTCAGTCTGCCGGTTTTTCTGGGAGCTTGGCGGGACGCCTGTTGGAAAATGAAGACCTACCTCTCTGGGAGTGTCCTCTGGATCTAAAGGGTCTGCCTCTGTTCGCCTGGCCTCTGGCGGAGGAGACCCTCCCAAAGGGCTGGCGAAAAGAGCTGACCTCAGTGCTCGAGGGGAGGGGAGGGGCCTGTCAGCATGTTACAATTAACAAGTTAACTAGTTAAGTGCCAACTCCAATCTCCCCTCATACAACCCCATGGTAGCAGTGTCCCCCAGATTGGATGAAAGAGAAAAAAGTTTTGAATAATAAATAAAGGTAAACTTTGTACCAATCATTCATGTGTGTGTAAAGGGTCCTACACCATGTCAAAATTAATATGTTTGAAATTGTAAGTATTCATGCAGCCTTGCTTGAGTGTAAACTATTTCCTTTGCCATTATCCAGTTGGCTCTCTGAAGTTTTCTCTAATAAGGTTAAAAACAGGTGGTCTGATGTGCATGGGAGAAATGCTTCCCTTTCAGATCAGACTCATCACAAATCTGTTTCATTCTTACAGATCCTAACATTTCACTGTCAGTGTTACTGGTGGCTTTTTTTTTCCATATAAAGCAACTTTGTTAAAGCAAACTAAGCGACTATAAAACCTAATTGTGTTGCTGTAGCCAAGGCTAATTCGAACCTGTGAGAGGATGTTAATGAGTAGATGTCTAAATGTGGACTATGATTTTCTTATGAAGTGGAACTGTCAGTGTCCAGCAAAAAAGATAAGGGCCCTGCAGCTTTGACCCCCATATGTCCACCCCCAATCTCTACAAGAGATGTCTGTTTCATTTGTGTCGTCGGTGTCTTTATTGTATTAAATGTAGCCACCTATACTAGCACTACCTGGAGAGACATTCTCAAAAATTATGATAAAGGTGACCATTTTAAACTCCTAACTTTTTGGAAACTGCTATTATATATTTAATCACAATCTTCAGTTGCTTCAATTGCACATTTTTATTTTTTTCGTCTTCTAAATCGGCAACACTAATTGTAATGTCTATATGTGATTATTTTTACCTGTTTTGATGTTTAGACAATTCTTTGCCTAGCATGTGGTGTGAATTGAATGCAGTATTATTAATCACTGTGAACAATGCACTGTGTATGAGCATTGACAGAAAGGTGTGATATGTCAGACAGCCGCAGCTGTAAACTTGTGTACTGTATTTTTAATTTTTGTATTTTTAATCTTTTCTGCTTCTTGCAGAGTCTGAAAACTGTGTTAAAGCAGACTCCAGATGCAGTTACCTTACACTGATAACCAAAATGAAATCACTGTTTTCTAATGCTCAGAAAAATAAAAGTTAATTTCTTCATAACCTGGTCCCTTTTTTTCTTCTACATAATGATTTATGATTACCAATGTTTACTAAAGCACCAGACTTGTAGGGGGTATAGTTAAGGTGGGTCAGAGGTTTGACAGTGTCGATATGTTTTATTTTTTAAGTCTTCCCATGAAGGTTAGTGTGCCTTAGGGTTTTCCAGCTCTGGTTCTCAAGTTCCCACAAATGGTCATTTTTGAGGCTTTTCTTTAAAGGAGCATCCCACCCAAACATTATTTAAAGGCCTATAGTGTCAGCACTTTTGTGTCCTACCACCTATTATTTTTCTCCTGACACCATCATTCCTCCATTTCACTGTTTCACATATGTTTTTAGAACAGTACCCAGGACTTATGCTCAAAAACTTTTCACTTCTTTCAGTTAGGCCTCCTTAGTATGATATGCCGGCTATGTAAGGAATACCAACACTTGGAAAAGGGCAAATGCCAAGGTATCCATTTAAATTTATACACCCAGAGGTTGGCATTAACTTCAACAACATTTATTTATATAAGGCCAGCAAATTCCATAGTGCTTTGCAATTGGGAACAAAGACAGTAATAAAACAATACTGGGTAATACAGACAGACAGAGAGGTAAATGAGCCCTTCTCGCAAGCTTGCAGTCTATGGGACCTATGCTTCTAAATGTCTCATAAGTAGATGAGTAAACTACAAAGTGGCTGCAAAACTGAATTGTAATTCAGACTCTCCATATTAATGAGCAACGTAGTTCCACACCATGGGGTAAATGTATCAAGCTGCAAGTTTACGGCGGGTTTGAAAAGTAGAGATGTTGTCTATAGCAACCAATTCGATTCTAGCTATCATTTTGTAGAATGCACTAAATAAATAACTAGAATCTGATTGGTTGCTATAGGCAACATCTCTATTTGTCATACTCACCGGAAACTCGCAGCTTGATAAATTTACCCCCATGAATGACTTTAGTTAACAAGGAGTACCCAGTTTTATTTGCACACAGTGATGGAACAGCAGAAAACTATTTCCGGTACTACTTTGCAAATTAAGAGTAAGAGTATATATATATATATTGTAGCAAAGAGGCCTATTTGCCACAGCTCTCCTGCATAGGGACAGGTGAGGTCCCGGGAAGTCTGCAAGGGAAAGCTTCATAATGAGTTAATTCCCACACACTCTTTCCCATCTCACACAAACACACAGGTGTGCCATATGCGTGTTATTGATTTATTATCTGTGATTGGTTTTGTGAAAGGCCCTTTAGGTTCCTCAGCATTAGTGGTAATAATATGTGAAGGAGTTAAAAAAATTGGTATTGCCTTAAAAATGCAATCAGCATAATCACCAGCTCCAGCCATAATCTCAAGGACCCTGGATGAAGGCCTAGGACAGGGGATAACGGATTGTGACATTGGGACTACTGGCGCCAGCTGAAGCTGATAAGAAGAAACCATAAGCGTCACACAAAGAGAACTATCTAGCTTTGTCAGAAGATTTATATTTACTCAGGAAAATATCAATCGTGCTTCTATCCCATAACCAGATCAAATGCTTTCTCATGTATAAATGTAACCCACTAATAAATAAGCATAGCTCAGTATCCATCTTGACATTGGCATGTCTGTGTCTTGATTACTGATCTCCTGGTTAACAAGCATCTTATCTCACTGATATCTGAAGGGACTTGATAAAGGAGAGGTAAATTACCCCAACATTACTTGGGGGCTCGTCCGGGATCTTGGACAACCTATACAGATGACAAGCAATGCTTGCAGCATCAGCTAGAATCACGGACAGCTCAAATCCGTGCGATGAGTAAATTCAGCTGTGATTTTTCCACTGATTTACTCTGTCCAGTATTCTTACAATCAAGGTATGCGGTGGTATGCCCGAGTCTGCCACAAAAACACTCATGCACAAAGTATATAATTAAAAAAGTTTATTCTAACATGTAAAAAACCATAATAGGTACAACCAATGGGGACTGTTATCGGTGCCAAAACAATTGGTAGCGAGGTAGGTGCACCTACACGCTGACCAGATATTATATGTACCAGTCCAGCAACTGTATAAAAACCGTTCCACTCTATTAATATAGAGATTGTAATAAGATTTTCACGGAATTACCAAACCCTGTCAGGGATAGTAATATGGAGAATAAAGTGGTGTGTTTGGGAGGTCCAACTCCGGAATAACTGATGAAATCCAATACGGAATGTCAAAAGGTAACAAAGGTCTCTTACCAATTTCTGGCGATGTATTATAGGACCGGTACCTTGATATGTACTATGTACTGTGTAACCGACATGGATCCTCCTCTTCTAGATGTAGATATTATATGGAGCTCTGTGTGTAGCTCTTGTTCTCACCACATAAACTCCAAACACTAGTGCGTGGTCCCGCTAGTGACTGACGTCATAGAAGTGCGTCCCCGTCTCCTCCGGGACTCTTCAGAAGTATAAAAGTGAACGGTTGGTAGAAAGATGCACTGGTATGGGCACTAGACTGTAGTCCACAAGAATGGTTAAAATAATTGCTGTTCATCTGACGCGTTTCATCCCCATATAGGCGATTTCCTCAGAGATAAGTTTCACACTGACTTCGGTCGTCTTTTAAGACCACAGCAGATTGCAAACAATTAACACCTGGTAAAAAATGAACCCTTTGTAATTCGTGCATGAGTGTTTCGCCCCTATACTTGTAGAGGGTATGATATCCATTAGAAAAAGCATATATATATATATATATATATATATATATATATATATAAACAAACAAAAATCTACACATATTTCCAAGTTGACATTTTCATATGTAGTGTTGTTCTCTTGTTGTTTTGACATTTCTTCTTAGAAACATATAAGTATCCATACACTTAGATGTTCCTCCACATATATACATGCATATAATTATACATATATACACATAGTATCTATCCAATTACACACATAACCATTTTGGAAATATACATATATATATTTTATTCTATTTAGCTGACATTCTAACGTAAGGATGAATTGACATTAGCAAAATTGCTATTTATTAGGTCCATATTTTAATAAACATTAGACTATAATGAGAAAGGTATAAAATATTGTGAAGATCTTATAGAAACCAGACTCTACCGTTACTAACAAGCAGACATAGAAGTAAAAAATATATAATAATAAATAAATAAATAATAAAAAAAAAAAAAAAAAAAAAGGAAAAAGAGAGATCACTATATAGGCAGACAACTAGTTGTCTAATAGAACTCATTCATATAATATCGTTAAGTTCAAGAGACTCATTTAAACCTACAGGGTACAGTGTATCTAGGAGATAAATCCAGTATACCTCCTGTTTGCATAATTTTTTATATCTATCTCCTCCCCTTGCTGTAGGTTTAACACACTCCAAACCAGTAATAGAGAGACCTTCTGGATTACTATCATGCTTATCACAAAAATGTCTCGACACACTGTGAGATCTCAAACCCTTTAGAATATTTCTTCTATGCTCGTTGAAACGCAGTTTAAGTTTTCTTGTCGTACGACCTACATAATATAGGTTACAACTGCACCTCAGTAAGTAAATTACATAAGAAGAATTACAGTTAATAAAACCACGTATATTATACATTTTCTTTGACTCTATATTTTCCACTGAAATTTCCTTATTCCTAATATATTTACAGGTTATACAGCGGGTTCCACCACATCTATAAGAACCATCTGGAACCGAGGCGAACCATTTTGATTGTGTTTCCATCATAGAACTACCACTACTTCCAGAATTATCACATGACTTTTTTATTTTTATTTGTGAGTGTCTTTTCAAAAAACTTGGTGCCAATAGATTTTTTAAATTATTTGCTTTCTTAAAAACCACTATTGATTTTTCTGGTAAAATAGATTTCAAAACCGGATCTTGTTTTAGTATTGAATAATTAGAGCATAATATCTTTCTTATTGCTGTGGAAGATTCATTATATTTAGAAATAAAAGCCCATTCTGTATTATCCTTATTTTTGTTGACTCTACTGTGATCCCTTTTCCCATCACTTTTAGCCCCTGCAATCTTTTTTAATTCAGGATCAAGAGTCCCATTATTAGGATTCAACAGAGTTCCTCTATTCATTAGTTCTACTTCTTCAAATGCTTGTTTAACAAGTAGGGGAGGGTACCCTCTATCTAGGAAATTTTTGGATAATATCTTAGCCTGATCTAGATAGGTATCTTTATCCGAACAGTTGCGACGTATGCGCATAAACTGTCCTTTTGGTATATTCTTTTTCCATTTATGATAGTGGGCACTTTTGAAATGGAGATAATTATTACAATCTACCTTTTTAAAGAAAGTGGAGGTGGAGATATGACCATCTTTAACCACTAGGGACAGATCAAGAAACTCCATGTTTGTTTCATGGTATTTGTGAGTAAATTTAAGATGATATTCATTCTGATTCATGTAATCAACAAAAGCTTGTGCTCGTGCTTCTCCCCCTTTCCAAATAAAAAACAAATCATCTATATAACGGCCATAGAGGACGAGGTCCGCCCCGAACTCACCCACCCACACGTGGGACTCTTCAAAGGCTCCCATGTACAGGTTGGCGTAGCACGGGGCGAAGCGTGTCCCCATGGCCGTCCCCTTAATCTGCAAATAATAATTACCATCGAATAGAAAATAATTGTGCGTTAAAATAAAAAATATTGAATCTACCAGAAATTTCTGCAGTTCGACTGGCAATTCGCCATTTAGTTTAAGTGCTTCTTCTATCACCTCAATCCCTTTCGTATGTGGAATATTTGTATAAAGCGATTCAGCGTCCATAGTTAGGAACGCAAATTTATCTTCCCACCTAATATCTTGTAGTAGACCTAACAAATGTGATGAATCCCGTATATGTGATCTTAATTTTGTCACTAATGGTTGTAAATAGAAGTCTACATAACTCGACAGATTAGCTGTCAGTGATCCAAGACTTGAAATAATGGGACGCCCGGGAGGTGACTGTAGTTGTTTATGAATCTTTGGTAAGTGGTAGTATATCGGTGTAATTGGATGAGATACATATAAAAATCCCATTTCACTTTTTGGAATTATACCATCTTCTACACTTAGATCCAAAAAATCCTTCAATAATACTTTATATGATTCTCCAGGGTTCTTAGGTAACTTCTTATAAAACACCTCATTACCCAATTGTCTATGTGCTTCTATTTTGTAATCTATCAGATCCTGTATAACCACCCCCCCACCTTTGTCGGCATTCTTAATGATGATAGATGAATCCTGTTGTAACAATTTTAAAGCCTCCTGTTCTTGGAATGATAGGTTAGCAAGTCTCTTTCTTTTATTGGTTTTTGTATTACCTCCCTTATTCCTATCTGCACCGTTAGATTGAGAACATAAATCCTTAAATTGTTCCATAGTTACTTTATAAAAACAGTCCATTTGTGGACTTTTCATAAAAAATGGAAAAAATTCTGATTTTGCTTTAAATTTAGATCTATCATATGTATTGTGTTGATTAATATCAAAAATAGTAGTGGGAGAGTCTCCTACGCAGTTATTCTGAGCCCAATGATAATAACAAAACCAAAAATAAAAACAAAAATAAAAATAATAAAAATAAAAAAAGAGTGAAGAATCACAAGAGAAGTGGAGATTCTAGACCCCTCGACAAGAGAGGAGTCTTTAATCTATCAAAAAAAGTGTTAACTGAAGCTGAGATTGAACTCCTCAGCAAAGGATTGAACTTTGCTCCATCAACAGGCCCCAACCTTTTTGAATTATTCACAGAACTAAATAAGTACATGAGATTACTCTGCCGGAAAAAATATTTTATGAATAAAAATTTGAAAATTAAAGGATCAGATACTACTTGCCAACCCATTGTTGTGGATACTGATCAAGAAGTTCAGGCATTGGATATTTTAGAAGAATTATGGGCTCAGAATAACTGCGTAGGAGACTCTCCCACTACTATTTTTGATATTAATCAACACAATACATATGATAGATCTAAATTTAAAGCAAAATCAGAATTTTTTCCATTTTTTATGAAAAGTCCACAAATGGACTGTTTTTATAAAGTAACTATGGAACAATTTAAGGATTTATGTTCTCAATCTAACGGTGCAGATAGGAATAAGGGAGGTAATACAAAAACCAATAAAAGAAAGAGACTTGCTAACCTATCATTCCAAGAACAGGAGGCTTTAAAATTGTTACAACAGGATTCATCTATCATCATTAAGAATGCCGACAAAGGTGGGGGGGTGGTTATACAGGATCTGATAGATTACAAAATAGAAGCACATAGACAATTGGGTAATGAGGTGTTTTATAAGAAGTTACCTAAGAACCCTGGAGAATCATATAAAGTATTATTGAAGGATTTTTTGGATCTAAGTGTAGAAGATGGTATAATTCCAAAAAGTGAAATGGGATTTTTATATGTATCTCATCCAATTACACCGATATACTACCACTTACCAAAGATTCATAAACAACTACAGTCACCTCCCGGGCGTCCCATTATTTCAAGTCTTGGATCACTGACAGCTAATCTGTCGAGTTATGTAGACTTCTATTTACAACCATTAGTGACAAAATTAAGATCACATATACGGGATTCATCACATTTGTTAGGTCTACTACAAGATATTAGGTGGGAAGATAAATTTGCGTTCCTAACTATGGACGCTGAATCGCTTTATACAAATATTCCACATACGAAAGGGATTGAGGTGATAGAAGAAGCACTTAAACTAAATGGCGAATTGCCAGTCGAACTGCAGAAATTTCTGGTAGATTCAATATTTTTTATTTTAACGCACAATTATTTTCTATTCGATGGTAATTATTATTTGCAGATTAAGGGGACGGCCATGGGGACACGCTTCGCCCCGTGCTACGCCAACCTGTACATGGGAGCCTTTGAAGAGTCCCACGTGTGGGTGGGTGAGTTCGGGGCGGACCTCGTCCTCTATGGCCGTTATATAGATGATTTGTTTTTTATTTGGAAAGGGGGAGAAGCACGAGCACAAGCTTTTGTTGATTACATGAATCAGAATGAATATCATCTTAAATTTACTCACAAATACCATGAAACAAACATGGAGTTTCTTGATCTGTCCCTAGTGGTTAAAGATGGTCATATCTCCACCTCCACTTTCTTTAAAAAGGTAGATTGTAATAATTATCTCCATTTCAAAAGTGCCCACTATCATAAATGGAAAAAGAATATACCAAAAGGACAGTTTATGCGCATACGTCGCAACTGTTCGGATAAAGATACCTATCTAGATCAGGCTAAGATATTATCCAAAAATTTCCTAGATAGAGGGTACCCTCCCCTACTTGTTAAACAAGCATTTGAAGAAGTAGAACTAATGAATAGAGGAACTCTGTTGAATCCTAATAATGGGACTCTTGATCCTGAATTAAAAAAGATTGCAGGGGCTAAAAGTGATGGGAAAAGGGATCACAGTAGAGTCAACAAAAATAAGGATAATACAGAATGGGCTTTTATTTCTAAATATAATGAATCTTCCACAGCAATAAGAAAGATATTATGCTCTAATTATTCAATACTAAAACAAGATCCGGTTTTGAAATCTATTTTACCAGAAAAATCAATAGTGGTTTTTAAGAAAGCAAATAATTTAAAAAATCTATTGGCACCAAGTTTTTTGAAAAGACACTCACAAATAAAAATAAAAAAGTCATGTGATAATTCTGGAAGTAGTGGTAGTTCTATGATGGAAACACAATCAAAATGGTTCGCCTCGGTTCCAGATGGTTCTTATAGATGTGGTGGAACCCGCTGTATAACCTGTAAATATATTAGGAATAAGGAAATTTCAGTGGAAAATATAGAGTCAAAGAAAATGTATAATATACGTGGTTTTATTAACTGTAATTCTTCTTATGTAATTTACTTACTGAGGTGCAGTTGTAACCTATATTATGTAGGTCGTACGACAAGAAAACTTAAACTGCGTTTCAACGAGCATAGAAGAAATATTCTAAAGGGTTTGAGATCTCACAGTGTGTCGAGACATTTTTGTGATAAGCATGATAGTAATCCAGAAGGTCTCTCTATTACTGGTTTGGAGTGTGTTAAACCTACAGCAAGGGGAGGAGATAGATATAAAAAATTATGCAAACAGGAGGTATACTGGATTTATCTCCTAGATACACTGTACCCTGTAGGTTTAAATGAGTCTCTTGAACTTAACGATATTATATGAATGAGTTCTATTAGACAACTAGTTGTCTGCCTATATAGTGATCTCTCTTTTTCCTTTTTTTTTTTTTTTTTTTTTATTTATTTATTTATTATTATATATTTTTTACTTCTATGTCTGCTTGTTAGTAACGGTAGAGTCTGGTTTCTATAAGATCTTCACAATATTTTATACCTTTCTCATTATAGTCTAATGTTTATTAAAATATGGACCTAATAAATAGCAATTTTGCTAATGTCAATTCATCCTTACGTTAGAATGTCAGCTAAATAGAATAAAATATATATATGTATATTTCCAAAATGGTTATGTGTGTAATTGGATAGATACTATGTGTATATATGTATAATTATATGCATGTATATATGTGGAGGAACATCTAAGTGTATGGATACTTATATGTTTCTAAGAAGAAATGTCAAAACAACAAGAGAACAACACTACATATGAAAATGTCAACTTGGAAATATGTGTAGATTTTTGTTTGTTTATATATATATATATATATATATATATATATATATATATATATATATATATATATGCTTTTTCTAATGGATATCATACCCTCTACAAGTATAGGGGCGAAACACTCATGCACGAATTACAAAGGGTTCATTTTTTACCAGGTGTTAATTGTTTGCAATCTGCTGTGGTCTTAAAAGACGACCGAAGTCAGTGTGAAACTTATCTCTGAGGAAATCGCCTATATGGGGATGAAACGCGTCAGATGAACAGCAATTATTTTAACCATTCTTGTGGACTACAGTCTAGTGCCCATACCAGTGCATCTTTCTACCAACCGTTCACTTTTATACTTCTGAAGAGTCCCGGAGGAGACGGGGACGCACTTCTATGACGTCAGTCACTAGCGGGACCACGCACTAGTGTTTGGAGTTTATGTGGTGAGAACAAGAGCTACACACAGAGCTCCATATAATATCTACATCTAGAAGAGGAGGATCCATGTCGGTTACACAGTACATAGTACATATCAAGGTACCGGTCCTATAATACATCGCCAGAAATTGGTAAGAGACCTTTGTTACCTTTTGACATTCCGTATTGGATTTCATCAGTTATTCCGGAGTTGGACCTCCCAAACACACCACTTTATTCTCCATATTACTATCCCTGACAGGGTTTGGTAATTCCGTGAAAATCTTATTACAATCTCTATATTAATAGAGTGGAACGGTTTTTATACAGTTGCTGGACTGGTATATATAATATCTGGTCAGCGTGTAGGTGCACCTACCTCGCTACCAATTGTTTTGGCACCGATAACAGTCCCCATTGGTTGTACCTATTATGGTTTTTTACATGTTAGAATAAACTTTTTTAATTATATACTTTGTGCATGAGTGTTTTTGTGGCAGACTCGGGCATACCACCGCATACCTTGATTGTTTTAATTATCTATTTTTGGGGTGCAGATCCCCAGCGTTGGTACCGAGTCTGAGCAGTCATTTCAGTGCCGGACTAAGTTATATTTTGTTGATTCTTGTTGTGTGTCTAAAAGCTGTTCATCTGTATATGGTAAGAGAGATTTCCTAAACCCAGATATCGGTTTGATAGCATAAAAGCGCTACCTATATGGTTGAATCTAATCCTTGTCAAAAGTACTCACGATTGCATTTTAATAATTAATTTGGTTATTGCTCAGACTGTTCATGTGCTGTTATACTTAGAAAGCATTTTGATGATACTATTCCTACACTGGAAGCTGTAATTGATAGAACTGTTTTTGGATGTGTTGTGGATGCAAAGCAATATTATTGTACAGTAAATGTGCATTTAAATAAGGATATATTGCAGCAAAATACAGGGTATTTTTGGTCTCAAGTGTTACTATATTGGCCAGTTAATCACTTACCCCTTGAGGGGAAGCCTATCTGTCTGTACAGTATAAAGAAATTACCACCTGGGTTACGTAATGAAATTGTAAAAGGATCTCCTGCTGATTATGAAATAAGAAAGCAAAAATGGTTACAGCCACAACAGAGATTTTTATGATTGTTCTGATTGTTTGTTTTCTGGTTATATTTCTTTGAATAGTATGCAAATATTTTTCAGACAGAATAGAAGGAATTAAGAGGTTTTTGAATGGTGGTATTGAGGTATAATTCTCTGTAAAATACTGATAACTGCTATAAGAGTGCATGCGGTAAAACAACCCAACAGTACAGTATATTCAGAGATTGATCCACTTTGAATACATGAATGCACAATCTAGGAAGGGTGTTGGGTCTATAAAACCCACAGAGGTACTAGAATACAGAGAAGGGAAAAAAATCTCTAAAAGATATAAAACAAATATTTGACAGCAGGTTTCCCACTAGAGGGCACACTAGATCCAGAAAAGTGGAAAAGGTTTCAAAACACCAATAAAGCATGGATAAGCAGAAAAGGACATGCAGATGTGGTTAACATGTGGTATACAGTATCATTAGAGATAGAAGATGAGAAAAGGAAAAGAGAGGATGCACACATAGGTACAGGTCTATTAGACATGCCACCTCCTTATGTGGACCCTACAGCTGCACCGCAGTGACCAGACAATAGACCAGATACATCACCAGTATCTCAACAGGCAGGTCACATAGTACAGTTAGCAGCACAGCATCCGCAATTAGGAACTGATTCAGTGACCCTAGTGGATACATGTAACACTCCACCGATGAGGCAACAAACTCAGAGTCACATCCACCCTCAGTCTGTTATTGCTGAAGGAGATTATTACCCTGATAGAAAGTGTTTGCAATGTGGAAGATGTGTTCCAGGAGACTATGATAAATAACCATATTGTGATAATCAGTACAGATAATTCTTGCAGGAAAAAGATAAATGTTTCCAAGATGCCAAGGATGCTAAGCCTATTGGAAGACCATAATACCAGTCTACCCAGAGAAATGGAAGAGTCTGGGGTGAGAAGGAGAAAATCACCGGAAGATCAGGTAGTGCATGCTCACACTAATATGTATCCAGTCAGAATACAAAGGGTTCCTTACCCAAATTTTGATGCTAATACTGCCGAAGGTGCTAATAATAGGAGACACTTACCTAACCCACAAGAAACCTATTCACCCTGGTATAAATCTGATATGCATACAATTATACAGGAAGCACCAGATCCTAGGGAAAGTCCAGCCGCATTTTCTGCCTATTTAACCACAATACAGACAGTGTGGAATCCCTGTTGGATGGACCTGCAACAAGTATGCACACCGTTATTTGGGGTAGGAGTGATGACTCAAATAATGGGGTTAATAGCAAAAGCACCAGACTGTGACAGGGGGGCTATTACTCATCCTGCACTCCCTGTAGAAGAAAGAAATACGTATAACAGTGGTCTTGAATTACTAGCCAAAGTACAATGGTGATGTCATGAACAAAAGTTAAAAGCACCAGACATAACACAGATAAATGATTCGGTAAGGATGTATTTGGATAAATTAACCACCAGACAAAATGATGATGTTTTTTCTACAGAAACCCCAGATGGTCTAAGAATGTTGAAGACAACGTTTTTGAATGGTTTAAAGAATGAGGTAAGAAGCCAACTCTTTTCAGTCAGACGTGAGGCATTGTCTATGACAATGTCATCTTTGCTACATGTACTTGAAGGACTTGAGGACCAGGAAGCAGAAAAAAGGGAAAAGAAGGCCCAAAAGACTCCTCAGGTAACTGTACACTTGGTACAGGGAAAAGGAACATGGCAAGTAAGGCAGCAGCCCAAGGGAACAGAAACAGTAAGTGCGTGCAAGACAAAGAAATCAAGGTGAGGACATGACTGGCAGATGTTTTTGGTGTAAATTACCAGGTCACATGAAGGACTGCAGGAAATCCAAGAAATGGCAGCAGCAGCAAAGAGAAACCGGCGGTCCCCAGTGCACCATAAGTAGTAATCAATGAAGATATGGCTCCCAGTTGTCAACACCTTGTCTAGTTCTTGTAAACACCTCTGAAGGTAAGCTGCCTGGACCTACTGTACAAATTACATTGCCCACTGGTCAACAATTGGACTGCCTAATTGATACGGGAGCAAGACAAACAGTATTGAGACAAGATCAAGTACCACAAGAATTAGTGACCTCAGATTATGTAAAAGCATCAAGGTTGACAGGACAGCCCATACACCTTAGGAAAAGTAAAACCGTGCAGATACAAGTAAACAAAGACTGTACTTCTGTCCCTATAGAATTTCTCTCTTCAAACACTTGTCCTGTGTCACGCCTTTCACTAGGAATATCACTGACTGGTATTAGCACAACTAAACTGAGTGGCGCGGAGTCTAACGCACCACCGGTGTTCGCAAGGGACCCCCGCAAGGAGGTTTGGGCTTTGCTGCGTGTGATGCGCAGGTCGCGGTTCTCCCAGATAGTTACCAGTGCAGTGGATGGAGAGTAGTCAAACAGGCCGAGTCGAAACCAGAGGAGCACAGTACAACGGAGAGAAGGCAAATCGTAGTCAGGAACAGTCCAAGGGTCAAAACCAGTGCGGGCAGCGAAGAACAAGGGATGATCCGGAAGAGAAGTCAAACAATAGCCAAGGAGTCAATACACAGGAGTAACACAGGAACAAGCATGCTGGAGCTAGAAGAACCAATATTCTGGCACTAGACTTGTGTCAGAGGCTGCCTTATATACCCTAATGTGCCTCCTGATTGGGTTAGGGAGATTTAGGCGGATTAGACATGCTGGCTGCAGACAGGTGAGCAGAGATAGAGTTCTGCTGCTAGGCAACAGGACGTGGATTACGGAAAGAAGGTGTCCGTCTACGGCGCCTGTGGAGAGCGCGGAGACGGCACCTGACATCCTGTAAATCTACTGGGTGCAGACATATTACCGTTAATGAGAGCATACATTAAATACACCCCAGAAGGGATGGAATACACCAGTCAACTTCAAGACAACATATCTAATCAGATAGAAGCAGCAGTACAGGTGTTTTTGACACAACCAAGTGAAAACACATCTCAAGATGAGGCACCACTACCACAGTGGCTGAAGGATGTACCTGAGAAAATATGGACAAAAGGAAAAACTGATGTGGGACTGTTAAAAGTTGCCCCGGCACAACTTATACTAAAACACACTACCAATATGTGTTAAACAATATCCTTTGCCTTTGTTACAGAATAAAGCAATCACAAGAATATCAAGACAAAGGTATTGTAAAGAAATGTCGATCACCTTTTAACACACCTTTATTCAAAAACGGAGGAGCTCCTGAATTCAGGTTAATTCATGATCACAGAGAAATAAATTAAAGACTGATTGTGAACACGCCCATTGTCACAAACTCCTGTTACATCTATATGGTTTACAGTTATAGATCTAGCAAATGCTTTCTTTTCTCTACCAATAACTAAAGATTTACAGAAAATGCTGGTTTTTACACATAAAGGAACACAATACTGCTGGACCAGATTGCCCCAGGGAGGAGCCACCAGCCCTTCAGAATTCTCTGAAGCAATGTCAAGTGTCTTACAAGGTTGGTTACCGCAATATCCTGAAACTACCCGACTATTGCAGTATGTTGATGACTTATTGATAGCTGCTGAAAGTGAACAACAGTGTAAAGAAGAAACTGTTTCTCTACTAACCTTTTTGGCCCAGCAGGACTGCAGAGTGTCCAAATCCAAGCTCCAAGCAGAAAAGAAGAAGGTAATTTTCTTAGGACACTGCATTTCACATGGCACTAAACATCTAACGCCACAAAGAGTACAAGCGATACAACAGATAAAAACACCTCAAACTGTAAACAAACAAGGGCTTTCTTGAGCCTAATTGGCTACTGTAGACTGGATTCCATTAGTCTCAATATACATGCAGACACTATATAACAGTACAAAAAAGGAGGGCCCATACCCAACCACACAAGGAATTGAAAACGCAGTACAATATCTTAAGCAGGCCATCATGAATTCTCCAGCCCTGGGACTGCCAAACTATGACAAGTCATTTAATCTTTTTTGTCATGAACATCAGGGACATGCAGCAGGGATCCTTACACAAGAACATGGACACAAGCAAAGACCTCTGGCGTACTATTCAGCAACTTTAGATCCTATAATTAAAGGCGCACCAACATGCGTAAGGGCAGTAGCAGCTGCTGCAATCCTCAAAGACAAAAGCACAGATATTGTCCTTGATCACTCATTAACAAGCCAAGTCCCACATGCTGTGGTAGAAATATTGCAACAAGAAAAAACAAAACACCTTTCAGCAGTCAGACTCACTAAGTACGAGGTAGCATTGTTAAGTGCTTCACATGTCACAATCAAATGGTGCACAGTATTAAATCCAGCAACATTGTTACCCCTAATGTATGACTCTCAAGATTCAAAAGGAGGGAATAATAGTGAAGAACAAGAGCCGTCAGAAGAAAGACATTGTAATAGTGAAGGTGATGACAATGAACTTGGTGAAAATATTAACCACGATTTTTCTTTTTCACATGATTGTCTCGCTCTTATGGATATGGAAGCACAGACTCTGCCAAATGTTACTGACTCTCCCTTGTCTAATGCTGTGTATGAAATTTTTGTAAATGGTTCCAGGTATTATGATAACGGATCACCATTTACAGGATACGTGGTGACTACAGAAAATAATCTAGTTGACTCAGGACCACTATCATCGATACTGTCAGCACAAGCTGCTTAACTGATAGCACTCACCAAGGCATTGGAATATGCAGAACCACTGCCAATATCTACACGGATTCCAGGTATGCTTAGGGAGTGACGCAGGACTTTGGTCCAATATGGAAGAGCAGAAATTTCAAGACCTCTAGTGGTAAGGACATACAGCATGCCAGTCTAATAAGAAACTTGTTTAGAGCATTGCAATTGCCACACAAGGTTGCCATAATTAAAATACAAGCACATACAAGGAATGAGACTTTTAAAACAAAAGGGAACACATTTGCAGATGCAGAAACAAAAAAGGCAGCTAAGAGAGGGCCTAAAAGAAAAGTATACATAGTACAGAAAAAAATGCCTGACTACACTGATCTAAAAATTTTCAACAACAAACCGGACCATTGGAAAAAGAAAGGTGGAAGCGATTAGAAGCACAAGAAGATCGCACTGGTATGTGAAAACTGAATGATAAACTTTATCTTCCACCGGTTTTGTTCCCTCCCATGTTACAGATAGCTCATGGACAGCCACACCTGGGGAAGGAACAGATGACTAGCGTGGTCCATCAACATTGGATAGCTCCAGGATTCAATAAAGCTGCTACAGACTATGTTCAGGCCTGCTGGATCAAATCCAGGAAAAAGGGTAAAAACGTCACAAGGTACAACTCCGAAAGCCTTTTGTCCTTTTCAAAGACTACAGATAGACTATATACAAATGCCTAAATCTGGAATATATGAATATGTTCTAGTCTGTACAGATCTTTTCAGTAAATGCCCCAAGACTGGGCCCTTAGCCAAGGCAACAGCAAAAAAACTGATTGGTGAGATTGTGTGCAGGTATGGTGTCCCTGAGGTACTGGTCTGTGTTGCTGATGTCTGTGGGGTGTCAGTGCCAGAAGTACTACAAGTGGTGTCAGAAGTGCTACAAGAAGGACGCATTTGTTACTATATATATATATATATATATATATATATATTAGTAACAATGTCAACAATAAGTAGGAATAGCAAATGAGCATATTACGAGGCGAGTTTGGCGGTGTTGCCCTTTGACTTTGGATACAGAGGGTTAATTATGTCTAAAACAAAACAAAAACAACTTTTCTTCTTTGGACTCTGGGGGTACACAAGCACATGCCACAAATAATGGGAGGGGAAGAATGGACTCACTGGACCAATTCCTGCAACACCATACAGTGGCTGCAGCTGCAAACGCCAGACTTGCACCATAATAAATTGTGTGAGGGTGTATAGCATTGACTGTCCACAATGCAATTGGTCAACAGAAGCATAGTTTATATATAGAATTGTTACAGCAACTATGTGTTTGTCTGACAGTCATACAGATCAAAGGCAAGATTAGGTGGTTGCATACTATACTCCTCTAATCCAGTATTTCTCAAACCCAGTCCTCAAGACCCATAACAGTGCATGTTTTCCAGGTGACAAGGGAAATAATTATACCACAAGTGGATCTGTTACAAGGTGTCAGACAGTAATGCATACACCTGTGCTAAAGCAAGGAGATTAGGAAAACATGCACTGTTAGGGGTCATGAGGACCAGGTTTAAGAAACAATGCTCTAATCCACATAAAATGCTCTTTGATAGAGGTCAATTTAAATTTCATGCGAATGAGAGAGCGTACTCCTAATATACCAAAGAGTAGTAACAAAAAATGAAACCTACATATCCTCAAGAAGAGCAGGAGAGAGAGAGCAATAAACAACAAATAAACTGCAAAAGAATAGTGGTAACAGGAGAATTAAAAAAACAAACTTGGAGCACCAGGAAAAGGTGTGTGACAGATGCCCTAAGCAAATGGAGGGCAAAGTGGACAACTTTAAATAAGTCTCCTAAGTTGAACTCTGATGAAAAAGCTTCACAGGAATTACCCTCTACACTTGAGGCTATGATTTCACTTTGCAACAGGGTGGATCTTCATTTCCGCGAGAGGGCCTTTGAGAGGGATGCTTCCCGACGTACTACGACTAGACCTGCACCTCACTTTTCTCATCCAGGTCCGGTAGATGAGCCCATGCAAATCGGGCGCTCCCGTCTGACCCCAGAGGAATGCGACAGGAGACTCAATAACAAGTTGTGCCTATACTGCACTGATCCAGGTCATCTCTTGAACTCCTGCTCCAAAAGGCCGGGAAATGCCAGACCCTAACCTGCTTCGGAGAGGTCAGATTAGGGCTTTCCAAAACCTCTCCCTCCATTAAAACTCCCAGTATCTGTTCCTTTCCTGTTACCCTCTACGGGCCCTCAGGTCCCATTCTTACCTCTGCCCTCCTGGACTCAGGAGCAGCTGGGAATTTTATCTCCTTTTCTTTGGTTTCACAGGCTTCCATACCAACTGTGCCTCTGGAGATTCATGTTTCCATCACGGCCATAGACGGCTCCCGAATTGCTAATGGTACTGTGGAACTTCGTACCCAACCAACCATCTTGCAAGTTGGAGCTCTTCATTGTGAAGAAATCACTTTCCATCTGCTTCCCTCTACCATGACTGCCATCATCTTGGGCCTACCCTGGCTCCAGCAGCACTCCCCCCAGATAAACTGGTCCACTTCTCAACTTCTCTCTTTGGGTCCTGTGTGCTTCCAGAAGGGTCTTACTCGAGTGCAACCTCTCCGAGCCATTTCTAGGTCACTTCAATCCACAACTCTACCCGAGCACTATCATTCCTTCTTGGATGTGTTTGATAAAGTTCGCTCTGAACATCTGCCACCCCATCGCTCATGGGACTGTCCCATTGAACTCCTGCCCGGGAAGATTCCTCCTCGAGGTCGAGTATACACATTATCATTACCTGAGACCTCCTCTATGTCAGAGTATGTTAAGGAGAACCTGCTACGCGGTTTTATCAGACCTTCTTCATCCCCTGCCGGAGCAGGCTTTTTCTTTGTGAAAAAAAAAGACGGATCTTTAAGTCCATGCATTGACTATCGTGGATTTAATGCTATAACAATAAAAAACCGTTATGCCATCCCACTCATCACTGAGCTCTTCGATCGGGTCAAGGGGGCTCGTATCTTCACCAAGCTGGACCTAAGAGGCGCCTATAATCTTATTCGGATCAGAGCCGGAGACGAGTGGAAGACGGCATTTAATACACGTGATGGTCATTACTATGCAATGCACCTGCTGTATTCCAAAGTTTTGTTAATGAAATATTCAGAGATCTGCTCTATGTTTGTGTCGTGGTGTACTTAGACGATATTCTAATCTTCTCTCCTAACCTCACATCCCATCGTCTCCATGTGGCAGAAGTCCTCTCCAGGCTACGCCTAAACCACCTGTTCTGTAAACTGGAGAAGTGCTCCTTCGAATTTGACCAAATACCATTCTTAGGTTACATCGTATCCGGATCTGAACTATAAATGGACCCAGACAAGGTGAAGGCAATCTTGGAATGGCCCCTTCCATTGGGCTTGAAACCTATCCAGCGGTTCCTTGGCTTCGCCAATTATTACAGGCGCTTCATCCTGGGCTACTCCACCATTGTAGCACCCATTGTGGCTCTTACACGGAAGGGTTCCAACCCTAAATCCTGGCCATCAACCGTTGTAGAAGCCTTCAACTTCCTCAAAAAAGCCTTTGCCTCAGCACCCATTCTCAGACAACCCGACTCCTCCTCTCCATTCTTTTTAGAGGTCGATGCTTCTAACGTGGGCATTGGAGCTGTGCTCTCTCAAAAATCTCACCTCTCCCACCCACCTAGGTGCCTGCTGCAGACCTACTTTACCGCAACTTTCTCTCTATATGGACTCAAGATCATGTCTCCAAAAGTCCTCCACACGATATATATTGGCTGCTGATAAGAGACGTCTGGTACTCCCCATCTTTAAAGTTTGAGATCGGGTGTGGCTGTCCACCAAAAATATACGCCTCAAAGTTCCTTGTATGAAGCTGGCTCCGCGGTTTATTGGTCCATATACTATCTCTTAAATCATCAATCCAGTTTGCTTCAGGTTACGCTTACCAACTTCTCTCCGTATTGTCAATTCTTTTCATGTCTCTCTTTTGAAACCACTGAGGATCAATCGATTCTCTTCAACGTCCTCTTCTATCATCCCTACTGCACATCAAGAGGAGGAGTTTGAACTTAAACAAATTCAAGTATTGTAAAGGCGGCCTGAAATACCTGGTAGACTGGAAGGGCTTCGGCCCTGAGGAACGCTCCTGGGTTCGTGCTTCTGATGTCCATGCCCCTTGCCTGTTGGAGAAATTTCATAAAAAGTTTACTACAAAACACTGCAGTAGATGTGCGGTGCCTGTCTTTAAAGGGGGGGGGGTACTGTCACCCGCCGGGGTATCGGGCAGCTCACCCGAACCCCGGCAAACTTACCTGGCTCCAGCGGTCCGCTCCGTCCCGGGCGCCGCCATCTTGTGTTCGGGCGCAGACCTGCAACTTATAAAATCTATGACTGCCCTCCTATTGGCCAGACAATCCTGGTGCCAAATACAAAAGGCACTTCCTCCAAACCTTCAGTGCCTGTTCCTCAGTTGCCTTTGGGTACCAAAGAAGTGACTACTAGTTTCCTATATACTCGTCTGCAAAGCTGACACTCTATTCAAGTCCGGCTACTCTACTTGTCTGCAAAGCTGACTCTATTCAAGTCCAGCTACTCTACTCGTCTGCAAAGCTGACACTCTATTCAAGTACCTGCTACTCTACTCGTCTGCAAAGCTGACACTCCACTCTGGTACCGACTATTCTATTGTACTCGTCTGCAAGGCTAACACTTCTATCAAAGTTTCTCTACTCTCCTGCGCTTCCAAGAGGGTCTCGCTCAGTACTCTGGCAGGGGCCGCGAGCTGACGCAGCTAAGACTATACTGCTTTGCGTCAGTTCCTGGCGAACACCATCTGCTCGTTAGACTCCGCACCCTGTTAGTGTAACGCTAAACTGTGCAGATCCTAGGATTCGCATTGTAAAGACTCGTGATTATTTGAGACCGTGACACTTACATATGGGAGGGGGAATATAGATAGTGTTTCTTGGCCTGTGAACCATATTCCTCCCATGGTGGTTGCGGAATGCACATTAGAGATGGATAAAACGCAAGAAAATGTTTTGTCCTTGCACACGGATTTGTTTGAAAATAGACCATATAGAAATTTAAATAATCTCTCACTAATTATAGAAATAACAAAATAGTAAAATTATTATAAAGCTACCTATTATTTTACAGCAAAGTCAAAATGAAAAGCCAGTTGAACATCCACAGAATAAACAGAATCTACTCTAGGCATTCCAACAATAAAACTGTAAATATATTTGGATTTTTGTACAGAATGCTACCACCTTGCCTTTCCCAATCACAGCGTTCTAAAAGTCCTCAGCAAAATGCATATTAACACATACACGTAAAATTCTGCCACTTACATATGTCCCCATTTATAAATAACAGAGAGGTGGTCGCCTAGTCCTGCACCACAGTGTATACATGCCACACATAAAGTAGGGTCTGTGCTCTTCTCACAGCCTGTGCATTCAGAAAAGGTGTCAGGGAATCCTTTATTGTTACTGGCATCCTAATTGCAACTCGGAGTATTAGAAACGGATCTTTGTACATCAACTGTTTGATGTGCTGGCACAGCAGTGATAAATGTAAAAAAGCAAACAAACCACACTTATTTGGTTTAGATTGTATTGAGAAGATATGACATTTATAGTGAACCCATCCTGAACCATTGGTAGACTTATATACATATAGCTTAAAATACCTTGCTATATCTGTATGTTTCAAGCTTATTACTGCTCATCAATGCAAGATATGGAAAAATGATCTGTATGTTGTAGGTTTTGTAGTGAAGCCATGCAAGGTAAATATTAAGGTGAGGTGGGTAGTTAGGAGCCAAAATGTCTTTTTAAGTGTTCAATTCTCTTTTAAGAAGCTTATTACTGTATTGTAATGTACATTTGGAGGTCAATCTGCTTTTGCATAAAAACCAAGTTGCCAGTCCACATAACCACTGGCATGAACTGTGTTGGAATTCAAGGTAAAGTTGATAAAACATACTGCCTCCTGTCCCATCCTGGTGTGAGTGATCCCCATTTACCATTTTTTCCATTGCCATTTAAACATTACCCAATAGTCCACCCACTACGTCGATCCAGCAATGACCTGGCATATATTATATAAGAGCAATGATTTCTACTTCCAGACAATATGTCAGTATATTGGTGGCCCAGGAAAACAATTATTATTATTATGATTCGTAAGGCACCACAGTGATTCGTAGCCCCAGGCCGTGGGGAAGCAGGGCATATATAAAAAGGGGAACAAATAAGTTAGGCAAAAAAAAAATGCAGACATAAAAACATATGGTAGAGAAGGCCTTGGTCATTTGAGATCTTACAATCTAGTACAAAAAAGAAAATGCTGAGACAAGAATTGCAGAATAGAGAGGAGATTGTATGTCATGATGCTGGCAGCTTCCAGGAAAGGAAACCAATGGGCTGGGTTAGCTATCCGAGATACACCACTACTGGCCAAGCTGCTTAGTCCTGAGCAGAGTGGTCGTGAGGTACAAGCTGAAGACAAATGACTGTAGAAAGTAGAATAGTGATGGACAAAGCCAAAGTCAAGCGATTGGAGAAGATAGAATAGTGGGGATGAACACGAGGTTGAAGTATTGGAGAAGGTAAAATTGTGATGTATATTGAAACAAAACAAGTCTTCTTCAAAACACAAGCAGAGAAATCCAAAACAAAATTTTGCTGAACTAATTGTCTTTATTAAGGCTACAAACAGGTGAGATAAATGTTCTGACTTCACCTTTTCACTGAAGGGCTCATTGCAGAGTAAAGAAAGCTGTGCAATAGTCCAGATGAGGTGGCTAGGATGATTGCTATTCTTTGCAAAGTGCTGATTACAGGAACTGAGAGAAGGTGCATTATGAATTGTTTTCTGTCAGCTGTCATCTGGAGTTAGTGTTCTAAATCCTCACAGTGCCCCATTTTTAGGATCAGACTCTGTATGCAACCCTCTAGGCTTGCCAGGATTCAGCCTGAAGAATTTGATTAGCAGTTCAGGTGCATGAACATTGGTTGCCTTAATCCAAGAGCGGTCTTCAGGACCGAAGCCCTTCTCTCACAGATCCACGAGAGTCAAGGACCAAGTCAATTATTTATTCTTGGTGGCCCTCTGCCTCTACTGCAGGAGGAGGTACCACCACTTGTCTAGGAAACGGATCCTTCACCAAAAATGTGGAACGCAGGATGGATCCAAAAGGAAGGTGGTAGCCATAGCCTGTATGCTACTGATGAGCATAGGCCTCAGTTTGAAAGAGGACATTTCCTTAGGGTGGTGTTTCGTGTGAAGAGCCACCCTTTATTGCCCACTGAGAACACTGGTCCATTCCATTTCCTGTGGTCCGCAAATCATTTTATGGTTAGCTATGAATGTCTTCAACTGCTCCTGTAGATTTTTCCACAGACCCTGGAAATCCTGCACATATTTGTCTGCCAAAGGAACCCCAGAGGTGGCATGTGAAGATGGAATGACCAAAAGATGGAACCCATGTTTAACATAGAAATAGGATATCTATGTGAAGTCCTGCACCAGGTTGTTGTGTTAGAACTCTGCCCATGCAAGCAACTGGGACCAGTCATTCTGGGCAACTGAGACAAAGTACAGCAGGAACTGTTCAAGGGCTTGGTTGGCACACTCTGTCTATACGTTTGACTGGGGGTGGTACCCAGGCAAGATGCTGAGTGAAATTCCCAGCCCCTTGCAGAAGGCCCTCCAGAATATTGCCATGAACTGATCCCCTCTGTTGCATACTATTTTCACGGGAAGTCCTTGCAGTCAGAACACTCCCATGGTGAAGATCTGGGAGAGTTGAAGTGCCGACGGCATATTCTTCAAGACTGTATTCTTCAAGTGGACTTGCTTGGAGAAGTGTTCCACTACCACCAGGATAGTGATGTTGCCTTCAGAGCTGGGGAGGTCAGTGATGAAATTCCCAGATACATGGGTCCATGCCCTCTGAGAAATAGAGAGGGGCATCAAGAGCACAAAAGACATTGTCTGTTGTACCTTGGTGCGTGCACAAGTAGTGAATGATTGAACGAAAGAAGCAACATTCTTCCTGACAGTGGGCTAACAGAATTCTCGGAGGGCCAAATCAGTAGTCTTCCTGATACCAGGATGCCCTGCCAATTGTAAGTTATGTCCTCATTGCAGATCCTGCAGCAGAGTGAAACAAACATCTGTCCTACCGTTGCCTTGGGCACCTTGCCGAGTGCTGCCATTGCAAGTTGGATCCTGTCCAGCATCTCCAAATACATGGCCGCTCCCAGAAACAAGCCAGAAGGAATAATGGGTTCACCCTTCATTATGGATCGTTCAGGAGAGTACTGCTTGGAGCATGTGTTGGGCTTGACGTTGTTGGACCCAGGTTAGCATGTTAAAAGGAAGTTGAAGTGGGTTAGAAATACCACCCACTGGGCCTGACAAGAGTTCAACCACTTGGCCCCCTGAGGATATTGCAGGTTCTTGTTGACAGTGAGAATGGAGATAGAATCTGGCCCCTTCCAGAAGATAAAGTAAAATGTGCACTATTGCGCTTGACTGGTGTGCAAATATTGTGTGTGTGTGCTGCATACATGGGTTCCTCCATCTAGTAATCCTAGAAAAAGTTATATTAAATCTTTATGTGGCTGTGGAGCACTGTTTGTAATGGGTTGACCTTGCGTTTTATTGGATCTATGGTCCTTGGGTTTGGGTGTGAGGATGCAAGTGTAGTCCTTGAGGTTGGATGAGTCTCTAGTTTCCAGTTTTTCTCTGTGGTGATGGAAGAGAGTCTAATTAGGAGGATGGATAAGGGTAGAGTGTAAAAGAAGGTGACTGAGAATGTGGATAGGGATAGCAGATATTGTATGTGTTGGCTTTACATAAAAAGAAGAGGTGATGCTTAAAGTGTGGTAAAAGTAGGGATGTGCACCGGCCACTTTTGGTGTCTCGTGTTTTGTGTTTTGGGTTCAGATTTGCTTGATGTTTTTGGTTCAGATTTGTTTCGCAAAACACCTGTCGAAAGGTTTTGGTTCGGATTTAAGGTTTTGGATCCGGATTTATTTTGAAAAAAGCATAAAAAGTTCCCAAAGTTTTTAGGCTTATTTTCACTCCTACGCTATTATTAACCTCAATAACATTCAATAACAATCATTTCCACTAATTTCCAGTCTATTCTGAACACCCTCACACATCACAATATTGTTTTTAGTCCAAAGCGTTTCACCGAGGTAGCTTTCTGGACTGCATAGTGGAGTGGTCCCGGTACCCAATTTGGTACCGGGGCCACAATATATCACCCTCAACTGGTCTCAATTCCACCAAAAAAGTATCTGGACTGCGTAGTGGAGTGGTCCCCACAATATAATAAAAAATCCCTCAACTGGTCTGAATTCCACCAAAAAAGTATCTGGACTGCGTAGTGGAGTGGTCCCCACAATATAATAAAAAATCCCTCAACTGGTCTGAATTCCACATATGGCGGACAGATGGCGGACACCGGATGGACGTCTAAAACCAACATAGCAGTTAAGGGCGCAGTTCTTTTTTGTGACTGCACAAACAATTAACGTAGTAATAGAAATGACAGTTTTGGTTTTTTTTTAAATATAGAAAGAAAGAAGGTAGTACTAGAAATGGCAGTTTTTTGTTTTTTTTTTAAATAGAGAAAGAAAGAAGTTAGTAATAGAAAATGGCAGTTATTCGAATCCCCAGGAGATTCTAAGTGGGGTGAGCCACAGAGAGATTATTTCCCTCAGTTTCTCTAACAGGTTATCAGTGTTGTGCCTCTTCTTAAAACCTGTGATACATAACTACACACACTCGGCAAAGCTTTTACAAATTATCTGCGGCACAGGAGAGTACCACTGGACTGTACTTTAATAGCAGTACCTATTATTTTTGGGTACAGCAACAGTGAATGATCGTAGTTAGACTTTTAAATAGCAGTACAAGCTAGATTTTTTAACATTTTGTAATTTTTTTTTTCCAATTATTTTTGGAAAATGTTTTATTTTTTTTTATTTTTTTTTTAATTAATTTTTTATAATTTTTTTTATAAATTTAAATTTGTTTTTTTAGAACTTTTGGATAACTTGGAAATAACAATGCCCTTAGCAGAACAGACCACAGGATACAGAAAGAAAGAAGGTAGCAATAGAAATGGCAGTTCCTCTTCTTTAGAACTGCACAAACAGTGATGAAAATGAAGGTGGAGCTGGTGGCATGTCAATCTCCTGACCAGCAGGTCTTTGCACCGCTGTAGACTTGTGTCCGCCGGAAACAGAGACACAACATACGCTTTAAACCGAGGATCGAGAACAGTGGCCAGAATGTATTCCTCTGACTTTAAAAGACTGACCACCCTCGGATCCTGGCAAAGCGTACGAAGGGCTTCATCCACAAGAGCTACATGCTTGGTGGAATCGCAATGGTGTACCAGCTCCTCCCTCACTTTCTCCAGCTGCTTCTGCAAAAGCCTGATCAGGGGAATCACCTGACTCAAGCTGGCAGTGTCGGAACTGACTTCTCGTGTGGCAAGTTCAAATGGCTGCAGAACCTTGCACAACACGGAAATCATTCTCCAGTGCGCTTGACTCAGGCGCATCCCCACTCCTTTTCCTATGTCGTAGGTGGCTGTGTAGGCTTGAATGGCCTTTTGCTGCTCCTCCATCCTCTGCAGCATATAGAGGGTGGAGTTCTAGCACGTCACTACCTCTTGTTAATTTAGATTGCAAGGCTTGTAAATACTTTGAAGATAAAAAAAGCAGGCTGCACAGACTGTGGAGCTAGAAAGTGAAATTAAATGGACCACATTACTTTGGTGGCTATCTATGCCCCCCCCCCCTCCCCGCCCTACACTTCTAGTTGAATAAAAAAAAAAGCAGCCTGCATAGACTGTAGAACTAGAAATATACAAAGAAATGGACAAAGGCAGTTTGGTATCTGTCTGCATCAGATCCCCTCTCCACTAGGAGTAAAATAGAAAACTATTCAGCCGTTATATAATCTAGAATTTAAATAGAAATTGAGAAAGGCAATTTGGTATCTTTCTGCATCATAATCATCAACATCCTTCTCAGCGCCAGCTACATCAATATCCTCCTCCCGGTGTACAACATTCACACCTTCATTAGCCAAATCTGTAACTGGACTGTGGGTGATCCTTCCAGCATATGCAGAGGGCGTGCTGCAAATGGTGGAAGGAGCCACCTCTTCCCGTACAGTGATGGGAAGGTCAGGCTTTGCAACCACCAACACCCTTGGACTCGCCTTGGGGATTTGTGATAATTTCTCTTTAGAAGGCAGAGTTGTTTGCTGTGTTGTTGCTGACAGCATAACTCTCTTAAATTTTTTGTAGGGGGGGGAGGAGGGCTTAGTTCCTTGGGTGAAGCTGAACCACTAGTCATGAATACGGGCCAGGGCCTAATCCGTTCCTTGCCACTGCGTGTCGTAAATGGCATATTGGCAACTTTACGTTTCTCCTCAGATGATTTTAATTTCTTTTTTTATTACTTTTACTGAACTTGGGCTTTTTGGATTTTACATGCCTTGTACTAGGAGATTGGGCATCGGGCTTGCCAGACGACGTTGTTGGCATTTCATCGTCTATGTCATGACTAGTGGCAGCAGCTTCAGCATTAGGAGAAAGTGGGTCTTGATCTTTCCCTACTTTATCCTCCAAATTTTTGTTCTGCATTATATGTAGCACAAGAGAGTGTACCCCGAAGCCATACACACTCGGCAAAGCCTTTAAAAATTATATGCGGCACAGGAGAGTACCACTGGACTGGAGTTATACAGCAGTACCACTGGACTTATACTGCAGAATCAGTGAAATTTGTAATATGGCAGTAACAACAATGGACTTATACTGCAGAATGAGTGAACTTTGTAATATAGCAGTACCAATGGACTTATACTGCAGGATTGTTTTGGGATATTTTTTTTTTTTTTTTTTTATAATTACTTTTTTTGTAATTTTTTTTTATTTGGGAATAATGGGGAAATAACAATGCCCTTAGAAGGACAGAGCACAGGACACAGCACCACTGGACTGAACAGGACACAGCACAGGACCCAGCAGCACCACTGAACTCAGAAGGACAGAGCACAGGACACAGTACCACTGGACTGAACAGGACACAGCACAGGACCCAGCAGCACCACTGAACTCAGAAGGACAGAGCACAGGACACAGCACCACTGGACTGAGCAGAACACAGAGCACAGCACAGAACTGAACAGCACGAGATATAGCAGGACAGAGGACCACCTAACACACCCTCCCTCTACCCTGATCAATGCCTGAGTGAAGATGGCGGCGACTAGCAGGGAATTTATAGGATCCGAGTATCGCGAGATCCGACAGCGGGATTGTGATTCAGAGCCTCGGTTTCAGTTTTGCAATTGGCGGGAATACCCGGATCTGTCTCGGATCCGGCTACGATCGGCAACGTTCGGGTGGGCTCGGATTTCAGAAATCCGAGTGCGCTCATCTCTAGGTAAAAGTAACATGTAGTTAAATGTATAGCTTCGTGAAATATAAGAGATGACAGGAAATAAATATGTGGGTATGTATATCAGTAGATGGACAGATAGATGCAAGATAGATGTATAGATATGAGATAGGTAGATGGACATATAGATAGATAGATAGATGGATGGATATATAGATAGCATATAGTTATTGATGCAAAATCAGACAAACACAGATGCTAAGTATAAATATAGAAAGAAGAATTAGGCTGAATGAAATAAAAGGGAATAAAAAATAGAAAAGTATAGAAAGTAAGATGATGTATGTGAATGGATGAATAAAAATGTAAATATAATTAAAAGTAGATGTATAAAATTAGAAATACAATAGAAAACGAAAGAAATCAATTGTAATTATAGAAATGAACGACTGGGAACACTGAGAAAAAGAGGAAAATAGAAAACACAGTAAACAATCAAATCAGAACAAAGCACAACAACAGAAGATAGACAAAAAATAGAAAATGAAGAATAAAAAGTACAAAATGTGTAATAAATAATAAATTATAAATAAAAAAATGGACTTTTACTAGTTATCAATTAGGCAGCCTCTGGAGATACTTGTAGGGCAGGGCTCTGATTGGCTGCTTTCTGTAATTAAGGCAGGAAGGGCTTAACCTCCATGCCGGTTATAGCGTTCACAGTCTGTGCTGTTGCTGACCTGCTGTTTGTCTCCTAACTTTGGCTGACCTTCTGTTGTGACCCTTGCCTGTACCTTGGACCTAGCCTGTTTGCCTGTTGCCCTGACCTTTTGCTTGAATACTGGACTCCGCTGTTTCTCTTGTGACCCTGACCTCTGCTTGAATACCGATTTTATTATTATTATTTATTTATAAGGTGCCACAAGGTTTCCGCGGAGTCGAACACAGTACAAACAATGGACAATACAGGGATTAAGAGTACAGAACAATAAACGAGTAATACCAAGACTTCAGAGGCTACAGGCAAAGCAACTATATTGAAGTTGGAGCAGAAGAGAAGGTAGATAGACAGGAGGGAGAAGGGCCCTGCTCATAAGATCTTACATCCTAAAGGGAGGGCAAACAGACGGCCGGCACAAAGGGAGTCAGAGGAGGGGAGCAAGCGCACCCCTCTTCAGAGGAGGAGCCAGGAGATGAGAGCGAGCATTGAGAGAGGGTTAAGTTGAAGGCTGGTAGGCTTTGAGGAAGAGATGAGTTTTGAGTGCCCGTTTGAAGAAGCACAAGTTAGGGAACAAACGGATGGAGCATGGGAGGTCATTCCAGTGCAGGTAGCAGCTCGGGAGAAGTCTTGAATTCTGGAGTGGATTGGGGTGATCAGAGTGGAGGAGATGCGACGGTCATTGGCCGATAGCAGGGACCGGTCGGGAGTGTGGATGGAGAGGAGATTGGAGATAGACGAGGCAGTAGAGTGGGAGAGGGCCTTGTAGGTGAGGGTAAGAAGTATGAAAATGATTCGGCAGGGGAAGGGGAGCCAGTGTAAGGCAAGGCAGAGAGGGGAGACTGAAGAGGAGCGGCGAGAAAGGAAGATAAGCCTCGCAGCCGCATTGAGTATAGAACAAAGGGGGGCGAGGCGAGAACGGGGGAGGCCGGTGAGGAGAAGATTACAGTAGTCCAGCCGGGAAATGATAAGCGCAGGGATAATAGTTTTGGTTGCTTCATGAGATAGGAAGGGCCGGATGCGGGTGATGTTGCGAAGTTGTAAGTGACAGGATTGGGCAAGGGATTGAATGTGGGGGGAAAAAGAGAGGGGAGATTCGAGGGTGATGCTCAGGCAGTGGAGTTGGGGGACAGAGGAGATGGTGGAGTTGTTAACAGTGATGGAGAGATCCAGATGGGATGAGGACTTAGATGGAGGGAAAACAATGAGTTTGGTTTTTGCAAAGTTAATTTTGAGAAAGCGTGAGGACATCCAAGAGGAGATGCAGAGAGGCTGTCAGATACACGAGAGAGGAGGGGGGGAGGGGAGATCAGGAGAAGAGATGTAAAGTTGAAAATCATCGGTCTATAGGTGATACTGAAGACCGAATGAGGTGATGAGAGCACCTAGGGAGGTAGTATAGAGTGAGAAGAGTAGAGTAGAGGGCCAAGAACAGAGCCCTGAGGGACTCCTACAGGGAGGTCGGAGGGGGGGGAGATGAACCGGACATGGATACAGAGAAAGAGCGGTTGGCGAGGTATGAGGTGAACCATGTAAGGACAGAACCAGAGAGACAGAGAGAGTGAAGGGTCTGCAAGAGGAGGGGGTGGTCCACGGTGTCAAAAGCTGTGGATAGGTCCAGGAGGATGAGCAGGCAGATGACCCCTGGATTTAGCAGAGAGGAGATCATTAGTACATTGGTCAGGGTGGTTTCAGTAGAGTGGAAGGGGCGGAAGCCAGATTGGAAAGGGCCAAGGAGGGAATTGTCTGAGCGGTGACAGGTGAGGCGGTTGCAGACAATTCGCTCGAGAAGTTTAGAGGTGTAGGGGAGAAGAGAAATGGGGCGGTAGTTAGCAAGTGAGGTTGGATCAAGATTAGGTTTTTTTTAGAATTGGAGCGATAAGGGCATGTTTGAAAGAGGAGGGGACAGTGCCAGTGGATAGAGACAGGTTGAAGAGGTGAGCTAAGTGAGCACAGACAGTGGGGGAGAGGGAGCGAAGAAGGTTAGAGGGGATGGGATCCAGGTGGCAGGTAGAGGAGGAGAGGAAAGAATGAGGGAGTGGACTACTTCGCCCATAGTAGGGCGGAAGGAGCACCAGGGTGGGATGTGGGAGAAGGGAGGAGCGAAGAGAGTGGCAGGAGAGGAAAGGGAGGAGGAGATATCAAGTCGGGTGACCTCAATTTTGGAGGAGAAAAAGGAGGCAAAATCTGTAGCAGAGAGGGAGAGTGGGATAGGAGGAGGGGGAGGGGTGAGGAGAGAGGTGAACTTGGCAAAGAGGCGGTGGGGATCAGAGGACTGAGAAGAAATGAGGGACTTAAAGAAAGATTGTTTAACGAGGGAGAGAGGGGAGCAGTAGGAGGAGAAGATGAACTTGAAGGGAAGGAAGTCTGCCAGGGAGCGAGATTTTCTCCAGAGGCGTTCAGCAGCACGAGTGCACTTCTGGAGAAAGCAGGTGAAATTGGAGTGCAATCAAGGCAGTGGTGAGAGAGAGGCTATAGAGGGAGATGGCTTGGTCAGGGCTGACCAGGGAGGGAAGAGGGGATAATAGAGTTTCAAGAGAGGAGGAAAAGAAAGTACGGTAAACAGCATCAAGATTGCGCCTAGAGAGGGTAGTTTTAGGGTGGGGGGAAGCAGGGGAAGAGGACAGATTGAAGGAGAGTAGATGGTGGTCAGAGAGTGGGAAGGGAGAGTTGGAGAAGTCAAAGAGATCACATAGATGAGAGAACACAAGGTCAAGGGAGTGACCAAGTCAGTGGATGGGGGAGGAGGTCCACTGAGTGAGGCCAAGGGAGGAAGAAAGGGTGAGAAGTTTAATGGAGGCAGGGTCAGAGGGGAGATCAATAGGGATGTTAAAGTATCCAAGTATGATGGAGGGGAGATCAGAGGAGAGGTAGTGGGGAAGCCAGGCTGCAAAGGTGGCGAGAAAGAGGGAAGTGGGGCCAGGGGGTTCGGTATAAGACTGAGACACGGAGGTGAATGGAGGAGAAGAGGCGGATAGAATGGACTTCCAAGGAGGAGAAAGAGAGGGAAGGTTCAGAGGGAATGACCCGAAAGGTGCAGTTAGAGGATAGGAGGAGACCCACTCCCCCACCTGGACGGTCGTTCGGTCTGGTGGAGTGGGTGAATGAAAGGCCACCATGAGAGAGTGGCGGGGGAAGCAGTGTCAGTAGAAGACAGTCAGGTTTCGGTGATAGCAAGGAGGTTAAGAGAGTTGGAGATGAAGAGGTCATGGATAGCCATCAGTTTGTTGCGGATAGATCTGGAGTTCCAGAGGGCACAGGAGAAGGGGAGGGAGGCAAGGGGAGTGATGTGGAGGAGACTGGCAGGGTTGACGGAGTGAGGTGGAGCATTAAGGTAGGGATGGGGAGGGAGGCTAGGGGAATTGAGGGAGTGGAGGAGAGCAGGCCCGAGCCGCGGCCTACAGTGATTGAATCCTGCTGGGCGGGGAAGGTGCAGCATCAGGAGGCAGCATCAGGAGCTGGATCGACATGCATCAGCATCCAGATGATCTCATGGGTTACCGAATGCTGGGGTTATGTGTCGTTCATCCACAGCTTCTATGGCCATTGACCTGACTTTAGGAATCAGAGCGAAGTGCAAGTCTATAAAATTCTCCATCACTCCAAAGCCCAAGAAGGCCTCAGTATCAACGGAGCAGGCCCCCCAGGAGATTGTGATGGATAGCTCAAATTAAAGAATGGCAAGTGGAGAAAAAATAGAATAATGTTTCCCAGACTTGCCTTCTGTTGCCTCTCCAGGGAGGTAGGAAGGTCCCGACAAGTGAGCTCATCCTCAATTGGGTCCACCAATAAATTCTGAAAGGAGGCAAGAAGTGCCTCATCAGTCCATCAGGTCTCTGCTGCAAAAAAAAAAATTGATGGCATACCAGACAACTGAGTGACCAGATAGTTAAATCTGGCTCAGTCTTGCGGAAGCATTGGTGGTGCGACCTGGAGTGTCAAAGATTAGTCTCAACAAGCTGAGATTTTGTGGTCAGGTGGTTGAGTTGGGTGATCAGTCACTTATAGCAAACAATAGCTACAAGGACAGCTTGTTTTAGTATGCCAATGTATCTTTGAGCGGTTTTGCAATGAGTCAATCCATAGCTCTACACCAGAATGGTCCATGTTTGTGCAAGAGCAAAATGTCACTGTGCTGTCAGCTCACAGGAATTAACCACTTGCATTGGGTAGTAATGAGAGACACACCACATCCGGCCAAGCCACTTAGTCCTGCAAGGATTGGTCATGAGGTACAAGCTGAAATCAAAAGATTGTTAAAGGTAGAATAGCGATGGTTGAAGACAAAGACGAGGTATTGGAGAAGTCAGAATATGGGGGGATGAAGCCAAGGTCGAAGGATTAGAGAAGGTAGAATTGTGAGGTACAATCAAACAAAACAATTCGTCTTTAAAGCACAAGCAGAACTGAGGGACTTTATAAAGGCTATAAACAGTTGTGAGGGGCTGATTGCAGAGTAAATAAAGCTGAACAATAGTCCAGGTGAGGTGACTAGAAAGATTGCTGTTCTTAGCAGAGTGCTGATTACAGGAATAGAGTTATTTGTAGCTGTCATGGTGAACTGTTTTCTGACCGCTGTCATCTGGAACTAGTGTTGTTAGTCCTCACATTGGACAGTTGTAAGGGTGTAGAAGTCTGAGTAGAAAAGGCAGAAGTAGGGTTAGCTCTAAAAAACAGATGGGTTTTCAAAAAAGATTTAAAGGATGGGGGAGATTCTGATTGGGCATGAGATATTTTGTAGGCGGGGTGAGAGTAGTTATCAGCGATTAGGTGACGTGAAAGTCAGTATGGATCTAAGAGGAAGGGAAAGTATTTTGAGATAAAATTTTAGATAAATGAAGTCATAGTGCTTGGGTGAATAGTTTGAATTTAATTCTGAAGGATATGGGGAGCCAGGGTAAGGATTTGCAGAGTGGTGTAGCAGACGTGAAGCAGAGAGATAGGAAGATCAGTCTTTCCACAGCAAGGTTAGATTTCAACCAGGGCCCTATCTGTTTGGAGTTTGTGTGTTCTCCACATGTTTGTGTGGTTTTCCTCCAGGTGACCCCACTTTCGTCACACACTCCAAAAACATACTGGTAGGGTACTTGGCTTCTGACCAAATTAACCCTAGTAGGCGTGTTTGTGTTATAGGGAATTTAGATTTTAAGCTCCACTGAGCAGGGACTAACGTGAATGATTCAATAGTCTCTGTAAAATGTTGCGTTATATGTAGACACTATATAAATAACTGTTAATAAATAAATTAATAAATATATAAATTGAAGCGGGTATAGATGGTGAAAGCAATACCAAACAGGAGATTGCAGTAGTTGTGGCGGAATATGATGAATGGATAAATGTTTTGGTTTTGGATATGCAATTTTTTGAAGGTGGAGGCAACAGGACAGATTTGGGAAAGAGACTGGATATGGAATAAATAGCAATAGAGCACGTTCCCTGGTTACTCAATTTGCAATAATTTCCATCCTTTGGTATCCCAGTGCATAATATAACCCATTGTCTGGTGGCAATTTTAAAATAGACTACATTCTATGTTGGTCAACTATTCAAAAGAGCCAATAATAAGGTCTCCCATTGTACCATAGCACCCATTCCCTAGAGTGAGTGCTGAGATTAGAGAAGCACTCACACAGACTAAATATTCCTGCTGTTTCATGGAGCTGCTACCAACCTACTGGCTCACAGCATCCCTGTTTACTCTCCTAGAGTTCAGTGCTAGGGAGGAAATTCAATTTTAGTTTAGTGTATTGTCCCGTACAACTGAAATTCAGTGAAGGACAAGAAACAGATCTGTTATCAGCCAATAAATAGGTGGCAACCAGGGGCAAACGCAGGATTTGTAGAGGGGGGTTTCCACACCATGCCACCAGTGGGCGTGACAAGCAGGGCCGGATTAACCCGAGGTCTAACTGGGCTATAGCCCAGGGGCCTCGGGCATCCAGGGGGCCCTTCAAACTCCTCAGCAGCATTATTGATGGGGCGGGGGCGGGGGCGCCCCCGGCCCGATCGATGCTGCTGAGTACTGTCAGTGCAGTCCTCCGTCCCGGCGCGCTGTAGTCTGCTTACTGAGGAGATCTCGCGAGAGTTCATGAACTCTCGCGAGATCTCCTCAGTAAGGAGCTTACAGCGCGCCGGGACGGAGGACTGCACTGACAGGTAAGTGCTTGGGGGGGGGGGTCCTCGCGGGGGGTGGGGGGCGGCGGACAGCTCACATTGGGGGCCTCGCGGGGAATGGAGGGCCCCTTAGCCCAGGGGCCTCCATTCCCTTAATCCGGCCCTGGTGACAAGCATGCATGGGTTCATGGCTATAATTTTAGACAGTGTTTGGCTAATCTCCAACTGTTCCTAACTCCATAATATACATGGCCAATGCTGCGTGCACTACTGTTAGGTGCATGCAGCTCTCCCTTTTCAAGCAGAGCCATGTGAAGCAGTGCCCCAGGCTTGGAGGGGGGTTGTCAGGCACTAGGAACCCCTCCCCCTCCCCTCGGTTTGCCTATGGCAACTTTGTAACCTGGCGATAGCTCTCAGTCTGTGTGAGTGTGGTGGGGGAGGGCCCAAGGAAGCTTGATACACCCTATAAATATAGGGGAGGCAGCAGCAACCCAGGCCCATCCCTGCATATATCTTATTTGAACTCTTAACAACATTTTTCCTTGCAAATATATACATGACTGGCAGGAGTAGTCCTATAAGGCAAATGGAGTCAGATGTCTCAGACAGCCATTTTTTGGGCAGCACATTGTAGGGATTTAATTTCTAAACATTTACATTCCTTGCTACAAATGAATAATCTTATGAGTAGATCTAATAATAAAAATGACAATTTTTGGCACTACAGATGATTATGTTTATGGCAGCACATGTAGTGCACATACAGCAGGTGTCTCAGTGCACAGTTGCCTGTATTAAACTGACTTGGCACCAGGTTATCTCATTTGATGAAAATATGTAGCTTTTTTTTTTTTTAAATAAAGTTTATTCAGATTTTTGTCAAAAATAAAACGGTACAGCATTTGTTATGGTCAAACAATTCATAACAATATTAACAAGAGTTTGCAACACAGGTGAGGCATAGAACTCGGAGCCACCATAAACGTAGTGGTCCGCAGGATTAGTAATGTGCAGGTAAACGAGAGTCAAAAGAGATATGGTTATGAAATATCCGGGGTACCATGAGGGGAAGCAGGAGAGGGGGAAAGGGAGAGGAAATAGTGGAAGTGGAAAATAGAGGAGAGGCAGTTTGGGGGGGGGGGGGGAGGAGGGAATGTTAGTAAGGGGAAGAGCAAAGAAGAAGGAGGAAGGGGAAGCAGAGCCTAGCAAGACTTAGCGCTAACAATTACTAAAGTACATTATTTTCATTCTTTAAGAAAGGGAATGTGTAGCAGAGAAGTGATCTTGCCACCTGTGCCATGTGGAGAGAAATTTGTAGGGGCGATCATTAACTACACTAGTCATGTGCTCTAGGTTGTGTATTTGCCAAAATATGTAGCTTTTTATTGACATCCTCCTTTACTTTCCAACACAGTTTACTTAAATGACCGCTCAGCTCAAATACAGGGCTGGTGGGCACAATTTTCCCTTGCTGTGTACACAGACTTATGGCTCTCTGTGCTATCAATAGCCACTACCTCAGACATACTTGAGCTGAGCATCAGAAGATTATCAGCAGACCAGACTTGAGCTGACACAGCAATTGGTCTCACTCTAGTATCAGTCGAACATGTAAGAGTTGAAGGGGTATACGTTTTGTAAACAAAGACAGTCTCTGCACTAATCATCACAATCTACAACCTGTTCCCTTCATCCTATTCTCTACCGACTTCTCCACTCCATCTCACCCATAATCACCTCTAGCTCACCTCTACAACCTGTCTCTCTCCACTGACACATTTACAACTTCCTTTAAAGACACACTCAACTCACCAATCCTAAAAAAAAAATCTTGTTCAAGCCTCCCTATCCAAACAATGCCCTCTTTCTCTCCTCCCCTTTACCTCCAAACTACGATAGTGAGTTGTGTACAACCTCCTATCTCACTTTATCTCCTCTCACTCCTGCATTCGAACTTCCACCTCCAATATTTCACTGAAACTAGACTCATAAAAGTCAATAAGGATCTACATACAACAAACTCTAAGGGTCACTTCCCCATACTCATCCTTCTGGACCTCTTCTGTTTTTGAGACAATTGATCATCCTCTTGTCCTGTACATCCTTCACTCCATTGGCCTTTGTGACACAGTTCTTTCCAGGTTCACTTCCTGCCTATGAAACGACTCCATTAGTTTTTCTACCTCTGGCATATCCTCCCCTTCACTCCCACTATCTGTTGGGGTCCCACAGATTTCTGTTCTTGGCCCTTTACTTTTTTCATTGTACACCTCTTCTCTTGGGGCACTAATTTGCTCATTCGGCCTCCAATACCACCTCTAGGACGATGAAACCCAAATCTCCCCTCTTCCCCTCCCCTGACTCCACCTTCAAAATATTGCCAGAATACGGCCTTTTCTTATCAAGATGCTACCAAAACTTTTATTCACGCTCTCATTATCTCCCACCTTCACTACTGCAACCTCCTCCTTTCTAGTATTACCCTCACTCATCTATCCCACTTCAATCCATCTTAAATGCTGCAGCAAGACTCATCGTCCTCTCCTACCTCTCCACATCAACAACACCACTTTGCAAAATCCCTACACTGGTTTTCTGTGTCCTAAAAAGCCCTCAACAACTCCATTCCTTCATACATCTCAAAATACACTCATTCTTGCCCTCTTAAATCTACCTCTGACCACCCCTCATCTTGTCTCTGGTAACCACCTTTCACTCTGACCTAGAAGACTTCTCACTTGCTACTACCCACTTATGGAATTCCTTATTAGGTACAATTAGGCTAACCCACAACCTTTAAATTTTAAAATGCTCTCTTTATTAGAGCTTATCATACTCCCACCTATTTTAGCAACATCAAAGTATCGTCAAACTGTCCCACTCTCCACCACGTTTTTTCTTCTTGTTACAGTTGTACCCTCAATTTGAATGTAAGCTCTCTGAGAAGGGTCCTCCCTACCATTTATGTTCATGTCTGTATTGATTTTGTCTACCTTGTCTGTCCCTGTTTTATGTATGTCCTGTTTTCCCCACTTTGGAGTTTTACAATTCAATAACTTGTTACTTTAAACCTGAAGCTCTTTAAAATCTTTGGTTCCTGCAAATACATGCAACATTCCTCTCAATGCATCACACTCACTTAAGCTTGACATTCACCTACATCACAGAGGGTGTTACATTGTAATTCAAAGTTACCTGATGTAAACAAAAGCATTCACATATTGTCATATTTTATTTCATTTATATCAATAGGAAACTTTTCCAAATGTCACAACAAGGTGACAAAGTTGTCTGCAGTTTATCTGACCAGGTAATATATGCCAACAGGAAACTTTTCCAAATGTCACAACATGGTGACAAAGTTGACTACAGTTTATCTGACCAGTTAATAACAATGCCAACTTACACTTATTTGGATCTACACTATGCCTTAATAAACCGAACTAAATTTGACATAAAAATGCATTTTTAGCAAAGACAGTCTTCTAAGTAACATAAAAGGAAAAAAAATTGAACTGTTTGCGTGTGGCTCAGACTTCTTTGGGATAACAAATAAATAAATATATATCAAATTGAAAAGTGTAGAGAAAATAAGTATCATATCTAACACGAACTATTGAAGTTCAAGGAGGTGATTATCACAAAACATAGTTAATTTTCTGGTTGCTGAATAAACTGAATTGACAAAGTATAAGTAGGAGGTCATATTTAGAAATAAACTGTATTGTTCTTGTGGTTGTCAAAAATCATGAAGTTTTTTATCGTGAGGGTGGGCATCCTAGCTTGTGCCGGATTTACAAACTAGTAAGACTGTATCCTGCTTGAAATGAGTCAGACGGGGACGGGAAGCAAAATGTGTATCGAGTGTGTGGTCTATCCACACCACGTCTAGGATTGTGTTGTACAGCACCCTCTGCTGGTAGTCGGGCAGAGCGGGCGGAGTCTCGGTCTGAGCCCGTGACACGCTCCGTGTGACTCCGGGGATCGGCCGGAGCTGTGAGGCCCAGACCGGCTCCGTAAGGACACGGTAAGCATATCAATACTGATCTTATTCAACAGGCCTTAACCTGCCTATAGCTTGGGGCACAGCTCACTCTGAGGAGTCTCACTCCGACGGGCCTCAAACTCTAGACTGTGGTCCGGGCCTAATCCGGGATCAGGCGGTTATCCGGCAGCCTGCGGCGCCGCTGCCGGGTCGTAGTCACAGCATTGGTGTTATCTAATTTATGTCACTCGGTTTTATCAGCGATCTGATCTCTCGGATATTTTATTGCGCTGAATACTTCCATTCCTGTATTACTGCCTTGTACTACTTTCATGGCCCAGGATGTCCCTTGCTGTATGATTCTGAATTATGTCCATAACATACACCGCAAAAGCCTTAACCGTTTCCTTCACCCACAGTTGACCTCCTGTGTACTGTGCTTACAGCAGCCCACTAGTATAGTCCCGGGACTGCCTATAGGGCTTCATCTATTGTGTTTATAACACACATCGCTTTACTGCCATACGGGCCTTCTAAACATTTATTTCCTATATTTGTTTCTGTCATCACTGTTCTAAACTAAAAACAGTATCCCCGCCCATTGTTACATTGTGTTCTTTTTTTCTGTACATTGTAGCTGTTCCTCTTGACTCCCAGTCAGTGTTTATTGTACTCCATCAATACACTTCCAGTACATTTGTTAGGTTAGTTCTCCTCATTGTGTGGGGTAGTATGATATAAATTCCTGCTGGAATATGGCTGAGTGAAAAAAATAATAAAAATAAATATAGTTTTTATTTGTAGAATTTAAGTATTATCCCTTGTTTACAACCAACCACTTTCCTGATACTTTGGTTTTAATTACCAGACTTGCAACTGATTCATCACTAGATACACAACAACAGACTCCTAGTCACATAGTTAGCACACACACTGACTGTGAACACGCATGCTTTTAAGTTTGCATTGACTCATAGTGACTTGTCGATTTAAGCATCTTAGCATTAACACAAACGTTTATTGTCACTGACACAACCTGAGACAAATGTTGAAATGGTCATACTGGCTAAGCAACTGGACAGAAATTTATGTGAAGTTCTTTGAACTGTGTACAATAATTGGGATTGCTGATATAACATTATACCAGTTATCTCTTTACATTATAAATTATTGTGATGAATGTCTTTGAAGCAGTGTGGATCTCTTGTCAAGTCTTTCATTCTATTTTTGTATGTTTACTATTTTAGCACTTACAGTAGAAAAATGAATCCTTAATTTATATATATATATATATATATATATATACATATATTAGTGTGTTTGTGTGTCAAACAAAGTTTGTTGGGATAGCAATATAGTTATGATGGTGAATGACATGTAGAAAAATGCAGTGTGTGTGTGTAGAAAGCTTGATATTAAAAATGGTGTAGTTGGCATATTGAAAATCTATGGCAGGTCTGAACCTTATAAATTATTGCGTTATAGAGAAGGAATCTTAAAGAGCTTTCAGGTTCATCTTGTTTGGAGGATAATGCTACTGTAAATCTTCACTGCAGAGAAGCCTGTTAAGCTTCTAAAATGGTCAATTTGAATTTACCTACAACCGCTAGCTATAGAATGAGGTAATGTCCGGGCTGGTTTATAGGTATTTCGGTTTGTATACATAGGCTTATTTGTGGACAACTCTCTGTAGCTGAGGATGCAGTTTGGACTCCTGACTAGTATTACTATAGACAGACCAGTATATCAAATGTCAGGTTTCCAGGGAATTGTAGTATTTTTTTTTCCGGCATTGTGCAGTGTACTTTTCAGCTTGTTCTTCTTTCCTATCAGCTGGTGAATAGAGCTGGTGTTGCATCTGCATTTTAGAAGCTATGTTTTTATGTCTCCATAAAAAGTAGCAGATAACTTCTGTTAATTCATATCCTTACAGTCCTTGGTATCTGATCTTTACTAAGGCACAAACTGTTTCCAAATGTCTAAAGCTCTTGAAAATGCAACGTCTTCACCTTGCAGATAAAGAGCAACTGAAATCCAGGTCCTATAAAATAATTGTAAGTCCTTAACCTATCGCACAGAAGCAGTTAAAGTATCACTAAAAGATTAAAAAATAAAAAAAAAAACCACACTAAAAAAACCCTCCCACTCCTAGCAGCAGACATATGCTGCTTCTAAAAAGGCTTGTTTGACTCCAGGATAGTGGACTCATTAGAGCAAGCTGATACTATTACAAGGAATGCATGTGCTTTGCGTTGGGCCTAGCAGCCTGTACTTGATCTTGTCAGTGCATAGTCATGGTTTATCCTGCTGTTTTGTAAGCAGTCTATGCAACATATCAGAATAGTACCATTACTACTTGCTGCTTAGCTCTTTATTGCAAGAGAAATGTTTACATTTAATCAAAGCTTGTACGTAGGACATTTGTTTGTTGTAGAACATAGTCATTATGTCAAAACGAGTATAAATTACAACCTGTTGAAAACTCCCATGTATTATAATTTAATCAGTAAATTGAACTATTCAAAGCTGACTTAAAATGTCGTAAACTAAGGTTAGTTGCTGTCAGTTTTTTTGGTTTTTTTTTAGTAACCCTGCAAATGTTTTATGTGTTCAACAAGAAAGTCAGATTTGTCACATTCAAGATATCTGCATGAATTATTTTTCTCTGTTTAATATTCGATAGTGTATTTATCTGATGTGGATAATAGATATTACGTTTGCTGTTAACACAACAGTTTTAAACTTGCCCATGTGTTATCATAGCAACTAAATCTTTGTCTACTTCCTATATACTAGAATCTAGTAACTAGATAATGATAGTGTTCTATGAGTAAGAACACTAGTGCAACATATTACATATGTCTAGTAGCAGCAGCCTCCAGTATTATTGTGGTCAGTTCTTGGTAATTTCCACAGAAAGCAGCTGAATAGCTGGCTAATCTCATAGGAAAAATACATGAGCTGTGAAGCATCAGATTTAGTAGTTTAAATAGTCGCCTGTGTGTTCCAGCCCTTGTGGGTTTTAGTTTATGTATGGGGTTGGTTTTTTGTTTTTGTTTTTTTACTAAAATTTAAAGTAAACTGAAAAAAATAAAAATAAATAAAAAATAAATATATATATATATATTTTAAGTACTTGTATTTAAAAATGATAAATGCTATTCTAAACATAATTAAATCGTCTATGCAGTGTTAGCTTTTGCTGGCTGGAAGCTGCTATAATGACTTCTGAGTCCTGGCACTGATCGATAAATGGTGAGGGCAAATAAACATTTTTAAAAATGGAATTACTGTGTGAAGTAATGGCCATACTCTGCCACCCTGATCCACCATACTTTATGGTTGTTTGCTGGTTGTCATGAACATGTCATCATTGGATAACCCTACTTGTGCAGCTTGACCAAACTAGACACTCGCTCACTTTGTGTCAACTGTGCTCCAACATGGTGAGCTCAGTTATTCACGGGTAATCGCTGCCACAATCAGGCTCCTTTATGGGAATCTGGAACCGCTTGCGCTGGGTAGCGTGTAGTGCTGCAATGCCTTCTTGCTGGTTGGCCTAGCTAAATCATTCTGGCTACTTTCCTGATATGATGACTGATGGCTGGTGGGCAGAGGGTTGACTCACAACCTATGTGAAAAAGTGCACGCTATAATCTGTTGTTCACACTAACAAAGCAGAGACAGTCATCTGACAGGTCAAAACATTTAAGTTTCACGTTAATGGAAAGGAGTGCATTTGCCTCTCTGCCCACGTGCAGCCAGAGCCAGGAGGAGCTCAATCATTGAGTCCTGGCTATGGGGGATCGTATCTTGAGATCTCCTGCACAGGCTGTTTTCCAGGGCAATCTCCAAGCTTTATGAGGTTGTGTACCCAAAGCCCTGTAGCATCAGCTGAGAGAGCTCTCTGTTTGTCTCATGGGATTGCTAGGATGGTGGACAAGTCTGATGCTGTTGGATAGACCTCCGTTGCTGTCCATTCCTTGTCAAGGGGTTCAGTGGAGCAGCCGAACACCTCCAGGTCCCCACACTAGACCACAGGTGTGGGGCTTAATGTGTTTTAAACATTATTACACATTATTACATTCATACATGCATCTTCAGTTACAAGGTGCCCTCTTTAGCAATATAGTAACATTTTCCCAAGCATGTGCTCTGGAAAGGGGAACAAGCTACATATGTGATTATGTAAAATGATAAATGTTATAAAAATACCTGACTGTTTATTTGTTGATTGATGTTGGTAAAGCTCATTTACAAACTGGTAAAAATACAGGGACACAGCACGAATGCCATTTTGAGTGTTCATGCAGCTATTTTGGCATGACTGCACCTGTTTATATGGTGAAGTACATGAATTTGTAGGCGAAAACATGTGAGAGACTGCAAAATGTAGCATCTTCCAATGGGAGGAGCTTGGCGCATGGGGGTGTTCGCTGTTGCATGCGTGTTAGATGTACTTAGCACTTGTCCGTGTCAAATTACTTGATATTATTTTTAATATTATTTTTGATATTTTTCTCGCCACAAAATGAGTTTTACATGTTCTCAGTAGTGGCTGGTATCATAGCTTAAAATATTGTTTCATTGTGATGCTTTTTGCATCATTCAGCAATAGTTTCTATATAGCAGACTACATAAAAACAATTTTAATTTAGATGCATATGCCACCATTTTTTAAATCAGTAGTATGTAAATAATACAACCCTATGTATATTTTGGGCTCCAGAAAACTTATTTTTAAAGTATATTTATATACTATTTTTTTCTTAGACCCTCTTTATTGTTGCCATTGTATGTGGCCCTTGTTAGCAAAGGGGGTAAACCGTTTTACCTGCCATTCTAAAACTTTGTAGTAGGCTACCACCACTATGCTTTGGGAAAAGTATAGAACATGTAATTACAAAATGTATCTTGTTGTTAATAACGCACAGACACATCTTTATTTATCTGATATTTTAAAGACAACCTCACTGATCGATATAGATACCCACCATAAACACGTCTTTCATTTACATTCCTGTACCTAGTGTAAGGGCCCCATGCCAGCTATATACCACCCAACACCCCGCGACAGTTTCCCTATGCTCACTACATACTACCTAGCATAATGGCCCAATGCCCATCAAGCACAGTCTTCTACTACTTAATTTCCACGTAGTGAAGTCGTAGCGGTTTATACTCAGCAGCTTTCACTTCGCACAACAAAAGCAGATTCAAGTAATTTGAGAAAAATATGTGTGTATATATATATATATATATATATATATATATATATATATATATATATATATATATATGCATACACAAGTTAACCCGTGCATGATACTCATGCATTCTAGTCAAATCAAGCTACTTAAGGTGTTAAAAAGGTTCTTGTCATGCATTTGGGGCTAGGCCAGGCCTCCTCAGGGGAAGAGTGTTACTTCCCGCCGTAAGCGCACTTTTTTAACGTGGTTTTGTCCACTATGTCCCCTGATCACCTCCTCCCATGCGCGTATCCAAGACTTCGCCCGCGCTGCCCCCCTCCACTGGAACAAGCTCCCTCCCTCTATCAGAACCTGCCCTAATCTGTCCAGTTTCAAACGGGCTCTAAAAACCCACCTTTTTCTTAAAGCCTTCCAGTCTCCCACTTAACTCCCTACCAGATCTTCTGCCTCTTCCCCTTCACTCCCCTTCCCTTATCCTCCTTCTCTCCCTCCCTCGTGTCTCTCTGTCTGTCTTCCCCACCCCTTAGATTGTACGCTCCTTTGAGCAGGGTCATCTCTCCTCCTGTCTTCACCACTTTTAACTCTGCTCTCCAGCTACCTTGCCCTCCTCCTCCCCGTTCCCTCTTGCTCCCCCCCCCTCCACTCTGGGGGTTTCCCTGCCTTCCGTGCCCTTTTGGGCTCCGCCGTATGCGGGACCTTCCCCTCTCCCCTCCCCTGCCCCTCTAGCTGTGCTTTAGATCTCGGAGTTACTGTGCGTTTTGTTTACTGTATCGTGCTGTCTCACCTTTGTATTGTAACTTTGTTTGTCCCTGTACGGCGCTACGGATACCTAGTGGCGCCCTATAAATAAAAATTAATAATAATAAAATGTCACCACCTCATCATTCTTCTCCATCACCTCATCCTTCATCTTCATCGCCACATCCTTAATCTCCATCGTGTTACTGGTCTAAAACCTTCGATACACAACGTTTCTGCTAAACACCTTATCGCTGTGCTCAATCAGTCTTGAAGGGCAGTATTCATAACCTGCACTTTCACATCACTGCTTCTCCGTACTCGTGAAAATGCGACATACAATTGTCCATGACCAAACACAGGCTCTGGTAAATTAATACCCACACGGTCAAGAGTTTGAGACCTCAACTGGTAAATTTAGCCTTTACTACCCCTCCCACGGGGGGAAGGGGGGATGATGGAAGTTAACTGACTTGACTATTCTAATTTTTTTGTCAAATAATGTCAGTATACCAAATTTCAGGTCAATTGGATGAGCCCTTTCTGAGAAAATAGTTTTTTACACACACACGCTGCTAGGCTTATATATATATATATATATAAGTATTTGGACACTTGACCATTACACCACCAGGGACTGTAATGACATTGTAATCAAATACATATACTTTAATATGGAGTTGGTCCCCCTTTTGAAGTGATACCAACTTCTACTCTCCTTGGAAGGCTTTCCACAAGTTGTTGGATTGTTTCTGTGGAAATTTGTGCCCATTCATTCTGTAGAGCATTTACGAGGTCAGACAAGAAGGCCTTGCTCGTTATCTCCGTTCCAGTTTATTCCAAAGATGTTTGATGGAGTTGAGGTCAGGGCTCTGTGTGGGGGGTCAGTCAAGTTCTTCCACACCAAAGTTATCAAACCACGTCTTTGTAGTCCTTGCTTTGTGCATTGGGGCACAGTCATGTTTGAATAGAACAGGGCCTTTCCCAAACTGTTGCCACAAAGTTGGAAGCATAGCATTGTCTAGAACAGGGGTAGGCAACCTGCGGTTCTCCAGGTGTTGTGAAACTACAAGTCCCAGCATGCTTTGCCAGTAGATAACCAGCAGATAGGTGGCAAGGCATGCTGGGATTTGAGGTTTCACAACACCTGGAGAGCCGCAGGTTGCCTATCCCTGGTCTAGAATGACTTGGTATGCTGAAGCATTAAGTTTTCCCTTCACTGGAGATAAGGGGCTTAGGCCAAACCCTGAAAACAGCCCATTAGATTATCCTTACTTCAAAGTTGGCATAATGCAGTCAGGCAGGTAACGTTCTCCTAGCATCCGCCAAATGAGCAAAAATGAGTAAAATTACATTATCATCATCACCTATTTATATAGCGCCACTGATTCCGCAGCCGCTGTACATAGAACTCATTCACATCAGTCCTTGCCCCATTGGAGCTTACATTCTAAATTCCCTAACATACACATACAGGGAGAGAGACTAGGGTCAATTTTGATAGTAGCCAATTAACCTACCAGTATGTTTTTGGAGTCTGGGAAGAAACCGGAGCACCCGGAGGAAACCCACGCAAACACGGGGAGAACATACAAACTCCACACAGATAAAGCCATGGTCGCGAATTGAACTCATGACCCTAGCACTGTGATGCAGTAGTGCTAACCACATAGCCACCATGCTAAGTGGTTTACATTATAAAAAGTTTCTAACATGGTTTCTCCCTCTTCCTTCTCTGACGTTCCCTTTGAGTCTACTAAAGGCTGTGTTATGTGGCTTTTCTGAGCAGGGTGTCCGGTGCTCCCATTTCGCATGGCCTGACTAATCTGCCGGCATTTACCTCCACAGTTGGGATGCAACGACACGTCTGCATTCTATCCATAGTGTTTTCGGAGAGCCATAACTCCTTTAGTCGCTCCCACATTGCTTTTCAGTTTTGTTTTGTTTTTATTTTAAGAAGAAGACTCGCCCATCTGGCTGTCAAACAGAGAAACGAGATTTGTCACTCCACAGAACACATTTCCACTGCTCCACAGTCCAGTGTAGGTGTGCCTTACACCACACCATCGACATTAGTCTTGATGATGTGAGGCTTGCATGCAGCTTGTCAGCCATGGAAACCCATTCTATTAAGCTCCCGCCACAAAGTTTTTGTGCTTTCATTAATGGCAGTTGAAGTTCGGATCTCTTCAGCTGTGGAATCAGCAGAGCGTTGGCGACTTTTATGCACCATGCACTTTAGCAGTTGTTGACCCCGCTCTATGATTTTACATGGTCTTCAACTTTGTGGCTGAGTTGCAGTTGTTCGTAAGTGCTTCCACTTTTTTTATAATATCACTTACAGAATATCCAGCAGGGATGGAATTTGGCATCCTATCACAGTACCACGCTTAAAATCACTGAACTCGTCAGAACGACAACATTTTGTATCACAAATGTCTGTAAATGGAGACTGCATTGCTCGGTGCTTCATTTTATACACCTGGCAACTGGTCTGATTGAAACGCCTCAATTCAATATTTAACAGGTGTGGGCAAATACGCACTTCTTGGGAATAAAAATATACATATTTAAATAAACTGTTGGCTTTTAAAATGGAAAATTAGGACAAGTCCACTTTAATATAGTTGTGCTTACAGTAACCAATCGGAAGTAATTATTGTGAAGTATGAGTGTAGCCTGTAGAGAGTGGTCTCTGTATTTCACTCCCTTTTCATGTCCCACACTGGTTGTGTGGTATATATAATTAACTGTAAAGATAGAAAACTTTTTAGAATGCTTTAGTCTTACTGAAGCTTATGCTGGTAAAAAATATGTTCACTATATGTTGTATGTTATCATCATCATCATCATCATCATCATCATCATCATCATCATTTATTTATATAGCGCCACTAATTCCGCAGCGCTGTACAGAGAACTCATTCACATCAGTCCCTGCCCCATTGGAGCTTACAGTCTAAATTCCCTAATATAGACACACAGACTGACACACAGACTAGGGTCAATTTTTGATAGCAGCCAATTAACCTACCAGTATGTTTTTGGAGTATGTTATATAGTGCTGGTTAACTTAAGTGAAACCTGGGGCACCACCTTTTTGCTTTCTATTTCTATACCTCACGCATTTAGGGTGATGTCACACTGGCGTTTTTCCAGCTACAAAAGTGCTAATGTTCATAGAGCTCAAATAGCTACCGTTGACGCATTGAGGTGAATGGGGGAACGCTCATCCTGTTACACGGCAGCGATTACGCTCAGTAGACATTGCATGCAGTGTCTTCAAAACTTAATTTTTCCTGTGTGACTGGGAAAGAATGTTTTCCATTCACTTCTTCAGTGTTTCAGTACATAGGAGTTTGGACGCTACACCACCCTTTATAGTTCACTTTGTGAAGGTCCATGTGCACTTTTTAGAACTGTAAATTTAATCTAAAGTATTAAAAAGTAATTTTTAATACTTTATATTATTGTGTTTTGACAATAGTTAGGTCTTTGTAAGTAACATAGGCACAGATCAAATTTTAACACTTTTGAAACTGTAATGCTGTCATTTATGGATATAAATATAGCAGACTGTAGATGAAGCATCCATGATGCATACAATGTGCCATGTCAGTGGTTAGGAGTAATTTATGGCAGGGCGGCACTTAGTCTATTATGATTCAGGGAACAAAGGAGGCAGCTTTGTGCTTATTATTAGCACCTATTACAGGTATGTTAATGACAGGTTTACACTACATCTTCCTAAACACTGTGTTGCTCTTGGGCGGAAACTCGCCTTAGGAATGGAACAGCAAGGGCTTCCATGTGACTACATTTAACATAGTGACAAATTAGCTGCAGCGCCTGGCTATTCTGGGAAGTGTCTCTTGCTCTGTGTTCTCCTTTCTTGGTGTTTTTTTATAGAAGTATTGTAACAGCAGCCATTTATCATTCTTATAAAGGCTAGTGTGATTTCCAGGAAGGTGTTTATTGTGAACCTAAACATCTACTCACATTACTAGTCAGGACTGGGCTGAGTATAAGTCACCATTAGTTGTTCAACTACAACGTCCAATGTGCTCCAGGACCGCTTCAGATCGTCTACCTCCACGTTGTATCAGCTTGTGCATGTATTGAACCTACAGTTTGGAATGACTGGGATGCCCCCTCTCCCCCCCAAATAAAATATAGAATCTATAATAAATTACATGTTCCCACCTCTGACCATTGTATTGTACCATAGCACTTTGATTCAATTTTACTGAGCCATTGAACCCACACAGACAATATTTTAGCCACCATAACAATCTTAGAGTTTCCAGCTTTTTAAAATATTTTGTAGTGTTGCTCAAAACTTTGCTGCTTGCCCTTCTGTTCCACGGGAGGTTTCTCTCCTCTCTGAACTTGCCTTAGGACACCTCTGTTATAGTTTGACAGGTGTCCCGTCCCAGTCAAACTCCCCACCTGCCACTGTCCTTGGAACAGGTCATCCATGAAGGAAATGTGAGATAATATCTCAAGGACATTTTTTGCTGAATAAATATTTTATGTTTTGCATTGTAAATATTGCTCATCTTCTAAAGACTATGGATTATGAATAAATGTTAAAAATGACATCTAACATGCAGAATAAGTTGAATTGTATTCTGAATTTGATCTATATTAAAAATGAAGGACATTTCCAGGGGCAAATCCTTAAAATTTGGGACTGTACCTAGAAATTAGGGACAGGTGGCAACTATGGTCATATTAAATTCCAAAACACTTGTATGTATACACAATACTAATCGCCAGTTCAATCTCCATCTGAGGTCTCTTCCAATTACCACTAAAAGTGATCTAGGAGGAACCAGTTTCAATTACACAATAATACAGTATAAGCCTTTTACAACATTCCTTAAACAATCCATTGCTGTATGATCTGGGATGTCTTCACAGTTATTGTAGGTGAAGTGATCATGACTGTGTGTGTGTGTGTGACATCACAAAGCATCCTCTGGTATTCATTATTATACTGAACCTGTACTTTTTGTATTTTTGTATATTTTAAAGGTTTAAAGTGTTTCTTTTGATGGAGGTCTTGCAAAAGCTTTCAATTTGTTTACATTCTATGGCCAAATGTTAAATTTGCTTAATAACAAATGTGTGTCTATGTAATGTATTATATAAAATGTTTAGATTGTGTTTTATGTTGTTTCTCTGTTTCTCACATCCAGGAAGTAAGTGTTCTTCTGAAATCATATCCTCAATCCCAGAATGCTTTGGCAAAAAGTACTGTTTTCAGTTTCCTGTACTTGCATTCTCTGATTTGACTATACAGCTAGACACAAGAAAGCACTCAAACTTTTTTTTTTTTTGTCCTCCAACTATAGTGGTAGAACTTTTTTATAGAATCAAAATACTGGAACTTCCTTTAGTCAAATGCTGATTATTATTTGCTTTCAACCATCTGATCAGCCAATGACATGCATCAATGTACTTGTCCGACATGGAAATCCCCCCCCCCCCCACCCAAAAAACAAAACAAAACACAGTGGTCATTTTAACAAAGACTGGTCTGTTCTGCTATGATTTGATTGCAGCTACTTCGCAAGCCCAGCACGCATCTATCCTTGAACTCTATATTCATAGTTATGTCTAAGCACGGCCTACTTTTATTCTCATGGCCTCCAACGACCCTTGTCATCTACCGTACCTGATGAAACTCTCACTCAGGTTTCTAATCTTCAAATTCTGTCAGAAAACCATTATTTTTTTTTAGTAGAGCATTCTCTACTCCCACCTATATTACTAACTCATACATCCACTACCTTCCCATTTTCCTCCCACTCTCCTATCCTTTCTTCCCCTTTTCCACTAGATTGTAATCTCTCGCAAGCAGGGCTCCCCCAAACCATTGTTTTGAAATCTGCACGTATTTTGTCGATCATGTATATCCCTGTTTTATGTACACTCTATTCTGCCCACAGTCCCCTACTGTGTCAATGAATAGTAGTAATATAACATGTTTTAAATGTAGGTGTTCTGTTATCAATGTATTGAATAGATAAAAATATGTGAAGGATAAAAAATTTGAACAACGTTTTACACCCTCTTGTGAGGTTATTCCTAATGTTTGAAATTCTGTTTACACCCTGAATTTAATTAATCAAGTTACTGTAATAAAGTTGTCAAAAGCAGCAATTTTGTTTCTATAGACAGACACTTAAGTATTTCAGTGGGATTCACGAACTCCTTTCCATGCATGTAGCTCCCGTATTGAGTTGGCTGTTGCTCTGTGATTGTCAGTGTCCTGTCCTGGTCTCCTACCCGGCTGCTGTGTGGAGTTCAGAACATACATAATCAGCTTTTACCAGAGGCTTACACTTCACAGGCGCCTGTGTTTCCCTGGTCAGGCTGGGATTAACCTGCTTTATATGCAACATTAATAACCCATGGCCATCCCTGCTCTTTCTCTCTGCAGGTGAGGGCCCCAGCAGATAGATCAAGTCTCTTGGGTGATCAAGAGCCGAACAATAGACCTTTTCACAACGGCTGGTGTGGAAGCTGCTCTCTAGGTAGAGAGCCATCATGGCTGACGTAGATCCGGATACACTACTGGAATGGCTGCAGATGGGACAGGGGGACGAGAGAGACATGCAGCTTATTGCCTTGGAACAACTCTGCATGCTGCTGCTCATGTCTGATAATGTGGACCGATGCTTTGAAACGTAAGTTACCAAAATCCTGTTACTCCTCTTTAATACTGATAAATATATTTGCCATGATTTGCAGACTTACTATTGGTCTTGGCTTATCAAATCCCGATATTGCAGCTTTGCATAAATATTCTGTGTTTCCTACTTTATTCTGCTCATGGAATTTTTTTTTTTGTTGAATAGGATTTAATGCCTATTGTTACAAACTATCTATTTAGTTGATTCTTCAAAAGCAAAAAGTGTAATTCCTGCTGCAGTGCATCTGACTTGGTGTTGGTCCCTAAACATTTTCAGAACACCTTACCATGTTATTGCAGTCTTGTTTCCTAGTCATTGCGTGTGTGGTGCCAGCCTGCTAACTAATTAACATTTTCTAAAGTATGCAGACGCTGATTTTCGTCTTATGTTCATCAATTCTGAAGTAATGCAACATTGCATTAATTAAGCAATGTTTAATATTGTTGTCATTCTAAAATACCACTTTTGTTTATTATTCTTAATGCGCCAGTATCAGCAATGTTTGTCTTGCAAGTCACTTAAGTGCCATGTAAACTTTTCAAATCCAGAGTAGATGGTAGTGTTGTGTTCATAGCCAGGGCCGTAACTAGAGCTGTGCGATAGGGGCGACCGCAATGCTGAAGGGGGGCGCAGTTTAGGAATATTTTAGTTTCGTTTGGCTAAAATTGATGTCTAGGGAGGCGGCATTAGTCTTTCTCGCCCTAGGCGCTAGAATTCTAAGTTATGTCTCTGTTCATAACTATTAGCCATGTTAGTCTGGTGGCTGGCTCGTAGGCCTCCAGTTTGCCATAAGGTGTATGATGTCTGCACCTTCAGAGAAGTGCTGGCTGAACACACTCTGTCATCTCTTTGTTTGCCATAATTGTTGGAATACAGGGGTCTGTGGCCAGTTTGACTATATAGTTATACAACTACACACAGCCAGTTTGGTTTCCACCATCAGGTGACTTTAATTTACTGGCTTATATATGTCATTGTTCAACTATTACTAAATATCATGCTATAGGTTTCTAAAACAGTCTGTGCTTTTTAGCTGCATCTTTATATCATTGAGCAGAATAGTTTACTTTTTTTTGCCAGAATAATACAGTATATCTGTACTTGAAGCAATTGTATGGGTCCTAATTGGGACCATTCCTAGGGTAATTAAAATAAACAACTTTGGTGATATGAAGACGTGCTTTTCTACACTGACAGCGGTGCATGCTGGTGCGCAGGGTATCTGTCTGGAGAACACAATCTGTGCAATTCTCTGTTGTTCGCAGTTCTACCTGTACTTAAAAAAGAACAATGTTTAGTAGGATATTACTGTGTTGAGCTTACCTGTTAATTCATATTTTTATGCATTGTTCTTTTTATTTATTTTAATTTGAAGCGCATCTTCTGCCTTATAAAGCTCAAGTGATTGATTTCTGAATCTGGTATTTGTTAAATGGAAACTTATGTCGCTCCTCACTTTTTTTTAAATTCCATATATTTTTTCCCTCCATCAGTCTCTCTCTCGTTTTTCCTCGTTTTTCCTCATGTCTCAATATGTCTCAATCTCTTACCAGTTTGTTTGCCTTTGTGATTCTTGATATACTGTACAATTTGATATACGTTTCTTGATACAGGTTGCAATATATTATGCTTCTGTGACTGAGTATTATTTCTGAACATTGCATTTAGGTGCACATGTGCACTAAATCATACCAACCAATCAACAGGCGTCATGGAAAGGCTTCACCTGTGGTCTGCTGTTTCCTGTTCCTCGTTGATTTCACTTATGTTAATTCTCTGCTTTGTTGCAGAGAATGAGACTGAAGGGGGCAGTGACCTCCGTGGCACGTGACCTACCCTCTGCACAGTGCAGGAGGTCACACAGCATACCAGAAGAGGAGGAGGGAGTGCATTGTGCTCTCTCTCCTTCCTCTCCAGGCTCAATCTTTAAAAGTAAGCCGAGGAGAGAAGTCATGTGGGGGAAGTGTAAGAGGCATGTGGCAAGGTCTATATGGCATGCTGGCACGTGGTTGAGGTTTGATTGACATGTGGGGGAGGTCTAGTCTGAATCACATGTAAGGGGCATGTGGGGGAGGTCTGAGTGGAAATTGGGGGCTGTTTTGGATCAAGTGAGCGGCATGTGGGGGCATTATTTTGGAGTGAGTGATGTGGGCGTTCCAAGGCTGTTTTCAGGAAGTTTTTTCATTGTTGAAATTAAGGGCAATGTGCCACTCTTTTGATGGTTGGAGAGCTGCGCATACTGCTCTCCTGTATATCAGGTTGCCTGTAACTGCTTTTGTACATAGTAGACACTGAAAGCAAATGTCTAGTTGGTTGGTAGATATGTTTTAGTGTTAATTTGCACCTAACTGCTATTTTATGCTGTGTTCTCTTGAAACTCTCCTCCCAAGCTTGCCCCAACACGGCGGCCTCCCTCTACAACCACACCCTCACCTCCGCTCTTTATGTGCCCCTACTTATTCTGTCCACCTTTGTTACTCCAGACCCCAACTGTGGCACTCCAAATTCACGTGCTTCCTCCAAAAATGTACTTGTACCACTGAACGCCACTGGAGAAAATCTTGTTCCCTTGCCGATTTCCTCCACTTTAAGTTTATCCTCTCATCTTACAGTTCCGCCCTCTCACTCTCTGAACAATATTTCTTTAAATCCCTCATCTTCTCACAGTCCTCTAACTCCTGCCGCCTTTCCACTACTCTCTCCTTTGTCCCAAATATTCATTCTAATGCGAAATCCAGCTGCTTCCAGCTAAGTAACAATGCTTGCATTCGGCCCTTCTTCTCCCAGGATGCCAGCAAATCTCTCGTCCACTCTGGTCATCTCCTGCTTGGACTACTGTAACCTTCTCCTTTTTCTCCTTCACTATTCTCATCTTGTTCCTCTTTGATCTGTACTCAACGTGACTGCTAGACTTATCTCTCTTTCTCACCGCTCCACTTCTGTTTGCTGAATATCCCTCACCCTTTCAGCCTCTCTTTAGCTGTGCTTTGAGATAACTGAGTTATACTGTTTATAGTTAATTGTACTGTCCTATTGTTTGTTCCTGTATGGTGCTACAGATACTTTGTGGTTCCCTATAAATAAAAATGAATAATAATAATAATGTTAGTAAATGTCCCTCATTGTCCTTACTGTTCACATTGTGTACCTTATGTTGCATATATTTCTTGTTTTGACTTTGTTTACTCATGCTGATTTCTTATTTATTTCCTATGCCTCAGAGGCAGCATGTGAAATATATTGTATTACCCTCTCCTGTTGGAGCTGGAGAACGTTTAAGTATTTATGCTAAGCAGCTGTTTTCAGAGGTTGAATAATGGCTTGCACAGGTTTTTCAGTAGTTACTCTTTCCTGTAGGAGAACCATTAATGGCCACATACAGCCTTTTCACCCCCAATCTAAAACTGCCTTTTTCTCCCTCCACTCTTTAATTGCAACTCTGCTTGTCAGGTGTATGTGACAGTTCTAGTACTGACTAAAGCAATGTAGACTTTACTATGTAAACATATAACAATGAACTGATATTGTATTTTAACTGATCTATTTCTGCATCTAAACTGGAGAACATGTTAATGTTTAGCTGGAATACATGCATCTGAATGTTAGGTGAAAATGTAACAGTATTTTCTGCAGGGCTTTGGTTGTTTAAGCTGCAGATGGAAAAATAAGGATAATCTCTTTTAGGAATGAAGTCTGGATTAATGAGAACTGGAATGTGTAGAGGGAGATATAGGGTGATGGGGAAACATGCTTTTTTTTCACACACAAATTGTATATATTTCTGACTTCTTTATCTAAACCTTTGTTAAAGGGCATACAAAGGATAGTTTCATTCATATATATATATATATATATATATATATATATATATATATATATATATATATATATAATTTATTTTTGATCAACATTTTACGGGCCTCACTTATGGAGCACAAACTGGGTGAAAAACAGCACAAAAACCTATGTTGGTGGTGCCGGGCACCTCAATTTACACCTGTCTGCCAAAGAGTATGGTGTTTTTTTTGGAGCAAGATGGCAATGTTTGTGGAGGAATGAAATTATGAGAGCCGGGGTATCCCGTTGCAGAGTAGATGCACTGGTGCGCCTTGTTTTACGGATCAGTGTAAATGTGAAAAATGAATGAGGTTATTAACATGAGATAAAGTGGTGCATTTCCAGGGGCTTTCATTACTGCACAGAACTGCGCACAGTCATTTACACTTGCCAGTAGAGCCTGACTTTTGCACTAGTGCTGAGATGACGTAGAGCATAACTCATCTTGCACGATTTTGTGCATTGTAATGTACTGCACATAATGTAATGTACATAACACTTCTTGCACGATTTTATGCATTGTAAATTAAATTCTCTGTGTGTAGAAAGGGTTGTTCATGTGCTGATACATTTTTTGATCTGGCTAAACATTGAACTCCATTTAAAATATGGTAGTGTATTCAGCCTGATTATTGGTAAAATTTGAGGTCAATAGCTATAACAATGTGTTTTTTTTAAAAAAAAGGCTTCACATTTCATGAACACTCCTTGCTATGTTTTTCTTCTGGTGTTTAAACCGAGTAAATTTGTTATTAAGTGTTTATCATAAGGAAAGTTTGATCATATTTATATAAAGCTTTAAATCTATTTACATAATCTGTTGAACGCACTGTGGCAACACACTATTGTCAGATAGAAAACCACCTGTACATATGTCTTCAAAGTTTAAGTATATCCCTACTAAATACATCTTAAAGGTTTTGTGTTGGTTTAAAAATAAGTTGTACTAAATTCCCAATAACAACTACAGCGAGGATTTGACACCGCATCTCTAGTTGAATGTCTTTATTGGCATATCTCCTCTGCTACGGAGAGAGCCGGCCATGCTGAAGGTGTTTGGCAGAGTTCCCATGCTAAATGGGGCAGATGGTGAGGGTCTTAGGGGAAGAACCCCCCCCCCCCACCTGCAAAATTATTCTTTTATGTTATGCATATTTATGAATTGATCACACACAACTGACCTCCAATCATCAAATTCACTGCTAACCCTCTTGTCACCTTATGTATTGTCCAGGTGTCCCCCACGCACTTTCCTGCCTGCTCTTTGCAAGATCTTTCTGGATGAGAGTGCCCCTGACAATGTGCTTGAGGTCACTGCCCGTGCTATTACATATTACCTGGATGTGTCGGCTGAATGTACCAGGCGAATTGTGGGAGTGGAAGGAGCTATTAAAGCACTTTGCAATCGACTTGTGGTGGTAGAGCTTAATAACCGTACCAGTCGGGATTTGGCTGAGCAGTGTGTGAAGGTGAGAGGTTTGGTCCATAAAAGCTATTCAAGAGAGCTAACTCATTCAATTTGAAAGCACTGTAGCTTGGGGCTAAGGAGTGGTACATAATTATATGATCATTTTACTCTAAAAAATATTAAATGCATTGTCTTTAAATTCAATGGCTCACTGCCTGCATGTAATATTATATATACCATTGAAATATCCAGAAAAAGTAAAAGAAAACACAAATTTTAACTTTCATTCTATGGACACAAATAAAGACAAAATTCTTCCTTACTCCAAAATGTGAACCTGATTCCACCCTAGAACCCGGGCAGCCCCGCAGCACGCCACATCACAATTTAATAGCTATATTTATTGTATGTAGATAGCGACATTCAATTAATTACTCTGAATGGCAAGCAGTTCTTTGAAATTCATAATATTTTCTTCACCAGGTGCTGGAGCTGATCTGTACGCGTGAATCAGGAGCGGTGTTTGAAGCAGGTGGCCTGAATTGTGTCCTAACTTTCATACGGGACAGCGGGCATCTTGTTCATAAGGATACCCTGCATTCAGCTATGGCAGTAGTGTCCCGGCTCTGTGGGAAAATGGAGCCGCAAGATGCCTCTTTAGAAACGTGTGTAGAGTCTCTTTCCAGTCTTCTGAAACATGAGGACCATCAGGTGATTGTACAGACTTTAGCTCAGAATAATTGTGTGCTGAGAAATGTTTTGTTTACAGGATTGCAAGGATTATATAGCTATTTCATAACATTATTTTTTGTTGTTTAAATGCATGTAGGTGTCAGATGGTGCCCTGCGTTGTTTCGCTTCTCTAGCGGATCGGTTTACACGCAGAGGTGTGGATCCAGCACCGTTAGCACAGCATGGACTCACTGAAGAACTATTGTCACGTATGGCTGCAGCAGGTGGTACAGTGTCAGGTCCTTCTTCAGCTTGTAAGCCAGGACGTGGCACTAGTGGTGGCCCTTCAACTTCTGGAGACTCCAAAATCAGCAACCAAGTCTCTACAATAGTCAGCCTTTTGTCTACACTGTGCCGAGGATCACCTGTTGTGACACACGTATGTTGTAATGAGAAGCACTTAGATCTAAGTTTCTGGAATTCTAAAATTTTATCGATTGTAAATGGGATTAATTTTTTCTAACAGGATTTGTTGCGTGCAGAATTATTGGACTCGATGGAGAGTGCTTTGCAGGGCGATGAGCGTTGTGTCCTGGATACCATGCGTCTTGTAGACTTGCTGTTGGTGCTACTGTTTGAAGGCCGCAAGGCTTTACCCAAATCTAGTGCTGGATCCACTGGCCGCATCCCTGGGCTGAGGCGACTAGACAGCTCTGGAGAACGCTCCCACCGGCAGCTGATTGACTGTATCCGTAGTAAGGACACAGATGCACTGATAGATGCCATTGACACAGGAGGTAAGTGTTAAAAGACCTGAGGACTTGTACCAGGGGCACGCTAATTAATGTGCACACTATTATTATTATTATTATTATTATTATTATTATTATTATTATTATTATTATTATTCTTATTTATATAGCGCCACTAATTCCGCAGCGCTGTACAGAGAACTCGCTTACATCAGTCCCTGCCCCATTGGGGCTTACAGTCTAAATTCCCTATCATACACAGACACACACACACACACACACACACACACACACACACACACACACACACACACACACAGAGACAGACAAATACACAGACTAGGGTCAATTTGTTAGCAGCCAATTAACCTACTAGTATGTTTTTTGGAGTGTGGGAGGAAACCAGAGCACCCGGAGGAAACCCACGCAAACACGGGGAGAACATACAAGCTCCTCACAGATAAGGCCATGTTCGGGAATTGAACTCATGACCCCAGTGCTGTAAGGCACAAGTGCTAACCACTTAGCCAAGAGTTCTGTTAACAGTTTCTAGAAGCCACAGAAATATAAAGAAAGATGCAACCTGCTTAGTTTACTCTATTTATGAGTCTGACTTTGGCAATAATGATTATTTTTGTAATAACAAATCTGGGCATATAAAATAGCCAGTAGAACATACTAAATGCGTTTTGAAGCTCAACAGATGTGTAAAGTGTTGTGGCAGGAATTGCTAATTTGACAACTAGAATAAATTGACTTATTTAATGTGGCTATTTATGATTTCATTTTTTTTTTATTTATTTTTTTATTCTCCAGCATTTGAAGTAAATTTCATGGATGACGTTGGTCAGACCCTTTTGAATTGGGCCTCTGCTTTTGGCACTCAGGAAATGGTGAGTCGTTTTTCTGTACAGTTAATAGAGGGAGTGAAGTTGTTTAACTACTAGTAACAATGTGGGGCCTCTTTTAGGTGGAGTTCCTATGTGAGCGAGGTGCTGATGTTAACAGGGGTCAGAGGTCATCTTCTCTACATTACGCTGCTTGCTTTGGACGACCTCAGGTGGCAAAGGTAGGAAGTTATGAAAGTGATACAAATTCAACATTTGCTTGAGCCCATCATACGGAAATGGGACCGCTCCGTCACATGGCTTTAGGAAACCTTTCCAGGGCAGCCACAAAGCAGCAGCTGCCAGATTAATCTGGAGAACTGAGCATAATGCAAGAAAAAGGGAATACAAATCTTATCTATTAGTGACCAATGTCATAAATGGCATTTTTCTGTATGAATGATATGTGTATAGATTTACAAATAGCAAGTTAATGGTTCATTTTGTGAAGATTTAAAGAATTTGTTCTAAAAATGTAGTTTAACTGCTTACAAAGGCGACTTCCAAATGAAATAGTAGATTTTTACTCACCGTAAAATCAATTTCTCTGACTTCATTGGGGGACACTGCAAGACATTGGAATATATATGATATTCTACTACAAAATGTTTAGCTGTAGATAAATACAAATGTACAAAAATGAGCAGTGTCTAGTACATAAAAATATAGGTACACATGAAATAAATCACTTGTGGAGTATAGGAATGCTAGATAGATGTTATACAAAAACACATAAAAAACCCATAAAAATGAGGTATCCTGTATAAGTAGTGCCCTCATAGGGTGAAATCATGTGTTCAATAGTCTATAAATAAAGTTACAAAGTCTATAATGGTGGTCTTTAGTCAGATAGTGGTACTGAAGAAATGGTTTGCAAATCTTATAGCAATGTAGAAAGTGGTCTTGGACTTGTATGGTTTCCTGGAGAATTTTTTCTTCCAGCAAGGCGGTCCTTACCTCCCCTATGAGTATCGGGGGGCGGCCTTTTGGAGAAGCTTTGGTGTCTATATCAGCGAGTCAACAAGTAAAACAGATTTACACAGTTTGTACAAAATATAAAAATAAACAAAAGTAGAATACAAGGACAAGGAGCAGGAAGCCTTGTGTGACAGATGGCAAAGGCGAGAGAGTACGGATATAGCTAGTTCTGTACACATTAACTTTGCATTTACAGGCATAGATAAACTTGTGATTATACAGGTCAAAATCACGTGATTTGTAAAGAGTGAAACCTAGATATTTAAAGGATCTGATGTTCTACAGGCACCAGGACAGGCTATTTTTGGGATATTGAGATTCTTCTTTAGCTTGGCATGCGAGCTAAAGAGCATATAGTATGACTTGTTAGTGTTAAGAAGAATTCTGTTCTTGGTTTGCCAGGACTAAATATTTCCAAAGTCCATAGCAAAAGTTGTGTTATGTCCGTCGCAGTTCTGGCACTGTAATAAATGAGTATATCAGAGACAAGCATGTCAATTGCTAACAAAAAAAAATAATCAGATGTTGGAGTTGAAATTTACAGTCTGTTTCCTATTTGATAGCTTTTAACCCATGCTGTTATATTTGCAAAAAGCTAAGGGAGTGTAGTTTATCAAGAAGAAGGTTGTTGTTTACCAAATCAAATGCCATTGTTAAATCACTTAAAAACAGCACCTGAAAGGAGGCCCAAGTCCATGGACATATAAAATTGTCATTGGTTAGTTTAAGCGGGTAGGTGGTGGTACTGTGACCTTTGCAGAACCCGCATGATAGCTTGAAATTCTGAAGATATTTTACATTTATCATGTTGATATGTGTCTTTATTATATATATATATATATATATATATATATATATATATATATATATATATATTTATTTATTATAAAATGTGATTTCACTTCCAGACCCTTCTGCGCCATGGAGCCAACCCAGACCTGCGTGATGAGGATGGGAAAACTCCACTGGACAAGGCTAGGGAGCGTGGACACAGCGAGGTGGTCGCCATCTTACAGTCTCCAGGTCTGGTGAAAGTTGATATTTCAGCAACATTATCGATTTTGTAGATTGGCAGATATATTTGAGAGCTTCTTCGCAGGATGACTGCACAGGCCTGAAGTCCATGCAAATCAATCCTCTTGCTCACCTGGGCAATGTTTAATTCATTACGTTACAAATTTGTATTCATTCAGGATTGTGCTGAAACTGGGTCTCACAAACCTTACTTTGGTGTTTCAGGTGACTGGATGTGCCCAGTGAATAAGGGAGATGAAAAGAAGAAAAAAGACTCTAATCGGGAAGAAGAAGAGTGCAATGAGCCAAAGGGGGATCCAGAAATGGCTCCGATTTACTTGAAGAGGCTGCTGCCCGTTTTTGCCCAGACTTTTCAGCAGACCATGCTCCCATCAATCAGGTGCAGCTTATAAGCAGTTTATCTGCTCCATCAATGTGCATTCCATTCTTTTTATTGACCTTGTAACCTTTTTGTTTCTATCAATGACCCTGTTTTCCAGCTTTAGGAGAGGTAACTCCTTTGTTACAGAATTTCACTTTGCTACGTAAAATGGCAAGACTGATACCTGCTTTTCTGCCTTTCATAATTCCATTTGTACACATGCTTTGCTCTTGCTTTCTAGCTCTCTTAATTTGATGAATATAATTTTTTTTCTTTATTTCTATCCTTTCATTTGTTAGTGTTTGACTGACAGTGTTTTCCAGACATTTTTTTTTTTTTTTGTCATTTACTCATTAGTAAATATTTTTTCTCAATGAAATAATGTATGTTAGTAAGATCTTTTTCTTGCTCTTATATCCATTTCAAATTATAGGAAAGCCAGCCTTGCTCTTATCCGGAAGATGATCCATTTCTGCTCTGAAGCGTTGCTTAAAGAGGTATGCGACTCAGATGCAGGACACAATCTACCCACAGTCCTTGTGGAGATAACTGCTACAGTTCTGGATCAGGAGGTGAGTTCTTGCACTTCTCATTTCTTTAAATCTATGTATGCTTTCATATTTATCATTAGGAAGGCACAGTAATCCCAATAGGTGAGATATTAAGTGATTGGAGGCATTTTGTTTCTAACTGACATTGTTCTTTGTTTTAGGATGATGATGATGGTCACCTTCTAGCATTGCAGATTATCCGGGATCTTGTAGATAAAGGGGATGACCTCTTCCTGGACCAGTTAGCAAGACTGGGTGTTATAAGTAAAGTGTCAACTCTAGCTGGACCTACCTCTGATGATGAGAATGAGGAAGAACCCAAACCAGAGAAGGTTAGATAAGTTGTTAATTGGGTGCTGAAATTTCAAGATTGAGTTCTATCATATGGGCTTTGTTTGAGGCTGTTGGTTATATGTTCATTTTATATTCTGTGATTTTTAAGACTTGGGTCTGTTTTGGAGGATAGCGTTACCTATTGTCCTTTTTTTAATCTATACAGTTGTACTGCAATGGTGGCAAGCCTAACAATGCTTCTGATTTCTAGGAGGATGAGCCACAGGACGATGCCAAAGAACTGCAGCAGGGTAGACCATACCACTGGAGGGACTGGTCTGTTATCAGAGGACGGGATTGTTTGTATATTTGGAGTGATGCTGCGGCACTCGAGCTCTCCAATGGCAGCAATGGATGGTTCCGCTTTATTTTAGATGGCAAATTAGCAACCATGTACTCAAGTGGGAGTCCCGAAGGAGGTTCTGACAGCTCAGGTAAGTGAGAAGTGGAACTTAATCTTTGAGGAGGGCTTGCTTCTATATTATTTGTTTGTGTTGTGTACTTCCACAGTCCATAACTTCCCTTTCCTTGTTTACCCTGTGCACAGAAAGCAGAAGTGAGTTTCTAGAGAAGCTGCAGAGAGCACGGAGCCAGGTCAAACCCTCTACTTCCAGCCAGCCCATCTTGTCTATTCCTGGGCCAGGTAAGCTGACTGTGGGCAACTGGTCCCTCACTTGCTTGAAAGACGGAGAGATTGCCATCCACAACTCTGATGGTCAACAGGCAACCATACTAAAAGAGGACCTTCCAGGCTTTGTGTTTGAGTCAAACCGGGGAACCAAGCACTCATTCACTGCAGAGACTTCACTGGGTAAGTGAAAGTTTTGAATAGCAAGTTTTTCAGTTTTTTGATAGTTTGTTCATGAGGGTTGCTCACACTACTGTTAATACACACATGCAGAATACCCTAAGAAAATATTATAGAAAAATAAACAGTAACTAGAATAAATATTTTTTTTTCAATCTCCAACTCATCTTGGAATCTTAGGGGGGTATTCAATTGTTGCCGTTAACGCTCCCAATCGAGCGCTCTAAAAATATTAGCGTTAATACGGTAATTACTCGCTAGGGAGCTGCGAGATGAAATTCAGCGAGTAAACTACCGTATTAACGGTATTTACGCGCATATTACCATATAAACTGTAATATTTTTCGAGCGCTCGTTTTTTTTTTTGTTTTAGCGCGTTAAAAGCAACAATTGAATACCCCCCTTACACTTTTTCTAAAACTTTGTCCAATACCTTTGTGTTTCAGGGTCAGAGTTTGTTACTGGCTGGACAGGGAAGAGAGGTAGAAAGCTCAAGTCCAAATTGGAGAAAACCAAGCAAAAGGTATTGGATGCATATTAACAACAACTGTAGTGAATGAATATAACTGACCTTCTGCCACCTCCTGATTGTTTTTGTTTGTCAGGTGCGGACAATGGCAAGGGACTTGTACGATGATCATTTCAAGGCAGTGGAGAGCATGCCACGTGGTGTGGTGGTTACACTTAGAAATATTGCTACGCAGCTGGAGTCTTCTTGGGAGCTTCACACAAACAGACAGGTCAGTGCATACACTTCGGAGAATGTGTTTTTACACCTTAATGTATTGGGGATTTGTTTTTACTTTTCTGTATAATTTCTGGTTTTACTTTTGTGTTGGAAAAATTAGCTTGAACTGTTACTGGTGTCTGCATCCAACACCTTATTAAATCTCCCATAATCTTCAGATAGCCGGTTGTTGTCACAATCCCAGGCAAGTTGCAGATCTTTGGAAATTTTTTTTTTTGCTCTGTCATATAGTACATCTGGGGATCAAGTTATTGTGTTCTGTACTTATTTGTTTCTCATCTCTTGCAGTGCATTGAAGGAGAGAATACTTGGAGAGATCTAATGAAAACCGCTCTGGAAAACTTAATTGTGCTACTGAAGGACGAAAATACCATCTCTCCTTATGAAATGTGCAGCAGTGGTCTGGTGCAGGCTTTGCTTACTGTGCTTAACAATGTATGTAAAATTCTGTGGAATTGGTCCACATGACTATTTATTGTTAATTTTCAGGCTTGATGCTGGAATGTACTTGTAGGGCAAGTCGTTAGTGTCAAAGGAAGATCATTGCAAAATTTAGCAGCATGCTTTTCTAGTTCTTCATTCATCAGATTTTTTATTTTATGGTGGAAGGAAGTATGTGTGTGTGTATGTATATATGTGTGTATGTATGTATATATTGTATGTGTGTCTATATGTATGTGTATAAGATGACTTTTACTCACCGTAAAATCGATTTCTCTTACTCCATCGGGGGGCACTGCGAGACTTTAGGGTATAGTAGGCGGGACTAGGAGTTTAGGCACTTAGATTTGTTTTTCATCCCCTACTATGCCCCTTGTCTCCTGTAGCCTCAGTTTTGAGTAACCAAGCGTTTGAAAAAGAGGAGCCCTATTTTTTTATAACCATAGAATTCAAACAGAACTATTTACAGAGCAAGGGAGGGTGCGCAGTGTCCCCCAATGGAGTAAAAATCTTTGGTATGTTCCCAGTGTTTCGTAGTGTACCATTGGGGGACACTGCGAGACATTGGAGACATACCAAAGCTGCCTCTAGGGGAGGGAATGCTCTGGAACGACTGCATGCAACACTTTGCATCCAAAGCTCGCATCCGCGGATGCAAAGCCCTGCAACCTGTAGAATTTTTTCAAAAGGTATGGACAGATGACCATGTTGCCGCTTTACATAGCTGCTCCGCCGAAGCCCCATAAAGGGCCGCCCAAGATGTACCAACAGCTCTGGTAGAGTGAGCCTTTAACGATACTGGGACAGGTAGAGACGCTGGAACATAAGCCAATGTAATAGTGGACCTCATCCAGCAGGCAAGAGACTGCTTAGAAGCCGGCCAACCCTGCTTCTGTGCATCATAAAGAACAAAAAGGTCTTCTATCTTACGGACAGAGGCCGTGCAGTCAACATAACATTGAAGAGCATGAACCATGTCCAGCAACCGAAACTTATCACTAGAAGGAGAGGACGAAGGGCGGAAAGCAGGAACCACAATCTCTTTAAGTGGAACCTGGACACCACCTTCGGAACAAAGGAGGACTTGGTGCCAAGGACCACTCTATCCTCGTGGAAAATTAAGAAGGGAGAGTTACAGCAAAATGCTGCCAATTCTGAAACTCTATGAGATAGCTAAAAGGAACACCGTCTTCCAAGTGAGATTGCGTAAATCAACCGACTCCAGAGGTTAAAATGGAGTATGAGTAAGCGCATTGAGCACCAAATTGAAACCCCAAGGCTCCACTGGGTAAACAAAGGGTGGGGGGGGGGCTGCACATGAAGAACCCCCTGCAAGGGGGGTCTGAACATCCCTGAATGCTGCTAGTTTGCATTGAAGATTAATGGGGAGTGCTGAGACCTGAACCTTAAGGGACCCCAGATGGAGCCCCTTATCAAGGCCAGCCTGCATTAAAGCCAGCAGACGAGGAAGGCTAAACCTAGATGTGTGGAGACCCTGGGACTCGCACCAAAGAATGTATGCTTTCCAGACTCTGTGATATATGGTTGAGGAGGACAACTTCCTGGCCCTAATAGAGTTACCAATAACCTCCAGTGAAAAACCCCTGGCCCTGAGAATTAGGGTTTCAACAGCAACGCCGTCAAAGCTTGACGATCCATAGTGGCAGAGAAGAGGACCCTGAGCGAGAAGATTTGTTCGCACTGGCAGATGGAAGGGATGGGGAGTGGGGGCTGCTGCTGCCCGTTTCAAAATGTCTGAAAACCATGCCCTGCGTGACCAATGAGGGGATACCAGAATTGCGGGCACAATATATCCTGCGTTAGCATGGGTATCAGCGGGAACAGGTACACTAGCTGGAAGTGCCATGGAACTGTCATGGCATCTATGAATTCTGCTTGAGGATCTCGAGACTTTGAGCCGTATCGGGGAAGCTGATAATTTAGCTTGGATGCCATGAGATTGATCTCCGGCATGCCAGAGCGTTCCACTAGGAGAGCAAAGAAGTGTTTTATGAGAGACCATTTGCCTGGGTGAACCCTCAGCCTGCAGAGGAAGTCGGCCTTCCAATTTTTCATGCCTGGAATGAAAATGGCTGATATATTGGGAATATGCCGCCGCCCATACCATGATCCTGGCCATCTCCCGCACGGCCCCTACACTGCGAGTTTCCCCTTGGCGATTTAGATATGCCACGGCCGTGGCAGTGCCTGACTAAATCTGAAGAGGCTTCCCTGACAGGAATCTCTGTGCCTGCATCAGCGTCCTGTACACCGCTCTGAGTTCTAGGACGTTGATTGTGAGTGTGGCCTTCTGGGGGGATCAGAGACCCTGGAATCTCGGGGACCTTGTCACACCTCCACAGGTCTGTCGTGACTAAAGTCCATGTCCAGGCTCTAAGAGACTGACCCTTCTCCAGATTTTGTTTGTATAGCCACCACGCGAGGGAAAGGCGAGTGGGATGGGACAGGTGGATGATCTGCCTCTCTAAATGCACCTGGGAACCTAACCATTTCAGAAGAATCTCCCGTTGAAGTGGGCGAGAGTGGAACTGTGCAAAAGGCACTGCCTCGAACACTGACACGATCGTCCCCAGAAATTTCATGCAACTGAGGACAGAGACCTCTCTCTACCTCAGGATGGTCCTGGTTTTGCGCAAGAGTGTGAGGACCTTGTTTTCCGTTAAGTATACTCTGAGTCACTGTGTCGATACAATAACCCTAACTGTCAGAAAATTCTGGATTGCCTCCTGAAGTGCTCTGTGCCTGAGGAGACAAATGGGGGTTGCTATGGTGAAGAACCTCCGTTGCGGGAATTGGACTAGGTCTATGACATAGTCCCGAGACACAATTCCTTGTGTCCAAACATCTGTGGTGGATGCCCACCTCTGGCCTTGGTAACGAAGAAGCTGTGTCCCCACCACAGAATCCCCTGGGGAAAGAATGTCATGCAGTGGGGTTATCACCCAGTTACTCGCCTAACAGCACCCCTACCTCTGCTATATGCTTCCCTGGGGGCAGACGATTGGCCTCTGGACTGGGTTCCCCAGCCTCGGGCAAAGGAACGAAATAACCAAAACCGCCCCTGACGTGGTCTATTGGAGCCCATGGGTAGAGCACTGCACTTTCCTCCTGTAGCCACCTGAATAACCTTTTCCAACTTTGACCTAAACAGAGTAACCCCATCAAATGGTAAACCCTCTAAAGCTCACTTTGAGTCAGCGTCCGCTATCCAAGAGCGTAACCATAAGGTATGACGAGCTGCTATAATGAGGGCAGAGAATTTGGCATTTACTGACACAGCATCCATGGCTGTCTGGCCTACATATTCAGAAGTGTCTTGAAGATGCTCGGCCAAAGAGAATTTCCACACGTGGGACGTTGTCTCGAATACCCTTACCCAACTGTTCAGCCCATTGCTGAATAGCCTTGTTAGCCCAGGCAACCACCATCGTGGGTCTAAACATACTGCCTGCCACAATATAAGCTGAACGGAGGGCCTGATCGCACTCCTGATTGAGTTGGGTCCCTGAGTGAAACCCACTCGAGTGGGAATTGCCGAAGAGGAAGACAAACGTGTTGCGGGCTGTCAACTCTAGGGGAGACCTCTGAAGGGAGAGGGTGAAGTGACTTAAACTGCTTGTTTTGGCCTCTGACATGCATAGGATACCATAAACAAGGAGAACCCTGATGGGGCCGTGGGCTCCGGTTCTGCAAAATCTAAAGTATGTCTGATGCCCACAATGAGGTTATCAATATTATGAGCAGGGGCCAAATCTACAGAACTAAATAAGTCATCTTCTTGTAGATCAAAGTCTAATTCACCTTCCTCTACTGAGGAATGGTCTGAATCATGATCGCGGCCCTGAGTCACAGCAGAAATAATTATCTTGGCCCTGTGTGATACTGTAAGCAGCGTTACTCTTTCTGAACTGATTCGAACTGAGAGGATGTGACTGTGACAGCTAGTGATTGTATAATAGTGTGAGAAACGGGAACCTCACTTACCTCTGTGGACCGTAGCATCACCCGAGTGAGTTCCGCCATGGCAGTTGTTAGTGACTTAGCCCAAGGTGGTTCTTCCATAGCTGCTGCACCCTGAGCTGGACCGTGTCGGTCTTGGATCTCGGCTTCGCAAGCTGTGCAGCGAGCATCCTGGTTAGGCTGTCCAACAGATAATTTGGCATTACATTTGGCACATGTATAATGCAACGCAGACATACCAGAGGGTCTCTTGTTTTTAGACGTCCCCTTCTCAGACATCTTTAAAATGTATACAGATTAAATACAATTTAAAAAAGGAAATGTAGTCTTCTCTAAGTTTTGATAAGTCTGAGAGCTAGAGTCTGACTATAAGACAATTTTTTTTTTTACCAAGTCTCTATACTTGGTAAATTTTTGAAAGTACACCAATCCCAAGACACTGAAACAATAGTCCTGATTGTGAAAACAGCCTGAAAGGTATGACAATCGTTTCTATATATTACAATTAGAATACAACAATACCAGTTGAGAAGAGGCAGAGCAGAGGAACAGCGTGATGATCTCCATGTTTCAGAATCCAAAGATGGCTGCTTCCGCTCCATGAAGTATAGGAAGTAGGGACCTCCCTAAATATGGCTGCCTCCGATGTCTTTGTATGGCAGTCAGCGTGAAATGCCAGCACGCTTAGAATAATGTGCCCAGGTAGCGTGTGGAGCTTTGGAGTAAACGAATCGACTTCTGAGGAGAGCGATTGTTACTCTTTTCCCCCCCCGCTGCTAGTAGTCTAGGGAAGGGGGGACGTGCCAGTCGGATTGTCGCGCAGGGAGGGCGCTGCACACTCCCACGCGACTATGAATCTGTGCCTACGGTCGAGTGACCATTCCTAAATGGGGTACCTAAAGCCGTAATGGTGCAGAGGGAAGATATGGCCTCTGCTGCTCGTTTCTGGGGGAGGAATGCAGGCAACAGTGTACAAGTAAGTGAGCCAGGCTGCTGCTTACCTTCGTAGGGACCCAGAGTGACTAGAACCAACAGGCTATTCACCCCTCTGGGTCTTAGGATTGATCCCAGCGCTGCACCTGCAGAAAAATTTATAAGAAAAACGTGATAATCTACACCAGTATAGGCAGGAGCCTTTACCAACGTGACCTACCACCTAGGCACTTAAAAGAAACTGAGGCTACAGGAGAGGAGGGGCATTGTAGGGAAGGAAAAACAAGTCTAAGTGCTTAAACTCCTAGTCCCACCTACTATACCCCAATGTCTCGAAGTGTCCCCCAATGGTAGGAAAGAGGAAAAAAGAATAAAAATATATATATATATATATATATATATATATATATATATATATATATATATATATATATATATATATACACACACACACCTCTCATGGTTGGCACTCATTACTGTACAAGATAGCACACTGGTTGACACAGAGAAGAATCCAAAAGAAAAAAAGATCCTCTATATGAGCAGGAGCACGGTACTCTCAGGGCTTGTAGTATTTTTTTTTTCTTAAAAACAGATTGTTTTGTCACAGATCGATGTATATGTGTATATATAACTATATAGAGAGATAGATAGTGATAGATAGAAATAGATATAATGGCGAAAGATAGAAAGCAAGTAAAGCTATCTTACGGAGAAGTCTTGTAGAACGTTACTATATAGCCACAACTAAGCAAAGATTAATGGTATTGTTCCTTGCAAACTCTGTTTTAAAGATCAGAAAGTTGTTTCAGTATTGCAGCATTCTGTGCTTTTTATTATTTTTTTATTTTATTTTTTACATATATGACATTGCTTAAATTGAGCTAAATCTGACTTTGTCTCGTAGAGTGACGATTTTGATCTGAAGCAGGACTGTGGGCAACTCGTGGAGCGTTTGAATGTCTTTAAAACTGCATTCAGTGAGAATGAAGATGAAGAGAGGTATGCCTATTTGTGTTGAAAATTAAAACGTTGAGTGTGTACCATTTTCTCAGTTTGTTTGTTTTTTTTTTTTTTAACTGAATTGTATGTAAGGAAATTATGTACGTACAGTTCTATAATCTGAACAAATTGATGATTATAGCTAAAATATATATATGTTATAATATTTCTCCCACATCCAATTACGGGACATTGGGTATTGCCTCTGGCTGCATTTTGATTTCATGCACCAAGATGATGATCCCCCCCACCCCCCCCCCCCCCCCCCCCAAAAAAAAAATCAGGAAGTTATTGATAATTCTCTTTTATCCTATCTGGGGGACACTGCTACCATGGGTTGTATGTGGGGAGCTTGGAGTTGGCACTTAACAAGTTAATTTGTTTAATACTTGCTGACAGAACTCCTCCCCTCTGCAAAGTGTTTGCAGAGGGGATGCCCTGTAGCCCCAGTGTTTGTTGAGTGCCCAAGGAATTGGGCTTGCTTTTCTTTGCTTCACCTATTGGTTTTATTCCTTAACGTAGGCTGAACGGACAGGGGGCCCTTATGCAGAAAACAGCTGCTGCCGACAGAAATAACTTCTTCACGGGTTCCAGTTCTCCTTCAGTCTGACAAAGCCATGGTCTTGACATATGTCAACTGAAAGGGCGGGACCAGGAATACCAGAGAGCTTTAAATTACAGCCTTGGTCCATTTGGTAGACTTCTGTTGCATCAGTCCAGCCAGGAAAGGGATCTCTCTGCAGATCTTCAGACGCTGTGCCGGCAGTAGATTTACCTGATATACATCTCAGGGTGTCTTGGCGCAGTCATCAGGACCTGGATTCTGTTTAAGACGAGGGTTGCTATTGTTGAGGTGGCTGACATGACCATGCAGTGGTAGTTCCAAATGGGACGCCCGTTTCTCCCACGGTGCAGGTTTCCCGAATCTTCGGAGGGTATATGGAGGAGGCCCTTTATAGATTTCTGCTTACTTCAAATTGGGCTCTTCGGGTCTGGCTGCAGTATTCTTCATGCTGGATCAGAGTAGGAGGAGGTTGTTTGTTTTTGCGTTGACCGCCTTCCTCGGGGTCCCCCCCCCCATCCGGGAACATCCTCGGCGGCTCCTCTTGATCAGTACCACTATGGCCGGCTTCTGAAGTCTGAGCTATTTTTAAATTCAGGATGTCATATGTTTACACAAACATGGATTACATGCATTGCAAAGCTAACAATATTTACGCTTATCTGTGATATCTTTAAACCTTGCTGTGATATCCTGCATCTTACAGTGGACAGCAAGTCTAATTACATCTTCCTGTGACCCCCACACATCAAAAGGTCTAATTAGCATGAGATTAGCATGAGTCTTTTCTTCTAACAGTTGCAGAATACACATTTCTTCCAAAGAAAGAATTCCCCAGGGAAAGTTGTAAACCCCAAACAAGACATTTCCCTACATCACGATACACAAAAGACTTTCTAAAAAAGGCTCATTGTATCGGATATATAAATCAGAAATAAGGCATTTCCTTTAGCAAGGTTAAAACAGAAAAAAATAATTTCTCTTTCATCCAGTCTGGGGGACACTGCTTACCATGGGTTGTGGAGGGGAGCACGGGAGTTGGCACCTAGCTAGTTAATCTTTAGCACTGCTGACAGACCCCTCCCCTCTACAATCCCCCCGCCTCTTCCTCCTCAGTTTTTTCTAGGTGCCCAAAGGAGTTGGGCTAATTAATAACAGCTAGTAATTTATTTCATTTATTTTATATTTAACTTAATTTTTTTCTTTATTTTTACAGTTTAGTTAGTATTAGGGCAGAGCTGGGAGTGTGTTCTATATATAGAGAACACACTCACAGAAGCTGGGCAGCGGTGACAGGACTCTGTCAGAGAGAGCAGACTGCTCTCAATGGCAGAGCATTAACTGTCACAGGATAGAGTGACAAGCGGTCTCAGAGGAGAGAAAAAGGCCTGCTGTCACTCTAGGAGGCTCCACGATAACCGGCGCTGCCATTAGGCATAGAGCGCTGCCTATCGCATCACCTCGCCGGCGGCCATGATTTTTTTCAATGGACCGCGGAGGTACAGAAAGAAGGAGGGAAAACGGGGCCATACCAAGATCCCCACTCAGGTGAATAGGAGGGGGCATCGTGGTACTAACGCTGCATGAGACCTCTAAGAGGCCTCCATAACTCTGCCAAATACATCGATAAAGTTCCTTTTTAAAAAAAAAAAAAAAAAGAGAGACAGAAAGCTGCAGAGGGGGAACTATCACAAGAGCTCCCCTGCTCTCAGCACAAATGGTACAGTCCGGACTCTGGCGCCAAACAGAAGCCCGGGAAGGAACTTATCTCCAAGGGAGCAGACAGCAGACACCAGGACACTGCTGTTGGACTTCTCCCCTGAGTGGCCCTTTTGGCTAAGTACCAAAACCCTTTCTTTAACCATTTAATGACTGTTTATGTGGTTACAGTAGGGAAGCTAGTAGGATTGTAAAAATCTTCTTAATTGCACATATATCTTTTCATTGTTACACACATTCAAGTACAGCTTTTATTACACAATAGTCTGTTACTTGTTGTATACTCTGTTTCTCTCAAAATATCTCTTATCTAAGTGTGTTTGGTGTGCTTTTCCTTTTTAAAATGACAGAAAAGGGAAAAGGCCCTATGGCAAAATATTTTACATGTTCTAGATGTAAAGTTAAATTACCTAATGGGCAGAAAGACCCGTTGGCGCTCTGCTCAGCCTGTGAAGGAGAGGTCCCTCTGCGCAAACCCAGCTCCTTCCAGCCCCACTGACGGAGGAACCGGCCTGGGTAGCTTCCCTGACACAGTCGGTTTCCTCTTTGGCACAGATGGTTTCCCAATCTAATCAATTGTGGTCTAGTGTGGCTGCGTCTGTGACTAATAGTGCTATTACACCTGTGGGGCTCCCTGCTGCCACGGTTTCTACAGAAACGGCTATAGCAGGACCTTCCTCTTTGCTTTCGGACCATCCGCCTGTACCTACAGAACCGGCATGGTCCTCAGCATTTATCAAGGGTTTGGATAAACTTAACCAGTTGCTTGAATCCCCAAACCCCCAGCTAGAAGAAAGCGTCTCAGATCCACTAATCCTCTCATGGTCCTTTCTGATTCAGAGGGACTTTTAGAAGAGGAAACAGAATCAAATTTGGATTCTGACCAGGTTTCATCCTTGGAACAGGAAGAAGTCACTAAATATCAATTTATTGACAATTTGGTTTTAGCGGTGAGGCAAGCGTTGGACCTCCCAGAAATGAAGGATCCTAGTCCTAGAGACAGAAGTCTCTTTAAAAAGGTCAAAAGGTAGGTTATTCGTTTTCCCCCTTCTACAGAACTCAGAGATATTGCTGAGGGAGCCTGGAAACAGCCTGATAAAAAGTTTTCTGTTCCAAAGAGGTTCTCTTCCCTGTATCCGTTACAGGAAGAGGACGTGGCTCGCTGGGAGGAAATTCCGAAAGTAGATACTCCTGTAGCCCGTTTGGCCCGTCATACTCTCCTTCTGGCCCCGGGCTCAGCAACTCTGCAAGATACCACTGACCACAGAGTGGAATCCCAGTTAAAATCTATATTTGTAGCAGCGGGTTCTTCCTTTAGACCCACGTTTGCTTCAGCTTGGGTTGCCAAAGCCATGGAAGCATGGGCAGAGCAACTGGCAAAGATCTTACAGGACCCAGAATTGATTACCCTAGCGTTACATTTAAAGGAGGCGTTAGGGTATATTTATGAGGCGGCTCAGAGCTCAGCTTCTGTGTCCTCCTCTATTCAGGCTGCGTCTGTTTCAGCTAGAAGAACACTATGGCTGAAATTCTGGGAAGGGGATTCTGAGTCAAAGAAATCTATGGGATCCATTCCTTTTTTGGCAGCAGGTCTGTTTGGCCCGGAATTAGATAATATGATTTCCCAGGCAACGGGGGGCAAAAGCACCTCTTTGCCGGTTTTCTCCGGTAGAAGTCGGACACCACGGTTTAGTTCCTTTCATCAGTCCTTTCGGGGTACATCCTTACCCAGAGGGCAGTCGTTTAAGGGTAGACAACCGAATTCCCGAGGCTCATCTGTCAGAGGCAGGTCCTCGTTTGCAGCTAGGCGCCAGGCCTCCAAGACTCAGGAGAAGCCTGCGTCCTGACTGCCACCCTCTTCCCCAAGAGGTGGCGCTGGTGGGGGGACGTCTGTCTCTTTTTCAGGAACAGTGGGCAGCGTCATCCCAAGACCCTTGGATTCGGGGCATTATTTCAAGAGGGTACATGATAGATCTGATGGGACCAATACCGCAGCATTTCTTTGTAACCTCGCTACCCCGAGATCCCCAAAGAAGACAGGCAATGCAGGCCTGTGTCGCCTCTTTTCTTTCGCAAAAAGTCATCTGCAGGGTCCCAGACTACCAGAAAAGAAAAGGTTTTTATTCAAATCTTTTTCTGGTCAAGAAGCAGGACGGGTCATTTCGACCCATTCTAAACCTAAAGAGCCTCAATGTGCACTCACGAGTGGACAAATTTCGAATGGAGTCCCTAAGCTCGGTGATAAACGGCCTAGAGAAGGATCAGTTTATGGCATCCATAGACAAAAGATGCATACCTCCACATTCCTATTTGGAGCAATCATCAGTCCCTTCTGAGGTAAACAGTAGGGAACTCCCACTATCGGTTCCAGGCTCTTCCTTTCGGCCTCTCCACAGCTCCAAGGGTCTTCACGAAGATCATGTCGGTGATGGCAGCGTGTCTTCACCTACAGGGAGTTCAGGTCGTCCCTTATTTAGACGATCTACTCAGCAAATCCTCCTCAGAAATTTGCTTACATCAACACTTATCACTCACCATAGCAATTCTCGAGAGCCATGGGTGGCTGATAAACTTAAAGAAATCCCAAATGGTCCCGTGTCAACACATGGTCTTCCTGGGGCTTATCATGGATACCAGTCAGCAGAAGGTGTTCCTGCCTACGGAGAAGATCAGTTCAATCCGGGCTACAACAACTCTGGTCTTGTCCTCTCCCAAGCCCTCAATTCATTTGTGTATGCGGCTGCTTGGGAAGATGGTGGCCTCCTTCAAAATGATCCCTTTCGGTCGGGCTCATTCCAGATGCTTCCAGTGGGATCTGTTACAGAAATGGTCAGGACCCCACCTACACTTGGATCTCCAGAGGATCTCGCTGTCTCTGGGGGCGAGAGAATCGCTCCAGTGGTGGCTGAATCAGGATCACATGTCGGTGGGCAGGTCTTTTGTTCCATGGTCATGGATCATAGCCACAACAGACGCCAGCCTGAGAGGTTGGGGGGCGGTAATCCTGCACCTCCGGCTCCAGGGACTTTGGTCTGTTCAGGAATCAGCCTTATCAATAAACGTGTTGGAGTTGAAGGCAATTCTTTTAGCCCTTCGGGGGGCACAGTCCCTCCTTCGGGGCCACCCTGTCAGAGTTCAGTCCGACAATGCCACGGCTGTAGCATATGTCAACAGGCAGGGAGGAACCAGGAGTGCAGCCGCAATGAAAATTGCAGCTCAGATTTTTGTTTGGGCAAAACAGTACGTTCCAGCAATCTCGGCAGTATTCATTCCGGGAATAAAAAAATTTGGAGGCCGACTACCTAAGTCGAAACCAAATGATGCCGGGGGAGTGGTCACTCCATCCGGAAGTTTTTCAGGTTCTAGTTCAGAGAGGGGGTCTTCCGGACATAGATCTCATGGCCTCCAGACACAACAGAAAAGTTCCCAGGTTTTGCGCAAGGGCAAGAGGCCCCTTAGCCGTGGCAGTGGACGTAATGACGATGTCATGGGAATTCAGGTTGAGATTCCTGTTTCCTCCGATTCCCATGCTTCCTCGTGTGCTCAGACGAGTAAGGCAGGGCGGTCTGCCGGTAATTCTAATAGCTCCCTCATGGCCACGCCGAGTGTGGTACGCGGACATAATCTCAATGGGGGTAGGACAAGGATTTCGTCTTCCGTCACGAGACGACCTTCTTCTTCAAGGTCCCTTTCGTCACCAGAATTTACCTCAGCTCAGTTTAACGGCATGGCTGTTGAAGCTAGCCTCTGGAGGGCTAGGGGTTTTTCCTCCAGTGTGGTGAACACTATGATGCGAGCTCGCAAACCAGTTTCAGCTCGCATCTATCACAGGATTTTGCGAGCCTATATCAGATGGTGCGAAAATAGGACATGTCAGACATCTTCCTTTCGTCTCCCTCGCTTTATTGGCTTTTCTTCAAGATGGCCTGGAAGCAGGGCTTCGTTTAGGTTCCCTAAAGGTTCAGGTATGGGCACTTTCAGTCTTTTTTCACCTGAAATTAGCGGATTTGCCAGATATCAAGACTTTTCTTCAGGGAGTCTTACATATTCAACCTCCCTATGTTCTGCCTACAGCACCATGTGATCTTAACCTGGTACTGGACATGCTTAAAGGGCCTCCCTTTGAGCCTTTACTTGAGGCAGATTTTAGGTGTTTGACCTGGAAGGTTGTTTTTCTTTTGGCAATTGCATCGGCACGTAGGGTGTCGGAATTGGGAGCTCTGTCTTGCCGGGAACCATATCTGGATTTTCACGAGGACAGAGCGGTTTTGAGAACACTCCCATCTTTTTTTCCAAAAGTGGTGTCCTCCTTTCATTTGAACCAGGAAATTGTAGTTCTGGTTTTTTCATCTACTTCTCAGTCTGATCGGCAGTCTATGGAAAAGTTAGATGTGGTTAGGGCTCTCCGTATTTATGTCAAAAGAACATCTCAAATTAGACGAACTGATTCTCTGTTTGTCCTATATGATTCTAACAAAAGAGGCTGGCCAGCCTCTAAACAGTCTATTGCAAAGATGGATTACGGCAACTATTAAGCAGGCTTACATAAGAGCTAACCTGCCTGTGCCAGAGAGACTTACGGCCCATTCCACCAGATCGGTAGGGGCGTCGTGGGCAGCAAGAAATGGGGCTTCTGCTGAACAGCTTTGCAGGGCAGCCACCTGGTCTTCTGTCCACACATTTACCAAATTCTATCAATTTAATGTATTCGCATCCGCGGATGCAAATTTCGCTCGTAGTGCTCTACCAGCGGGGCTTTCAGAGCGGTCCCACCCTTAGGGGGCTGCTTTAGAACGTCCCCATGGTAAGCAGTGTCCCCCAGACTGGATGAAAGAGAAAAGAGGATTTATATACTTACGTTAAATCCGTTTCTCTTATTCCGTCTGGGGGACACTGCGATCCCTCCCTTCTGCCTTTCCTTTGTATGCTCTTGGTTGATTGACCTATCTCCTTGGGGCTCCTTGAATTAACTGAGACGGAAGAGGCAGGGGGATTGTAGAGGGGAGGGGTCTGTTAGCAGTGCTAAAGATTAACTAGCTAGGTGCCAACTCCCGTGCTCCCCTCCACAACCCATGGTAAGCAGTGTCCCCCAGACAGAATCAGAGAAACGGATTTAACATAAGTATATAAATCCTCTTTTTGTACCCTAGTCTCAGAAATAATCTCCTATATCAAAATATACACAATATCAAAAATAAGTGCATTGGCAATTAAATAAATAAGCGCCCTGCGCTATTTCCTTTAAATGTATACCATAAGTTTTTTATAACTGATCCAGTCACATCCATATTCTATGTTTTATGCAGTGTCATGGCTGATGCGCACAGTCCCTTCACTCAGTCTACAATTCTTTTTTAGTGTTCACATTGAATCAGGAGGTTCTGGTTTCGGGTTTTCTCTGTCTTCCTTTGGGGGACGCCGGGGACATTAGGGTATAGAGTAGGGACAGGGCGAACTGGCACTTTAAACTTCTGTTTAACTAAGCCCCAGCTCCTCCCCCTCTATACCCCACCAACTGTCCAGCCTCAGTTTAGTTTAAGTGCCCGGCGAACGGGCTGTGTCTGGGCTGAGGTTCCTCTGTTGCCAGCCTCCCTCTCCCAACGTTTTCATGCCCTCCTAGGAGCCGAGCACAGTGCTGGGAGAGGGTGGTAGAAAATCGCAGTTTGTTCCTGAGCAGGTTGCTTCTTACATAGAAGCAGTCATTTTATGGAGAAGAAAAAAAAAGGATTATATTTGTAGCTCAGGAGACTGGGTCAGGTTAGGGTCACTAAGATAAGGAGCCCTGCTAGGCACTGGATTGGTTGAGGGGGTTATCCTGTAAATGAACACTTGTCAATTCAGTGCTGGGCCCTGGTGGAGTGGTGTTTCTTCTATTACACTTCCTCCATGGTGGTCTCTCACTATTTGTGTGCAGACACCAGAATTAACAGCCATTTTATAGCTGCAGCTTCTTCCCTTTTCTGTCCTGAGTCCTGATAAGGTAAAAGGTTTGGGGGTTGTTATTTTCAAAAGTTTGTTATTTTTACTCTGTGGGGCTTTATTGGCTGTATTGCAGGCTCACTTTCTGTTCATTTTTGTGTGCTGCATGTTATTTATATTGTGTTTTGTTGCACTGTTTGTTACACTGTTTTGTTTGTATTTTGTCCCATCTGTTAACTTGTCAGGGGAAAAACCATGCGTGGTAAAGATGGTGTTACATCAATGTTGAGTTTCACCTGGGCTGTCTTTCACGTTAAGTTACCATCAGGTCAGTCAGGCGCGCAGGCTCTGTGAGCAGCCTGCCTTAAAAGAGCATACCGTGTAATACAGCAGCTGCTGCTTTACATATGGCAACACATGCCTGGGTTCAGTCTCTCTCCAATACGGTGGCTGAACTTGCTCAGTTGCTGTGGTCACAGGCTATGGGCGCTCTATCTTCTCATTCTGCTTGCACTGTAGCGAATGACATGGGTTCTAGTTCGCTAAGTCAAGGTTTGACTGTTTCTCTCTGTTCTCCCTGCGGAGTCTGTACAGCCTGCTTGGGTACAGGGAATTGCATCCTCTGTAGAGGGTTTGGTTTAGGTTTCTTCCTCTTTAGAGAGGATGCTACAATCTGCGGCACCGTCTTCCTCACATAAGCGTAGGAGGATGGCGCCACAATTTCAGGAAAATAAGCCAGATTTTGACACTAGTTCCCAGAATGAAGGTAATTTTAGCGGAGAATTCTGACATGGATGCCCCTTCGATGGGGGAGGAGATTCATTTGGTTCGCTAGAGTGTGGAGGAATTAATACAAGCTGTGTGTCAGGTACTTCACTTTCCTAAGTAAGAGGTTCCTCATGTTGCACAGGCTCTTTTTGCATGGAAAAGAAGAAGAAAAAAAAAAAAAATCTTTCTTTTTCCTGGCTTCTTCCCTATTGGAAGATTTGTTGTCAGAGCCTTGGACTTCCCCAGATAGCAAGTTCCAAGTATCTCAGTGACTGCAGTCGGGTTATCCTTCTCCTCCTGAAGTTTTTGCTAAATGGTAGACGCTTCCACGTGTGGATGCTGCAGTTACAGGGTTAGCCAAGGTAACTACTATTCCTTTTCCTAACAAAGCCACTCTTAAGGATGGTACAGACCATGAGGTTAAGGCCGTCCTTAAGTTCATTTTCATGGCAGCATGTGCCTGTTTTGGCATCTGCGTGGGTTAACAAAGCTGTGGAACGCTGGTCAAAACACCGGTTTCAAGGTTTGTTGGCAGGCAGGTCTTCCTCTGAACTGCTTCCATTAGTGGAGCAAATTCAGAAGGCGATAGATTATTTACGAGAGGCAGCTACATATGCGGGACTGATTGGGGCACGTATTTCTGCCTCTGCAGCTTCAGCTGGTTGTACTCTCTGCCTTAAGTCCTGGAAGGCTGATGGGGAGTCTGAAAAGGTTCTTGAGACCATACCGTTTTCTGGGGGTCTTTTGTTTGGACCTCACCTTGACTCCATCATTAGTCAAGCAACAAGAGGAAAGAGCACCTTTCTCCTTGTTAATGCTCCCAAGTAAAGATTGTCTAGATTCCGGTCCTTTCAGTCCTCAAGAAGGTTTCGGAGTCGATATTCCTCAGGCCAATCTTCTATAGGCCAGTCATCCGCCCCTAGGGGTGGTTTGCTGCGTGGGCGCCAGGCCTAGTCTGCTTGGCATCCAGCAGCGAAACCTGCAAACAAGCAGTACGCATGACGGACATTTTGCTCCTCTGCTGTCGCCAGTGGTGTGAGCTTGTTTTTTTGGTTGCAGTCTACCACCGACGTCTGGGTTTGGGTGTAGTGGATTGAGGATACAAGATCGATCTGCTCGGTCTTTCTCCCAGACAGTTCTTTGCCATAGGGCTTCCCACTTGTCCGCGAAAGCGACTGGTTTTACGACAAACAATTCTATCACTCCTTTATTCCGGAGTGATGATTCCGGTGCCAGATTCTCGAAGAGGTTTGGGTTTTTATTACAACCTTTTTCTCGTACTGAAACCAAAAGGCTTATTCAGACCAATTCTGATTCTGAAAATCTTTCAACACCCATGTCACAGTGCCCAGGTTCAAGATTGAGTCTTTGAGTTCGGTCATTCACGGCATGGAATAAGAAAAATTCATGGGGGTTCTAGACATCAAAAATGCCTATCTTGATGTACCTATCTAGAGGGGTCATCAGTCCCTTTTGAGGTTTGCGGTTCGGTCAGAGCACTTACAATTTCAGGCTCTTCCCTTTGGCCCCACATATCTTTACAGAGATCATGCTGGTCGTGGTTGCTCTCCTAAGGTCCAAGAGGATTACAATCATCCCTTGTCTGTATGATCTTCTTTTAATGACCGTCTCCAAAGGTGCTTTAGTCGACATATTCAAGTAATAATCCAGACTCTACAGTCTCGCGGTTGGATTCTCAACTTCAAAAAGTCCAAGTTGCTCCCATCCCAGCAAATGATCTTTTTGAGTATTTTTATTTCATATCTGACAAAACGGGTGTTCTTACCAACTAAGACAGGATTCTAGCCTTGTAGAACAGGGTAAGATCTTGGTTGGCGGCAAGGAAGCCTTCGGTACATTTTGCCATGAGAGTTTTTGGCAACATGGTATCGACTTTCAAGCCGGTCCAGTTTGCTCAGTTTCATGCACAGCAGTCCCAGTTGGGTCTTCTGTTGCAATGCAACAAATACCATCTGAATCTGGCGGCCCAGTTATTTCGCCTGTCTCCACAGACCAGTTAGTCGCTTCTTTGGTGGTTACATAAACAGCTTCTTGCCAGGGGACGCAATTTATCAATTTAAAATTGGACTTTAATCACAAAGGATGCCAGCCTTCGAGATAAAAAAAGGCCGTATGTCTTCATGCACGGTTTCAGGGTTTTTGTACTCAAAAGGAATCCAAGTTTCCAATCAATGTCTTTGAACTGTCTATCTCCGCTTTCTGTGGGCTTGGTTAAACATAAACTGAGGCTGGACAGGAGGTGGGGTATAGAGGGGGAGGAGCTAGGGCTTAGTTGAAACAGAGTTTTAAAGTGCTAGTTCGCCCTGTCCCTACTCTATAGCCCAATGTTCCCTGTGTCTCCCAATGGATTAAGAGAAACGTATTTTACGTAAGTATAAAAATCCCATTTTTTCAGGAGCTGGCTGCCTCTTTGGACCTTTATATGAGCAGGTTTTCTTTAATATATGGTTCATGCCCTTTGTCTTATATGGTGTGGCCATCCAACATTAGGAGGACTGGTTTCTGTTCATATGTTTCCATACTGAGATCAGGAAAGGTTGGCTGTTAACCAGACCATCGCCAGGAGCATTCTGTCCTCTGTCAACAGGCCTTCTCTGTTAAGTTGACCTATGTCAAATAGTCTTGGCACCCATTCCACCCTTAGGGGTAATCTGGGCTGCACTTAATGATGTAATTTCACATAAGTAATCTAGTTATTGTTGTGCTTACGGCTGCTGGTTTTTGGCCACAATGTTGCATGCCGGGTTATCAGAGTGTTTCCTCCCTTCTGGGGGGCTGCTTTAGAAAGTCCCTATGGTAGCCATGTTCCCCAGACAGGATGAAAGATAAAATAGGGTTTTTATACTTATGATAAATCCGTTTTTCTGATTCCATCTGGGGGACACTGCGTTCCCTCTCTACTTATGTTCTGCTAGTTGGTCTTCGGTGGTGGTCTCCCCTACCTTGGAGTTTTTGTATTACATTGAGGCTACACGGGGTAGCAGAGGGAAGGCGTTCTGTCAGCGAGTATTAAACAAATTAATTAACTTAAGTGCCAACTCCAAGCTCCCCACATACAACCCATGGTAGCAGTGTCCAAATGGAATCAAAGAAACGGATTTATCTTGTTTTTTTTTTTTTTTTTTTTTAAGTATAAAAATCCTCTTTTTTTTTTTTTTGGTCTTTTTTTGTCTGAGAGGACAGAAATATAGCCATATATGCACCAGAAAACTATCTGCATAGTGGTGACATGTCTGTCTCAGACCACCACCATTCTGAATGCTGCTACCTTAAGGGATAGGAAGATTGAGGCCACCCGTAAGTCCAATTATACTGTAGTGGGGTCAACCCTTAGACCTGTTTTAGCTTCACATTGGGTCAGTAAGTTTGAGAGGTGGTCGGATCACCTTTTGTAGAGCTTGTAGTCTGGTAGGTTCTTACAGACTTTATGTGTAAGATTCTTTAGGGAGTTCCCAGCCTCCTAGCTGAACCTCTATATCCCCAAAGTTAGTGTCCCCCAATAGATTCAGAGAGAAGGAGTTAATGCAAGTATAAAAGTTCCATTGTAATCAATCTCCTTTGCCTTAGGACATGTTGTGCAGGATTAATTTATACATTTTTTTATGCTTTTAAAAAACGTTTATCAATCTTGTGCATATCCTAATTTCAATATTCTTCCACTAATTTTTTCTTTGTCCTAAAATAATGTTTGTGGAAAATTACAGTACACTGTACCTGACATTTGTAGGTTTGATAATAAATGTATATACAATGAAAACACGTACACTTGGCACACACCTTTTCACATATGAGATGATGATAAATTGCTCTTAGATTTTATCATAATACCATTCTTCTACCAGACTGATGGTCTTTATCCTTCTTTCTGAATAACTTCAGACAATCTGGAATCCAGACTCATAGAAACACAAACGGAAAAAATAATAATGCAATATGTTTAAAAAAACACAGATATCAATAGTCCAGGAAAATCCCATAAAGAAGTTCTATTTTCCACCTTGTGATTTTGGAATAAAGTCACCCCAAAGCATCTCGTATGTGAAAAGGTGTACGCCAAGTGTACGTGTTTTCATTATATATACTGTGTCTGTTTGTGGAGGGAAGTGGACGCTCCACTACATGTAACAGGCTGCATACTGAGTGAGGCGCCACATTTATCAATTACTATATTTAGAACTATTTTGATAATAAATGTGTTAATCTTATTCTTTTCATTTTCAGCCGCCCAGCTATAGCACTGGTCCGAAAACTGATTGCAGTGCTTGAGTCTATAGAACGACTGCCACTTCATCTGTATGATACACCAGGATCCAATTACAATCTGCAGGTAAATGAAGAGAGACACAGCAGTGCCATTTTGCAGTTTTTTAGGAACTTGTGGTTTAAAAGGTAGAGGTGGAGAAGTCCGTTCCTTTATTCCAGTGCCTTCTACGGGTGAAACATAACCCAATGACTGTAGCCCCCTCACTCCACCCAATATTACATCCTCAGAGAGAGGAATTTGAAGGAAAGTACAACAATTCTGTATACTCATTCATCCAATCTTAGACAAGTCTTCCCTTCTTTTTCTCCATCATACATGGTACTTAGGTTTTATAGTGCCAGCTGGACAGGGTCCTTTTACTTTCATTTTATGTTGATGGTTATTGTTTTGAATTTGCCACCACAGCCATTTGATCACTGTTTACCGCTCCCGTGGTCAGTGAGAGGAGCAAGCTAAGGAGATGTCGTTCCCAGTGCCTCCTACCACCACACCCCTCTCCCAACTTGGGACAGTCCTCCAGTGGGGTCTCCTGTGCTACCACAGGAGGAGGGAAGTAGTCTATGTCGAGGTTGCTCCCCAAGGAGTGGAACCTGCGCTTGGTGCAGAGCCAGTGGCCTGGTTAGGAAGTGGGGGTCAAATGGGGACAGTCATGGCCTCACACACACATTCATATCTTTCTCGCTGCTGGTGTTTTCACCCCAGGGCCTGAAAATCAGAGGGTAATGGGCTTCTATTCCATCCTATTTGTTGTTGAAAATCAAACTGTTCCTTTCAACCAATTTTGAGCCTCATAACCATCAACTTTTTCATTTGGGTGGGCAAGTTCAAAATGAAGCCAGGAAGATCTCCCATTAATGGCATGAAACAGAAAGTCAAGGATACTTGCATGTCCCAATCTGTGAGGGCCACCAATTTCACACTCCCGGTTTGCGGTTCATTCCCACCATTTCCCGTTTCGGACCCTTTAATTTGATCTCTCGAAAGCTTCTCTGATATTCACAAAGTTTATGGCGGTTATAGCCTCAATCTTGAGGACTAGGGGGATAATGATTATGCCTTACTTGGGTGAACTTTTGATAAGATGGAGTCTTATGGTTGGATTATCAATTCTCAAAAATCCAACCGGTTTCATCCAAGATCCTGGTCTTTCTGTGTCAGTTGTTGGATTTCCCACAACATTGAGTGTTTCTTCCAGGAAACCAGATTAAACTTGTTACACAGACTGGTAAGGGGTCTTTTGGTTCCCAGGAGGATGTTTGTCCTGGTCTGTATGGAAATCCTGGTAGAAATGCTATTGACCTCTGAGGTTGTGCACTTTGTAAAGCTTCATTCTAGGTAATTCAGGATCAATTCGTTGAGACTTTGAGGACGCTTTGCTTGCTCCACTGTTAGTTGAAGGTCAACATCCTTAACTTTGCCATCCCTTTGCTATATGAAACTGGACAATTGGGATGACAGACTTTTCGTGGATGGAGATGGCGTTGATTCATCACTGTTCTCATGGTCTGCGATCCCAGCTAGTGGCCAAGCTGTCCTTCAGTTAAAGGTAGTGTTTAACGCTTTTAGTTCAGAAAGCCTATGAGTTGGTTTTTCTGATTGAACATAGTGGCCTACATCAATCATCAGGGAGGCCTAAAGAACTTGCAATGAAGAAAGCCGCCAAATATCCTGCCAATCTCAGCAGTGTTCAGACCAGTGGTGGAGAGCTGGGATGCCAATTATCTTAGCAGGTACACCCTGCATCCATGAGAATGGTCACATAACCATGCCGTCTTTCAGCAGATTTTTGATAAAGGCAGTCAGCCAGATATCGACCTAATGCCATCATGTCTGAATCACAAGGCCCTCGCCAACTCCACAGCACCCTACATCTCCTCCCTCCTCTCTATTCATGCTCCATCTCGCCCTCTCCGATCGGCCAATGACCGTCACCTCTCTTCCTCCCCTGATCACCTCCTCCCACGCACGTATCCAAGACTTCGCCTGCGCTGCCCATCTCCACTGGAACAAGCTCCCTCCCTCCATCAGAACTTCCCCTTATCTGTTCAGTTTCAAACAGTGTTTAAAAACCCACCTTTTTCTTAAAGCTTTCCAGTCTCCTACTTACATACATAGTAACATAGTAACATAGTTGATGAGGTTGAAAAAAGACACCAGTCCATCAAGTATCAACCTATTTTGGATCTCCTGCGATCCTGCACTTATATTTGAAATTAATCCAGAGTAAGCAACCGCCAATCTGTTTCAATTTTGAAAATGCCCCCAGACTCAATATTGCAATCCAATTTTTACCCTATATCCACTACTATCCTTTATTTTAAATTAACGGTCGTATCCCTGGATACACCTTTCCGCTAAAAATTTGTCTAACCCTTTTTTAAACATATCTATTGAATCTGCCATCACAACCTTCCCTGGCAATGAATTCCATATCTTTACTTCCCCTTCCTTTGCTGGTTGTGAAATTTCCTCTCCTCTAACCTTAGGGGATGACCACGTGTCCTGTGTATGGTCCTTGGGGTAAAAAGTTCCCATGAAAGCTCTCCGTATTGACCCCTAATGTATTTGTACATAGTAATCATATCTCCCCTTAGACGCCTCTTTTCTAAAGTAAACATGCCTAAACTGGCTAACCTTTCCTCATAACTTAATGACTCCATACCCTTTATCAATTTTGTCGCCCTTCTCTGAACCCTTTCTAGTTCCAAATTATCTTTTTTATAGAGTGGTGCCCAGAACTGTACTGCATATTCAAGATGAGGTCTTACCAATGATTTATACAGTGGCAAAATTACACTGTCTTCCCTTGCATCTATGCCCCTTTTAAGCATGCCAATACTTTGTTTGCCCTTGCAGCTGCTGCTTGACATTGAGCACTATTGCTAAGTCTACTGTCTACGAGCACTCCCAAATCCTTTTTCATTATAGATTCTCCTAAATTAATTCCATTTAATTTATAGAATGCGTTCTTGTTTTTGATCCCTGAATGCATAAACTTACATTTATCTGTGTTAAACCTCGTATTCCATTTGGCCGCCCAATCCTCCAGTTTATTTAAGTCCCTCTGTAGAGAAGCTACATCTTGCTCTGATTTTATTACCTTACAGAGTTTAGTGTCATCTGCAAAAATAGAAACTTTACTCTCTAAACCATCACCAAGGTCATTAATAAATATATTAAAAAGGAGTGGTCCCAGCACGGAACCTTGAGGTACTCCACTTAAGACTTTGACCAATTAGAAAAGGTTCCATTTATCACAACTCTCTGTTCCCTATTCTCTAACCAGTTTTCGATCCAAGTACAAATTTTGATTCCTAGACCCAGTTCCATTATTTTGTAAACCAACCTCTTGTGTGGCACTGTATCAAAGGCCTTTGCAAAATCTAAGTAGACCACATCTACTGTCCTGCCCTGGTCTAAGTTCCCACTAACTTCCTCGTAGAAACTAATTAGATTAGTTTGACATGACCTATCCCTCACAAATCCATGTTGATTCCCACTAATAATTTTATTGCGTACCAAGTAATCCTGAATACTGTCCCTTAAAATACCTTCCAGTAGTTTCCCCACTATTGATGTCAGGCTTACAGGTCTATAATTCTCTGGTTGTGATCTCGTCCCCTTTTTAAACAACGGCACCACATCTGCTATTCGCCAATCCCTTGGTACTGAGCCTGATGAGATTGAATCTCTGAAAACTAAGAATAGCGGTCTAGCTATTTCCGAGTTTAACTCCATAAGGACCCTTGGGTGTATGCCATCTGGACCTGGAGCTTTATTTATCTTAATATTCTTCAGTTGCCTTTGGACTTCTTCCTCTGACAACCAAGTATTAATTAATGGCATGGTTTCATTTCCATTTTTATGTATTACTCCTGCCATTTATTCCTCTCTGGTAAATACTGAAGAAAAGAACGTGTTTAATACCTCTGCTTTTTCCTTAGTATCATTTATCAATTCACCCATTTCACTTCTTAGGGGTCCTATATTATCTTTTTTAATCCTTTTGCCATTTATATACTTAAAAAACTTTTTGGGGTTTGTCTTACTTTCTTTTGCAACGTGCCTTTCATTTTGTAATTTAGCCAATCTAATTTCCTTTTTGCATGGTTTATTACATTCCTTGTACCTATGGAAGAACTCCTCTGACCCTTCAGACTTAAACAATTTAAATGCACGCTTCTTCCTTTACATTTCTTCCCTTACCTTTTTATTTAGCCACATTGGTTTAGACTTAATTCTTTGACATTTATTTCCCATAGGAATGAACTTATACGTGTATGTTTCCAACAACATTTTAAAGACAGCCCACATTTCTTCCGTATTTTTTCCTTCAAAGGCTTTGTCCCAGTCTATGCTCTTTATAGACTCCTTTAGCATATTAAAATGTGCCTTTTTAAAGTTTAAAGTCCTAGTTGATCCCTTATACTGTTGTTTCTGGAAACTAATTTCAAATGAGACCATATTATGATCACTGTTTCCCAAGTGCTCCTTTACTTGAATATTTGATATTACGTCTACATTGTTTGTTATTACTAGGTCCAGTATAGTCCGGTTCCTAGTTGGTTCCTCTACTAATTGGGACATGTAATGGTCTTTTAGCGTGCTCAGAAACCTATTTCCCCTAGCTGTACCGCAGGTCTAAGTACTCCAATCAATGTCCGGATAATTAAAATCCCACATAATTAAAATTTGACCTAGTTGTGTAGCCTTTTCAATTTGCTGTAGAAGTCGTACTAATATCTGGCGGTTTATAGCATATCCCTATCAGAAACTTCTCTGAGCTTTTTCCTCCGCTGGATATTTCCACCCACAATGCCTCTATATTATCACCAATATTCTCGTATATAACTTCCTGAATACTTGGTTATAATTCTGGCTTAATATAAAGACATACTCCTCCTCCCCTTTTTTTTACCCTATCCCTCCTGAAGAGAGAATAGCCTTCCAAGTTGACTGCCCAGTCATGTGTATCATCCCACCAGGTCTCAGTAATACCTATAATATCATACTGCTCATTCATTGCTACTAGTTCTAACTCCCCCATTTTACCTGTCAGGCTTCTTGCATTTGCAAGCATACACTTAAGTCTATTGCCTCCCTTAGGTATTTCTTTTTGCTTTAAAAAGGGCCGCTCCTTATCGACTATGCTTCCCTTTCCTCCCTCTCCACCCCCTTTACTCTTTTTAAATTCCTCCTTACTACTCTCAATGTCTATCCCATAAATACTTGCTTGCCCCTCTCCCCCGGAGCCTAGTTTAAAATCTCCTCCAACCTTCTAACCATCCTCTCCCCTAGCACTGCAGCCCCCTCCTCATTCAGGTGCAATCCATCACGACAATAAAGATGGCAACTGACCGAGAAATCAGCCCAGTGCTCTAAGAATCCAAAACCCTCCTTCTTACACCAATCTTTTAGCCACACATTAACCTCCCTAATCTCCCGCTGCCTCCCTGGACTAGCGCGTGGCACAGGTAGTATTTCCGAAAATACTACCTTGGATGTCCTCCTTGCCTTAAATTTGCGACCTATGTCCCTGAAATCATTCTTTAGGACACCCCTTCTTCCTCTAACTCGGTCATTGGTGCCAACATGCACCAAAACCGCTGGGTCATTCCCAGCCCCTCCCAACAATCTGTCCACCCGATCTGCAATAGTTCCTACCTTTTCTTCTGACTCTTTCCCTTCATTCCCCTTCCCTTATCCTCCGTTCCTCCTTCTCTCCCTCTCTCCACTGTGTCTCTCTGTCAGTCTACCCCACCCCTTAGATTGTACGCTCCTTTGAGCAGGGTCTTCTCTCCTCCTGTCTTCACCACTTTTAACTCTGCTCGCCAGCTACCCTGCCTTCCTCCTCGAGGACCCTCTTCCCCCTTCCCCTCTCGCTCCCTCCTCTTCCCCATGAGGGTCTCCCTCTCATCCGTGCCCTCCCTCCTAAGTGCCGTTGTTGGCGGATCATCTCCTCTCCCCTCCCCCACCTCTCTAGCTGTGCCTTGAGCTCACTGAGTTACTGTGATTATTGTTTACTGTTCTGTGCTGTCTCACCTCGTATTGTAATTTCGTTTGTCCCTGTACGGTGCTACGGACACCTAGTGGCGCCCTATAAATAAAAATTAATAATAATAATAATAATTTTGCTCAAGGTGTTTCTTGTAGACACTATGAACTGTTTCATGGGATTTTTATCTGGAAGACATATTCTTGGTGTGCGTATAGGAGGTTTCCAACAACCTTTGTTTCCTTCTCATTATGTACCTACAGGATGGCTTGGGTTATGGTTTGAAACTGAATTTACTCAAAGTTCAGATTTCTACACCTTCTGCTTTCTTCCAGAAGAGGTTAGCGCTCTTAATGGAGGTGCAGGCTTTATTACAGTATGTGAAACATTTCACAACACTATTCAGTACTCATTTTTGGGACTTGAATTTATTGTTAAAGGCATTACAACAAGCTCCTTTTGAAGTGGATCTCAAGTTTCTCTAATGGAAGACTTTGGCCATTTCCAAAACCCAGAGGTTGTTGAAATTGGGATCTTATAAATCTCCCTATTTATTCATGAAGGTTAGGTTCATTGTCCATACAGAACCATCCATTCAGCCTAAGGTGGTTTCTAAATATTCACTTAAATCAGGATATTGTGATTCTAGCATTGGGACAGTTTTTCAGAGATATCATGAAGGCATCTATTCCTTTACTGGATGTTGTCACAATATTAAGATATTTGTCAGAAGAACACTAGACTGTAGGAAGACTGATGATTTTCGGGTTATCTATCATGCTTTCTAAAGAGGTTGGTTGGTGTTTAAGCAGACTATAGCTAGATGGATCACTTCTACATTGGAACTTGGAAACCTGTTCCTTATATCGTGAAGGAGCATACTACCAGATTACTGACTGCTTCATGCACAGCGCTTTGGCTGGTTTCTAGGTTCAATGCTTTTGCGTCTAAAGCAGCCAGTTTTGGTCAGAAGGTGCTGCTCAACACAAATTTGTGAGTGTACACACTTGGTGGAAGAGTTTTGATACGTCCCCATGGTTCCAGTGTCCCCACAATTAGATGAGATTGTTTATGCTTATGTTATATCCTTTTCTCTGATTCTATTGGCGGACATTTGGCTCCCACCCTTTTGTATGCTCTGTTTCTGGGGATTTTGTTTCTCTTTCCTGCTTTAGTTATTTTTCTGGTTCTGTTCTGTGGGGCTTTGTTAGAAAAATAATTGAGTTCCCTGCAGGATGGACAAATAGAGGAGGGAGGAGCAAATAGTAAGTCCTAAAGAATCCTTTCTATCCTATGATCCCCCAGTGGATTCAGAGAAAGGGATTTAACTAAAGTGTAAAAATCCCATTTCTCTATCATATCTGGGGGACACTGCTACCATGGGTTGTGGAGGGGAGTTTGGGGAGTTGGCACTTAGCTAGTTAACTTGTTAAATGTATCTATGCTGACAGACCCCTCCCCTCTACAATCCCCTGTAGCCTCAGTTTAAGTCTAAATGCCCAAGGAGTTGGGCTTATCTTTTAGATGCTAGTAGTTTTTTTACTTTATCTTTATTTTCTTTTAATTTTTTTTAGAGATAGGTTTCTTTTCCTTTTTGATTGGTGGAGTGTGTTCTATATATAGAGAACACACTCCTATTTGGTTGCAGCGGCAGTGCTCTGTTGGGGAGAGAGCCGAGGGGGCACTTTGTACAGATTGTGACGCGGGGTCACTCACTACGCAAGCCCAGTCTAATGTAATTCTGATACTGGAGGAACCGGCATGGGTAACTTCCTTGGCCTAATCTGTTACTTCTCTGGCCCAGACTCTTAGCAAGTCTACGGGATTAATGGCGGGTTCTGCTGTTGTTCCCGCTGTTTCAGAACAAACGGCCCTGCCAGTAAGTTTGGGAATGACTGTTACCGCTGGTATCCCTGGTCACAAATCCAGCCTCTACCTCTGGTGAACCAGCTTGATCTTTATCATTGGTCAGAGGCCTGGATAGGTTAAACAGGTAGCCTGAATCTCCAAGATCTGGATTTTCCAGAAATAAAGGGACATTGGTCTACAAATCCTCTATTATCCCCCTCTGATTTGGGGGGGTATTCAGAAGACGAGGTTGAACCCACTTTTGACTCCGATTCTGTACTGGCCATAGACCCGGAGGAATCCTTTAAAAATCAAGGTATCGACGATCTGGTTTTAGCAGTAAGGCATGCCTTGGACCTTACGGATGTGGATGAACCTAGATCTTCGAATCAAGGTCTTTTAAAAAAAAAAAAAATAGAAAACGTGCTATCAGTTTTCGACCTTCGGTGGAATTAAGAGATATAGCAGAGGAGGCCTGGAAACAACCGGACAGGAAGTTTACAATCCATAGGAGGGTTCCTCTCCCTGTAACCATTCAGGAAGAGGATCTTTCTCGCTGGGAACAGACCCCTAAGGTGGATACTCCGGTGGCTCGTTTAGCCCGCCACACTACGCTTCCATTTCCAGGTACTGCAGCTCTGCAGAACCCCACAAACCGCAAACTCAAGGCTCAGTTAAAATCTGTTTTTGTTGCAGCAGGTTCCTCATTCAGACCCATGTTTTCCTCGGCATGGGTTGCCAGAGGAATGGAAGCATGGGCAGAACAATTGACTGAGGGTTTACAAGATTCTGAATTGCTTCCCCTTGCCTTGCATCTAAAGGAAGTTTCTGGGTATTTATGAGGTGGCCCAAAATGCAGGCTCCATTTCCTCTTCTATACAGGCTTCCGCGGTGTTGGCGAGAAGGACTCTATGGTTAAGATCCTGGGACACAGATTTGGAGTCTAAGAAATCCCTTGAGACGGTGCCTTATTCAGGCACTAGTTTGTTTGGCCCAGAGTTAGACAATATGATTTCCCAAGCTACTGGCGTGAAAAGCACCTTTCTGCCAGTGAATGTTTCTAAGTCTAGGCCTCCCCGATTTGGCTCCTTTCGGCAGTCTTTTCCGGGAGTTCCTTCGCCAGAGGTCAGTCGGCTAGGGACAGACCGACTAGTACCAGTGGACACTCATACAGAGGTAGGTCCTCCTTCTCTTCGAGACGGCCGTCTGCTAAAGTCCAAGAATAAACGGCATCTTGACTGCCATCCACCCCTTCTTGCGGCGGCAGGAATGGGGGGACGATTGTTTTTGTTTCGGGAGCAATGGATAGCGTCCTCCCAAGACCTTTGGGTTCGTGGGATTATGACGAGAGGGTACATGATAGACCTGTTAGGTCCAGCCCTACGTTGCTTCTTTGCAACCATGTTATCCCGCGATCCAGAAAGGAGACAGGCGATACAGACCTGTGTTGCTTCTCTTCTTTCTGCAGGAGTCATTTGCAAAGTACCAGACAGCCAGAAAAGACAGGGGTTTTATTCAAACCTGTTTTTGGTCACGAAACCGGATGGATCTTTCCGACCCATTTTAAATTTAAAAATGCTAAATGTAAACCTAAGGGTGGACACATTTTGCATGGAGTCCCTCAGATCGGTAATCAACGGTCTAGAGAAAAACAAGTTTTTAGCGTCAATAGATATAAAGGACGCTTGCCTTCATATCCCTGTTTGGAAAGGACATCATTCTCTTCTAAGATTTACAGTGGGGTTAACCCACTATCAATTTCGAGCTCTCCCCTTCGGGCCATCCACAGCTCCAAGAGTTTTCACAAAGATAATGTCTGTGATGACGACATGTCTTTGTTCCAGAGGAGTCAAAATAGTCCCATATTTACAACAGCACCTGACTGACCATCAGGTTTCTAGAGAGCCATGGATGGTTAATAAACCTAAAGAAATCTCAGTTGATCCCCTGCCAGCAGATGACCTTCCTGGGGCTCATCATGGACACCAGGGAACAAAAGGTGTTTTTGTCGCAGGAGAAGGCCAGGTCTTTTAAGTGAAGTATCTTCACAAGTCTTGGCCAGTCCAACTATTCATTTATGCATGCGTCTCTTAGGGAAGAAGGTGGCAACCTTCGAGACTATTCCCTTTGGTTGTGTACACTCCCGCTGCTTCCAGTGGGATCTCTTAAGAAAATGGTCAGTCTCCCACCTGCAGTTGGAATGCCAGAAGATCCGTTTGTTTTCCAAAGCAAGGATTTCTTTTCAGTGGTGACTGGTTCAGGATCACCTAGCAGTGGGCAGATCTTTTGCTCCGTGGTCCTGGATCATAGTGACCACAGACGTCATCTTGAAGGGATGGGGGCCGTGGTTCTTCATCTTCGGCTTCAGGGTCTGTGGTCGACTCAGGAGTCTTCCCTGTCCTTCAACATACTGGAATTGAAAGCCATGCTGTTAGCCCTTCGAGGTGCCCAGACCTTACTTCGGGGTTTTCCGGTCAGGATTCAATCCGACAATGCTACGGCAGTGGCTTATGTCAACAGACAGGGAGGAACTGAAAGTGTAGGAGCTATGGAAATGTAAGTACAGATCTTCACCTGGGCGGAACAAAATGTTCCCACAGTCTCAGTGGTGTTCATTCCAGGTATCCAGAACTGTGAAGCGGATTATCTAAGCCGTCATACCATTATGCTGGGGGAGTGGTCACTCCATCCGGAAGTTTTCCAGTCTCTGATCCGGAGATGGGGTCTCCCGGACCTGGACCTCATGGCATCCAGGCACAACAGGAAATTCCCAAGATTCTGCGCAAGGGCATGATACCCCCTGGCAGTAGCCGTGGACGTCATGACTATGCCATGGGACTTCCAGTTGGGATATCTGTCTCCTCCGATACCCATGATTCACTGCATTCTCAGACGAGTGAGACAAAAGGGACTACCAGTAATACCGGTGGCCCCTGCCTGGCCGCGTCGAGTGTGGTACGCAGACATAATCTTGATGGCGGTAGGTGAAGGAGTGCGTCTACCATTACGAGACAACCTTTTTCTTCAAGGCCTTTTCTGTCATCAGGATTTGCCTCTGCTGACTTTAACGGCATGGCTGTTAAAGCCTGCCTTTGGCGGTCTAGAGGTTTCTCTCATAGAGTCGTGAACACACTGTTGCGAGCCCGTAAGCCAGTTTCGGCTCATATCTACCACCGCATCTGGCGCACTTATATCAAATGATGTGAGAATCGACTTTTTTTCTTTCATCTCAGATTGGCGGATATTCTGGATATTAAGACTCTTCTACAGGGAGTCTTGCATATATAGCCTCCTTATGCTCCGCCCACGGCACCATGGGATCTCAACCTGGTGCTCGATATGCTTCAGGGTCCTCCTTTTGAACCTTTACATTTAAGGTTCTTGACATGGAAAGTAGTATTTCTTCCGGCGATTGCATCGGCTCGCAGAGTGTCAGCTCTTTCCTGTCGAGAACCATATTTGGTTTTTCACGAGGACAGAGCGGTTCTACGGACTATTCCTTCGTTCGTACGCTTTTCACATGAACCAAAAGATTGTGGTTTCAGTGTTTCAGGTGGGGGGCATCATCCTCCGACCAGTATTCGATGGAGAGTTTGGATGTTGTCTGGGCGCTTCTAAATTTATGTTAAGAGGACCTCACAAATTCATTGCGCAGATTCTTTATTTATCCTTTTTGATTCACATAAAAGAGGTTGGCCAGCCTCGAAGCAATACATTGCAAGATGGATTACTGCAACCATTAGGCAGGCTTATATCAGGGCTAACCGGGCTGTGCCAGGTAGACTTACTGCCCATTCCACCAGGTCGGTGGGAGCGTCTTGGGCAGCTAGAAATGGGGCCTCAGCAGACCAACTTTGCAGAGCAGCCACCTGGTCCTCCGCCCATACTTTTACAAAATTTTACCAATTCAATGTCTTTGCGTCTTCGGACGCCAATTTTGGCCGTAGTGCTCTACGTTGCCGGCCTTTCAGAGTGGTACCACCCTTAGGGGGGCTGCTTTAGAACGTCCCCATGGTAGCAGTGTCCCCCAGATAGGATGATAGAGAAAAGAGGATTTTTATACTTACGATAAATCCTTTTCTCTGATTCCATCTGGGGGACACTGCGATCCCTCCCTTCTGCTATTCTGCTGTATGTTCTTGGTTGATTGGCCTATTTTCCTTGGGGCTTTATAATTAAACTGAGGCTACAGGGGATTGTAGAGGGGAGGGGTCTGTCAGCGTAGAAACATTTAACAAGTTAACTAGCTAAATGTCAACTCCCCAAGCTCCCCTCCACAATCCATGGTAGCAGTGTCCCCCAGATGGAATCGGAGAAACTTATTTATCATAAGTATAAAAATCCTCTTATTTTCTTTGACACAAAGTCTTAAAGAGGACTTGTCACTTCTGACAGTTCACATACAGGCTATTCAGATACTATAGCAAAAATATATATACTTGCTCTATATTTGAATAAACTCTGCATGATAAAAGAGGACATATTACCTCTTTGATGGACAGCCCTTTTTGCAAACGTCCACTTCTTTGGATTGCGTGTACCGTATTTTTACTTGTTGAAAGGTTATCAATCCTCCAAAACTCTGTTTTAGTTTGTTATACTGATTTGCAAGTATATATCCACTGTTTTTATGGTATAGGATAACCAGTGACAAGATGCATTGTTCTTTTTACTTAGATTCTGACTCGAAGGCTTCGGTTCAGACTGGAGCGTGCACCTGGAGAGACTTCTCTAATTGACCGCACCGGTCGGATGCTAAAGATGGAGCCTTTGGCAACTGTGGAGTCTCTAGAGCAGTACTTACTGAAAATGGTGAGAGATAATTGATGTTGAGACTTAAGTTGTTGGACATATATGCATATGGCATTAGTTTTGTATAGTAGTTGGGTAGCTTGCCAAAGTGTACTTTATTTATGGGCATGGATTATATGCTTTTACTGTGTCTGTTATCCATCAGTCTCAACCTCTTTCTGACTAAGCTTAAGAACTAGTGGCAGTTATGGTGACACACAATTCCTTGTTACCACTGTGTGTGCTGTACTTAATAGATAATTTTGTGACATTTACAGGTGGCTAAACAGTGGTACGACTTTGACCGCTCATGCTTTGTATTTGTGCGCAAATTGCGTGAAGGGCAGAGTTGTGTGTTTCGGCACCAGCATGACTTTGATGACAATGGAATCATGTACTGGATAGGGACCAATGCCAAGTAAGTAGACCTTCATCCTGCGGTAGGTTAAGTTCTGAGATTTAATTAATACTATTTATTAGTTTTCATCTACCCTGCTTTCTTGCATCTACCCTTAACATACAGATATGGTTGTCATAATATATTCTTCTATGCTTCACTTTCTTACAATACATTAGAATACCAGGGAGTAAATTTATCAAGCTGTGGGTTTGTGGAGATGTTGCCTATAGCAACCAATCAGATTCTAGTTATTTATTTAGTACATTCTACAAAATGACAGCTAGAATGTGATTTGTTACTATAGGCAACATCTCCACTTTTTCAAACACACAGCTTGATAAATTTACCCCCAGGTGCTGTTTCGGTGTTTTTGTTTTTTTGATTTACCAATAGAAAACAGTAATTAACACTTAATAAAAAAAGATATTAAGGAATCTGTAGAGTAAAATGGCTTTTGATGCAATGTAGCCTATACCTATGTTTTAATGAACATTGGTATAAATAAATGATAGTGTTACATATGTTTTTAGTTTGCAGTACACATTTATAACACAATCACATTAAACTTTAGCCACTTGTCTGTATGTATTCACCTGCTTTCTCTGTGTTCCCGGCTTTCAGTTACTGATGCAATCTAGATACTTGTTTGCGTTTTGACCTTGTAAATATTCTGTATTTTTTCAGAACCGCTTATGAGTGGGTGAACCCAGCTGCGTATGGCTTGGTAGTGGTTACATCATCAGAAGGACGCAACTTGCCATATGGGCGACTCGAGGATATCTTGAGCCGTGACAGTTCTGCCCTCAACTGCCACACCAATGATGACAAGAGCGCTTGGTTTGCCATTGACCTTGGTCTCTGGATTGTACCGTCTGCCTACACTCTGCGACATGCCCGTGGCTATGGGCGCTCTGCACTTCGTAACTGGGTCTTTCAGGTCTCCAAGGATGGCCAGAACTGGACAACTTTATACACTCATGTAGACGACTGCAGTCTGAATGAGCCTGGGTACTAGCCAATTTCTTTTGTATATGTAATATGATTTTGACAGTAGTTACCACAAAATCTGTTTGACTAGCATTTTCTTTAGAACAGTTTAAAAAAAAAAAAAAAAAAAAAATTCCCAACAGTGTTTATTAAGGTGGTGTTCTGAGCGTTATCAGAAATAGTGCTTAATTTTCTGTTTTAGTAAACTAAATGGGTGGTGGGACTATGATTATAACATTACTTATGTATTGTTTGCTATCCTTAAGTTCCACTGCCACATGGCCACTGGATCCAGCAAGAGAGGAGAAGCAGGGTTGGCGGCATGTCCGAATCAAGCAGACTGGAAAGAACGCTAGTGGGCAGACCCATTACCTCTCACTGTCTGGTTTTGAGTTGTATGGCACTGTGACTGGAGTATGTGAAGACCAGCTAGGTATGTTATCCCGGTGTATTATATTACATTACAAGTCATCCCTCTAATATTTGTGGATTGAATTTTCAACATCGACAAACCGTTATGAATCAGAATTTGAAAGAACACTTCACTACATAATGCAAATTAGACAGAATAGTGAGGTTCCTTTTTAATAACGTTATGTGAAGAGAAATAATGCTGTGTAACCCAAAGTATCCAATCAGATATTGGCATTTAAAAGTTTTGTGTATTCATATCAATGAGAGCTGACATATGATTAGTTATTGGTGAAAGCACTATATATTATTAAGCCTTGTATGTAGAACATATTTTGAAATATTGACATTGAGACAAAAGTAATGAGGGATGCTTATTCTTGTGGCACTAACAAAAAAAATGTATTTAGCCGTTAAAGTACTACAAATCACAAGCATTGGAATGAACAAAAAAAGTCATATTGCAATTTTATTGCAATGTACATCTGTCATCGAAGTTTAATATTTCCTTATGCCTTAATTTAGCAACATTTTACGCAACATTTGCATAAAATGTTTTAGAGATAAACATCCTTGATTTAGCAACACAGTAAAAAGTTTGCTTAGTACAGTTTGTCCACTAGTGGAACTGCAAAAACTTTATCATTAAAACAAAAATAACCAGAAATCATTTCATACTCATTAGCATCTTTTTAGGTAGCATCTCTAACAGGCTTTCAGAAGAAGTGCTCAATGAATAAATACAATAAATACAATATCTGTCAGTAGAATTCAATGGTAGAGATTTGAGAACTTAAATGTTGGCTTCATAACAGTATTTAAAGGAACACTAGTAGTAGAAAGGATTACAAAACGAAAAAAATATATACAGGTAAGCCTTTTAGTACCTGTTTTTCCTTTTTTTGTTTCTTGTGGACATGGCTGGGGAGATTATTGGGGGATTGTACTGTAGACCACCTGTAACCCCTCCGACCTCCTCCATGTCTCCGGCAAACAGAAACGCCGGCACAGGCAGACTGGAGGAGTCTTGGAGGTTACAAGGCACAGGCAGGCCCGTCAACACCTCCCACATCCATTGGACGCCACTCAAAAGGCTGGCCGATCCTGGCAGGTGAGGCTGATGGGAAAAAGCAGTTGGCAATGTTAACCCCGATATCATTTGTTTAAAAGAGCCCCTCAATTCTTTTTAGTATGCTATGGTCAACCTTATCCTTTTGCATTGATCAATTGTACACTGTCATCAAGGCTTGTTCTTAAAAAATACCAGTTTGTTTTAATGTTTCTCTGGTGTCATTATTACTGACTATTAATCTGAAAGATGCTGTAATCCTTCACAATGTCAGGTAAAGCCGCCAAAGAAGCTGAAGCTAACCTGAGGCGTCAGAGGCGGCTAGTACGCTCCCAAGTTCTGAAATATATGGTGCCTGGTGCTCGAGTCATTCGTGGCATTGATTGGAAATGGCGAGACCAGGATGGCAGCTCCCAGGGTGAAGGCACTGTCACAGGAGAGCTGCACAATGGTAAACATATCTTATTACTGTTTATCTAGGTTGAACATTGTGTGGTTAGTTAAAAAGCTCTTTCAAACATATCAACATGGGCTCTGTATGCCCATTGTGTTGAAACTTTGTCGCAACTTGACTCTTCAGGGGATTTGTAGCATTACCACATTTTTCTGTGGTGGATTGAATTAATACCTAGCAGAATTAATAAACACATCTTTCTTTTTCACTCTACTTCAGCTTTTTGCCTCTGTTTGCGCTTGCAGCAAAACAAAAATGAGATTTCTACTTTATGCCTTTTTGAAAATGTGAAATGAGTACTTAAACAAAAATTATCTTTCCGATCGATTCAGCCTTTATGTCCATGGTGTATTCACCAGCTTAAACATTGCTTTATTTATTTTTTTCAAATGATCATGCTGCTTTTGTATGTGTGCTTGCTTATTTGTGATTTGTTAATCTCTTAAAAACCACAGTTGGGTTGGGTGCTTTCTATTGGCTTTTCTCTTTGCATAATTCCAATCAAATCTTTTTTGCTATCCGCTCTTCCATCTTACACGCTGCTATCCCTTTCCAGGCTGGATTGATGTCATATGGGATGCCGGTGGCTCTAATTCTTACCGCATGGGCGCGGAAGGAAAATTTGACCTGAAGCTGGCCCCAGGTTATGACCCAGATTCTGCAGCGTCATCCAAACCTATTTCATCCACTGTTGCAGGCACACCACCTTCCTGGAGCAGCCTTGTGAAAAACAACTGTCCTGACAAAGCCCCTCCCCCTTCCGCTTGCACAGTTGCGGGGGGCGTGACTGGCTCCTGCAGTCGCAAGGGGAGTAGCAGTTCCGTCTGCAGTGTGGCAAGTAGCAGTGATGCAAGTCTGACCTGTGCCAAGACAGAGAGGAGGGCAGAAGAACCAGGTTCTGACCTACACAGTGATCCCATCCTTGTGCTGTCTTCTAACCCAGTAGCCCCTGGATCTTCCACATGTCCCCTAGGGGGAGAAGTGGTGATTGAAGGAGGAGAGCGAAAGGCGGGGGATGCTCCAGCCATATCAATGGGCATGGTGAGCATCAGCTCGCCTGATGTCAGTTCTGTGTCAGAGCTCAGCAACAAGGAGGCCGCTGTTCCGAGACCCCTGGGGTCGTCTGCCAGCAATAGACTTTCAGTCAGTTCGTTGCTGGCTGCAGGGGCTCCAATGAGTTCCAGTGCTAGTGTTCCCAACCTGTCATCGCGTGAGACATCAAGCTTGGAATCTTTTGTAAGAAGAGTCGCAAACATTGCCAGGACGAATGCCACTAACAACATGAACCTTAGCCGAAGCAGCAGCGATAACAACACCAACACTCTGGGAAGAAATGCTGTCAGTTCTGCCAGTGAGTATCCAGATGGGGAGGTTATTTTAGATAATATTATGCAAATCACTACAGTGCTAGAATTATGCTATCTGCTGCAACAGAGAAATAAGTAGTTTGCACACATTCTGATGCAGTGATATATGGTGAATGTTACATTATCAAAAATATGAAGCTTGGTGGAGGAGGTGACATGGCATATTAAATGAGTAGCTTAATTGATTGAGAATATGTGAGGGACGGCAGTAACCGATGTCGTCATAGAATAGATGGTGACCAACAAGAAAGGGATGTTAAACATGCTGTTCTTTTTTTCCTAGCCTCTCCACTTATGGGAGCACAGAGTTTCCCTAATTTGACCACAACGGGAACCACATCAACTGTTACAATGTCCACTTCTAGCGTTACTAGCAGCAATGTGGCTACAGCCACTACAGGTCTTTCTGTTGGTCAGTCCCTCAGCAATACTCTGACAACTAGCCTAACTTCCACCTCGAGTGAGAGTGATACAGGCCAGGAGGCAGAATATTCCCTATATGGTAAGTTTTTTTTATTCCATGTCTGAAAAGATAATTAAGTCATCGGGAAACTAGCTCTTGTGTACGTATAGTAGATTATTGGTGTTGGTGTACTTTGTCCTAAGTGGTATCAGTTTTTAATTGTTTCCCAAGTGTCCTGGCTTTCAACTCTTCTCTTTCTCATATTCTGGTCTACAGATTTCCTGGACAGTTGTCGGGCAAGTACTCTTCTGGCTGAGCTAGATGACGATGAAGACCTTCCAGAGCCAGATGAAGAGGACGATGAAAATGAGGATGACAACCAGGAAGAACAGGAGTATGAGGAAGTAATGGTGAGTAAACTTCTTAACCTATTGAACCACTAATGTTAAAAAGAATTTCTAAATGGATATGTCTAGATTAATTTTTATTTTGATTGGCATACTCCCGTTATCTGACTACTTGGCACCCTAGAATAATTCTATTTGTGTTTTACTGGACAGGAGGAAGAGGAGTATGAGACAAAAGGTGGCAGACGTAGAACTTGGGATGATGATTATGTACTAAAAAGACAGTTCTCTGCTCTTGTGCCAGCTTTTGATCCTCGTCCTGGGCGAACCAATGTCCAGCAGACCACAGACTTGGATATACCAGCTCCAGGTATTTACAGATGGGTGATAAATGACTACTATTATAATTAGAATAATTTACAAATGTTGAGCAAGGAATATTAAGTGTTCAGTATTTGTTAATATATAAAAATATTAACTGCACCTTTTGCATACAACACAGGCTAAGCATGAATTGATTAAGTATGTGTTCATAAATATTAGTTCAGCCCATGAAATGTCTGGACTGCATTCGCTGTGTATAGTCACCAGGTCCAATTCAAGTCCAGTTAGCTGGTGATATGTCTGATAATGTAAAGGTTTTACACACTCTTTGTTGTGACTGAGGGCACTAAGAATCCCTTAATTTGATGACTAGAGCATAAAAACACCTGAGACGCAAGTTTTATTGCTTGTAGAAATGCAACAGGTTTAAATGTAAAAGCTTCCATTCTTCTTAAGATTTTTAATTGCCTTTAAAAACAAAACATTTTAACAAAGAAACAAAATTATTTTGGTTTTCTCATTTTGTTAGAGTTGTGACATTTAGGGTAGTTTACGAACTAAAGAAAATGCAGACCCATTTTACTTTTTTGTGAGTGCAACGGCACCTACTTGTCCGGCTTAGTGTATTTCATAGAACACAACACCGGCCCAAAAATTCATGTCCTCCTTTGTAGGACCTGATGAAATTTTGCAAAAGCAAGGATGTAATATCGCAACATAGCATTTGCACAGCAGTTTTTTAGTTCTCATGGATTTTGGCCAGCACCAGTCACCAGATAACCTATTTAGTTTACAAGCAAGCATGTAGAAAAAATATATAATTGATTGGATTGGTTATATTGGTCAGTATGACTTGAATAACTTTTTATGTATGCATTAAATAATTTCAATTACAGGAACCCCACACTCAGAACTCCTGGAAGAAGTTGAATGTGCTCCAGCTCCTAGACTAGCACTTACTTTGAAAGTGACAGGTTTGGGAAATGGGCGTGAAGTTGAGCTTCCACTCAGTAATTTTCGCTCCACCATATTTTACTATGTTCAGAAATTGTTGCAGCTTTCCTGCAATGGAACAGTCAAATCAGACAAATTGAGGAGGATATGGGAACCCACATATACGTAAGTACAATGTTTCTTTTTTGGCTCACTAGATAAATTGGCTAACGTCTTAATCAGCAGCTATAAAATTGTTATTTCTCATATGTCTTATAGTAGTACTTAGGCACTGTGGGGTAATGTTCTATTTAATAGTATGTGTGAGAGTTTAAATTCAGTCATTGCCTTTATTTTCAGAACTACTGAAGTGAATGAAACGGAATAACCATTGCACACATCTATTTTATGTGGCCAATCTTACATTGCGTAAGGTTAATTGTTAATGGCTGTCACATTCGCAGATCAAATTTTAGCATGCACTTTAGAGCTTTGGTAATGGGAGATTTCTTCTACATATAGTCATCAATACAATATTTACATATATGTTAGGATTTTCTCTTCTGTTAGGGAAACAGTGCCATTATAGGGAAGGGTTGTTCTTGCACATGGCTGCATAGTAAACTGATTGACAGAGCAGGAACAGGAGAAATGTAGTGCTTGTTCTAATGTCCTGTCATCTTCCTTGGAAAGACGACCATGTATACGGCATTGGTTGTGCCCATAGAGATCAATGATCATCGTGTGATCTACCTTTAATTCCATTTTTTTGAATGGAGTAGAAAGGTAATAAATGCCGTTTGCACGTAGACTTATTTTGTTTTACTAACCACTGCAGACTATCAACAATTAGGGTTTTACTAATACATGTTGTTTATGAAAATATCTTTAATTTTGTTTAGAGCGCTGCAACGTGTCTTTGTATGCAGTGCTTTGCAAAGTTATAAGTGAAAAGTGTTGAATATTAGTAAAATCCATGCAGCAGTAACATTTTTTTTGCACTCTGTCATAAAGCTTATTGGGTTGCAACTTGAGTGTGCAAATAGCTATAAACTGCTTCCACTTTATTTCATGAACAGAATTATGTACAGGGAGATGAAGGAATCCGATAAACAGAAGGAATCGGGAAGATTGGTGAGTTGCACATAGGCTACAGATAAATATTATAAAACAATCACATAAAGTTAAATGGCTTACATAAAGAGGTCATTCTTTAGGGCAGTCATTTTAGAATGTGAATTACTGCAACATTATAGGTTTACGGTGTGTTATAAGGATATTATTTCTGTGGGCAATGTATGGATTTGGAAAGAAAATGCAAAAGTAGAATAGCATATGAGTTTTGTTGAACTGATTGTCACATGACCTCATACTCGTTCCAAAACAATGAATCACTAACTGTTTATTTCTATTAACAAACAGCTTTTGCTATGGGCCAGGTAAAACATGACTACTATATATTGACAGCTGCTCCCTGCATATTGCTGTATGTCACTTACCAGTCTGTTTTGAATAGTCTGAAGATGTAGGAGTGTTTATCATCCAGAACACAATTCCATTCAGTTTCCAGTAGTAGAGCAGATCTGTCCAGCTGTGAGATGTCCCCTTAATACCGCATTCCCTTCTTCAGGGCTGCTGGTCCGTGGAACATGTGGAGCAGTCACTGGGTACAGATGCTTTGCCAAAGAATGATCTGATCACTTATCTGCAGAGGAACGCAGATCCTAGCTTCTTGCGGCGCTGGAAACTGACTGGAACTAACAAGAGCATCCGAAAGAACCGCAACTGCTCCCAGCTTATTGCTGCTTACAAAGTAAAGCGGGTCTGGGGTGGCTTAATAATTTAGTATATGCTTGTCTTGTCTTCAGAACCAGTGGGAAAATAGTTAATTTGACAGATTTTTAGGTGCCCATACACGGTGAAATTTTTACAGCCAATCAGGCCTTTTACTTAATTGCAGCGCTTATGGGCCTGAAAAAAAAAATCAGATATTGGTTTGGACAGGTATTTAATTCAAGTACTGTATCTGACCATGTATCCTGTCATTATCCTATCAGATTAATAATGCCTTATTGGTTCTGGCTGTTTGGCTTAAGTAGCAAATGAGAAATATGTCTACCCATGTATGTACGTGGTCAAACCTGACAAGAGATTCGGCTACTTGGCTCAAGCGGACAGATCGGCCTGTGTGTAGCCAGCTTCACTATTGACTTCTAATAATCCTATGCAGAACTATGTGATGTTTTGTTTGTTTTCTAATCATATTTGTGAACATAACTCCAAGGACAAGATTGAATATTGTGCGATGGCAGATAATGCCGGGTAGTGCTGTAACATGGAATTGTATCATTGTTTTGGACTGGTTCACATCTGATCATCATTCTGTTCTACTTGCAGGACTTCTGTGAGAATGGCTGCAAGTCTGCAGTGATGCCAGCTGCTCTTGCTACACTACAGAGTGCAGATATTTTAAGTCATGCCCGTGAGCAGGCTCAAGCAAAGGCAGGCAGCGGGCAAAATTCGTGTGGTGTGGAGGATGTTCTGCAGCTTCTCCGCATCCTTTATATTGTGGCCAGCGATCCATACTCTACTAGGACACCACAGGAAGGTGAGCTTTCACTGAGCCTCTAGTGGATCTTATTTATCTGACCCTTATAGTGGACCTCAGTGGACATAAATGGTTTGTTCCTTGTATATGATAGTGTCTGTGAAAAATAAAGTGCAGAACATGTGGTAGATGTCTGAGTATTGCTAGTGGAGATATGTTTGAAGAAGAAGCAGGTTTTCAGAGATAGTTTCAATATTTGAAGGCTGGGGAAACTCTGAATGGCTGTGGTAGGGAATTCCATAAGTGGGTAGTGGCACAGTGAATCTACTTAGATGAGATCTAATAGGGCGCTTCACTCAGGTGTGCAGCTGTGTAAATACCTCAGAGTTTCCACACACAACTCCACAATAAAATACACTGTAATACACAAAATGGTACGTACACTGGCGCTCCCGTTCTTGAAACACAGAGAACTTCTAAATCAGAGAGAGATACACTCCCTCAATCCTCTCATCATGTGAGGTACATAATAAAAAAGAAAGAAAACCAACATAGCATAATAACGTAAAACATCAAGTATAGTCAACCACCACTATGGGCATGTATGGAGTGTTCAAAACTTGGTGATGATGATAAGTTTCAATACAGCACCCGTGATCCTTCCTCCAATTTCCTCTCCCTCAGGGTATGAGCTTACATTCAGGAAGTCAAATATAGGCCTGTAGAATAATTCTCCGTTTCCTTACAGACGTCTCAGCACGTGTGTTGTCACACTCCACTCCAAACATATAGAAATATACAAAAGAAGGAAACAAAGCAACCGCACTGGTGCATTATCTCACAAATACATTTATTCCTGATAAAACAGTGCAACTAGTAAAATCAATGAATATGATCAGAATCAATAAAAATGGCCCCGTACCAAATGTCCAAGATAAAAGTGCCTGTATACAATAAAACACTGCTGCAGTTCAGGTCCAAAGTACACGATAATGTCACCTGGGCATTTGATCATCGGGTCATCAGCCAACGTGTTTCAACCCGATATCATGGGTCTTTATCAAGGCATCATTGATATGTGCTGTATTGAAACTTATTATCATCACCAAGTTTTGAACACTCCATACATGCCCATAGTGGTGGTGGACTATACTTGATGTTTTACGTTATTATGCTATGTTGGTTTTCTTTCTTTTTTATTATGTACCTCACATGATAAGAGGATTGAGGGAGTGTATCTCTCTAAATGTAGAAGTTCTCTGTGTTTCAAGAACGGGAGCGCCAGTGTACGTACCATTTTGTGTATTACAGGGTAGTGGCACAGGTCAAGTGTTAGAGGCGGGAGGTGGTTATCAGAGATGAGGTGCAGGTGAGAAGTAGATCTAAGAATGGTGTGCGGGAAAGTATTTAGAGAGGAGGTTTGACATGTATGGGAAGGATTGTTGGTGGTGTAGAGAGCTTTGTAAGGAAGACATTTGAGTTGGCAGATATGGGGAGCCAATATATGGATTTGCACAGTGGTGAGCGGCAGAGAGAGTGTACTAGGGCATGTATACCCTGCTGATAATCAGCAATAGATCACTGATAATAACGGTCATGCCAGCTATTATAAATGTTCTAGCATTGCTGAAGGGAAAACATGGATTGGGTCCCCCCTGAAAAAAAACAAAAGCAATCCTCTTAAAACAATGACATGTAAAGAAAAAGTATGAATGTTAGGTACTACTACAGTAATGTGTAGTAAATGTCATGCAGAAATTAGGTCACCCCAGACCTACAGAAAAGCTCCATCACTCTAGTTTTCATTATCCTTAGACACTAAATAAGGTATTTAGATGTGAAATCTATTTCTGGGTCTGCACTAACTGCATGGATGGAAAGCTATTTTGCAAATTTTCCCTTTAAGTAATGCTAGTATAAAGATATGCTTCTTTCAATTTGATATCAAAGGAAAACTGTATCTGTCAAGGCAAATACACAATGTAAAGTTGTCTCGGTAGCAAGATCAAAAAAAAAGGTAATTTCCATTTAAACCTAACTAACACATCCCAAACAGTGAAATTTGTATTCATATGTGATGAGAACCCTCTAGTCATCAGGTACAGGAAATAATTGTACTTTCAGTAACTTTGGTTTGCAGTCAAGTGTTTTCTCCATTGACTTCTAAAATGTGTTGCAGTGTTTAAAAGAAAACAAACCCCCCACCCCAAAAAAAAAACAAACCCAAAAACAATATGACAGGGTCATTGTTGTTTTTTTGTTTTGTTTTGTGTGGTTTTTTTTTGCTTTTGGATTTTTTTCCCCCCATTTCATATTAATGTACTAAATATACATGTAAGGTGTAGTAGGTAGAGGGGAAAAGGGACAACAGGAGAATACAACAGTTTAATTGTTTTGTCTATTTTTGTTTTTCAGAAGATGAGGAGATGCTTCTTTTCAGTGTTTCTCCTGAGGAATTTACCAGCAAGAAAATCACAACCAAGATACTGCAGCAAATTGAGGTCTGGATTGGTTGATGTAACATGTCTTAGTAAATAGTAGCATTAACAGCAGTGTTTTATGCTAAATGAAGCCTGGTGCTTAGTATTGACAGGGGAAATTACTTTTTTTGCATGATGTTTTCTGAGGCTGCAGGAGGGTATTCCAATCCTCCTACGAAGCACAGCAATGTAAAAAAGTGGACTCTCTCCTTTTAGTTTTCCTTCTCCTCTACAGTTTTTCAGTAGCCCAACAAGGAGACAAGAAAAATTGAGAGGAGCAAGAATAAAATATAATCCCTTTTTATCCTTCTGCAGCCAGGGGACACAGGATGTCCTGAAGTCACTCTCAGTGTAAGGAGAGGAATGGCTAAGAATGCATAGCCATCTGAAGGACCTTACTGCTGAAAACTGCCTCTGCTGAGGCAGCAACATCTGGCTTGTAAACTTACAAATGGCATACATTGACAAACCGCTGTCCACATTGCAGACTTGCCCTGCCAGTGCCCTATGACCACTACACACAAGAGACCAAGCCCCTTGGTTGAGTGTCTTAATCCAATGGAAGTTGAAATGAAAGGAAGCTCGCCAGCTATTTGTGTCCGGGAACAAACAGAGGGTGGAACTGGCAGAATTCCTGAGAAATAAACAGGTTACCATACACAGTGCACAACATCTAAAGAGTGCAGCATTGTCTCCTTGGGATGAAGAGGTTATCACAACTCCTGGTTAATATGAAAATGAGAGACATGAGGATTTAACTGTAGGCAGAGTATGCTGCCTTCTTGTGAAACAGGAAACAATAGGGCTGTTGGGGACAGAGATGCACTTAGGGAAGAGAAAGGCTTCCGCAACCCCCCCGCTTTTTATTGATCACCTCATTTGCGAGGCCCTTCCCTTTCAATATTGCTTCAAGTTCAACACTGCTAAATCCACCGCTGGCAGGCTTGATGGAATAAGGAACCGTGGTGGAAGAGAATTATGCATTGGCTGGTTGACAGAGAGATGATTCAGTTTGGCATATTGGGACCTCCTGGGCAATGAACAACACCCAAACTCCTTTAAGCCTAAATTTCAGCAGAATCCAAGGACTCCATGGAAGCTGGGAAAAAGGAACATGACCCGGAACAGCCACAGGACTTACAATGTGTTGGTCAGAAGCTATCCTGGCTCCCATGACCTGACCTCATAAAGTAGATCTTGTGATTTCAACAAGATATCAGCAGATTCATCTCTGGCATCCCCCAGATGTCCATGAATACCCAAAACATCTTGGCGTGAAGCGTCCACATGGGGTCTAGGCTTTGAAAGCTCATGGAGTTTGCCTCCTGTTTGTTCACCCTGGAATATAGACCACTAAAGCTGGGTACACACTACAGAAATTTCGACCAACTTATTATGTCGAGCAATTTTACATGCGATCGATGTTCCGATTGCTCGGTCCATGGACTGCATACACACTAGCCTTGTTTAGGACGATAAAGGGAAGAGCGGACGTCCCTTTAGCGACTTTTTACAGCCATGTTGTCGTGAGCAATGACTGTAATTTCGTACTCACTGTTGTTGATCGGTTGTAAGTTTATACACACTACACAGCGGAAACGAGATTGGAACGAAAATATTAAACGGTACAACCAACCAAATGAGGCGATAATCGTCCATTTGGGCAGACTTTCGACCATCGTGTCACTGCACACACTGACCCGACTTTTGAACGAGCGGTCGTATGTCGGCTGTTTGAGCCGATTATTGGACGAAAACAGTGTAGTGTGTACCCAGCTTATGTTGGCCAGAACAAATGTTTCTGCCTATTGCAGAATGCAAAATACTTTATTTATGGCCTTGAGGATGTGAGACCCCCTCTGATGTTTAATATAAGCTACTGAAGTGGTATTACCCATCTTGAGACTGACCATGAAGGAGCAATGTGTTTGTGGACAGGACTAATTAAAAAGCGCTGAGCTCCAGAATGTTGATTAGAAAAGTGGACTACTGAGGAGACCATATCCTCTGGACATTATGTTAATGGAGAAGCGTCTCCAGCAATGAAGGCTGGAATCTGTTGTGACCTCTTGGAGATGAGGACAGGAGGGTCTCCCTACCAGCAAATGGGTCTGGTTCATTGACCACCTTAAGAGGGCAAGCAACCTGTGAAATTGTTAAATGGGACCCATGAGAGTGCTTTTCCCGTAGCACAATTGCAAGGAGGGGGACGGGAAGGTGGCTTCACATGTGGAGCTACTGACAAAACAGAGAAGACACTGATGGCCATTTGAGATGGTGACGCCAGAAATTCCACATCCATCATATCACCAATTCTATTTTAATCACTTCATCGGGAGAAAGTTGTTGAGGGCCTTTAGATCCAACATGAGAATGAACCATGTTGGATCTAGGCACTAGAAACAAACTAGAGTAGAAACTCCTCTGGAGCTTCTTCTAGTAGGAGTGGAATATAACCCTGCATTTGTGCTCTTACTGAAGTAAGAGAAATAGATACAAGATAAAGCCTGGCACTGTAATCTTTTAGATTTTCTTTTGCAAGGAGCAATGGTATGGATTAGGAAGAATTTATATATTTGATGTGTATATATTTTTTTCTGTTTTTCAGGAGCCACTGGCTCTTGCCAGTGGAGCTTTGCCAGATTGGTGTGAACAACTAACCAGCAAGTGTCCCTTCCTGATTCCCTTTGAGACGCGGCAGCTTTATTTTACATGCACAGCATTTGGAGCATCCAGGTACTGGTAACGCAAAAGCTTTAGTCACATGACACTGTGTGGTGTGTAAATTAGTGTATTTTATATTGTAGAGCAATTGTGTGCAGAACATGTACATAATGTTAGTGTAATTATTTTTATTTTGTGTAGAGCTATCGTGTGGCTTCAGAACAGACGGGAAGCCACTGTAGAGAGGAGTCGGACTGCCAGTGCAGTCCGCAGGGATGACCCCGGTGAGTTCAGAGTGGGACGTTTGAAACATGAGCGAGTGAAGGTCCCACGAGGGGAGTCACTGATGGAGTGGGCAGAGAATGTCATGCAGATTCATGCAGATCGCAAGTCTGTGCTTGAGGTAATCCATTATGGCTCAAATAAATCTTTTATTAACAGTTTCTTTGTGTTCTTTTCATTCTATCTATTGTAGTAAGAGGGGTTGGTTTTTCAACTGCATATCAGCAGTGAGCTGAACTGTGGCACCTCCTGCCTCTGAAACAACTCTCCTTTTTTGTTAACCTCTTGTTTGCTTTCACTGGATTTTTTGTAGAATTCATTTAGATTGGTTAAATTTTGTATCTCATTCCATTATGGTGATCGGACTATACTATTAGCGCATAAACAAAAGCCACTTGTGTGTTACAAGAATGGATTTCAGCACATAAGTTCTACTCAAGTACTAACTCATGTACCTCAGCAGGATAATATAACAGGTCCAAAGATCCCTCTCTCCTTTATTTCTCTGCATAAAGAGATGTTTTATGGGTAAATTTCATTATTTTTTAAATACCAAAAACAGCAGTCAGCAGATACGTCAATGTTCTTTTATACTGTTTTGCGTACAGGTGGAATTTCTTGGAGAGGAAGGGACTGGGCTGGGCCCCACCCTTGAATTTTATGCCCTGGTGGCAGCTGAGTTCCAGAAGACAGACTTGGGAATCTGGCTATGTGATGATGACTTCCCAGATGATGAGTCTCGACAGGTAAGCATGCACAAACCAAATAAAATCAGGCTTAAGTTTTTCTAAGTACTTATTTTACTTTTCATTAGACAGTTTATAATTAAACAGATTTTTTAAAAGGGATAAAAATTGTGCTCTTTAATACCTGTATTATCTCCTAGGTCGACTTGGGTGGTGGTTTGAAGCCTCCTGGGTATTACGTCCAGCGGTCATGTGGATTGTTCATAGCTCCCTACCCCCAGGACAGTGAGGAGCTGGACAGAGTGACCAGACTCTGCCATTTTCTGGGTATATTCTTGGCAAAATGTATACAGGACAATCGCCTAGTAGACTTGCCCATTTCTAAACCCTTCTTCAGACTCATGTGTATGGGAGATATTAAAAGCAACATGAGCAAACTGTTGTATGCCTCTCCGGGTGAGGAAAGTGAGCACTGTACTGAGAGCCAATCAGAAGCCTCCACAGAGGATGGACATGATGCCCTCTCTGTAGGAAGCTTTGAGGAAGACTCCAAATCGGAGTTTATCTTAGACCCGCCAAAGCCAAAGCCACCAGCCTGGTTCCAGGGTATTTTGACATGGGAGGACTTTGAACTTGTGAACCCACACCGTGCCCGGTTTCTCAGAGATATTCGGGAGCTAGCATTGAAAAGGAGACACATCCTGGGCAATCGCAGCTTGTGTGAGGATGAGAAAAACACACAACTCCAAGAACTGATGTTAAAGAACCCATCAGGGTCTGGGCCTCCTGTCAGCATTGAAGATTTAGGGTAAGTCAGGGGCCAGAGAGGAGTTTCTTAAGTGATACATATTCATGTTTTTTTTCTGTGGTGCTGTGTTAAATGTTAGTTGTAAACAGATCTGGTCACTGTCAAATATTCATTATGATATACACATTGATTACTCCCACCAAAGCTTTATCTTCCTTTCTTTGTAATGACTTAAGGTATGCCATTTCTTTTGACTGTTATCTTTGTTGCTTTATTTCAGGCTTAATTTCCAGTTCTGTCCTTCTTCTCGTGTTTACGGCTTCAGTGCAATAGACCTAAAACCTAATGGTGAAGATGAGGTAAGGAAATGCTCTACCCATTCTGTTCCACTGACATTGCCCTCTTCTCCCTTTTTGTTTAAAATAAGCCAAGAAAGATGAATAGACTATTGCAATTGTTCATGTAGGGATTTTGCACATGTGGAGATTATCAGTTTTTTTCGCTGGAATGTTAAGTGTGGTCTTTACATTCCAGCAGTAGACTGAGCCTTTTTGAAAGTTTAGCTCATCTCACTTATTCCCATATTCTGCTTCAGCAGAGCATATTCTCTCTTTTACAGGTTTTAAACTAATAATGAGATATATTTTGAACATTACATCTGCATTTATTTTACATGGAGCTTACTAACCAACTCTCTTTGCTGCAGATGGTGACTATAGACAATGCTGAGGAGTATGTAGATCTGATGTTTGATTTTTGCATGCAGACCGGTGTGCAAAAACAAATGGAGGCATTTAGAAGTAAGTCTTAAAATGTTAAATTTAAAAGATCACTAAAAATGAAATGCAAGTTGTTAGTATAGTATTCAGATATATATGGAAAAGATACAGGCGCTTATCGATATATTAATACTTTGCTAAAGTAAACCTAGTAATGGGCTCTACAGGACATGTTTTCGCGCATAAAATGGCAGATAACAAAAGCAGCAAGGAAGATGGCTAAAGGGTTTGTCAATTATGGGAACAAATTTGTACCCTACTCGCTAAACATCATCACTTGGAGAGAACCTCTACAAAATAGAAGCTGGTGTCTGACTGGCAGGGGGCTTTTTATTTCATGCCTCCTGGAATGTAGGGCTTCAAATAAAGCACCTCAAAAAACTATGCTGAATATTCACATCAATAAAGTGTTAAATCATTGCTACCCGTTTTGGAAGCTGAGCTGTGTATCTACTATTAGAAAGTATGAAGTATATAATGTTTACTGAGAGAAGAGGCTTGGGCTCAAGCACACAGAAATGCTCTTTCAGTGCCCTATTAAGACACCTGGTTAGTGGTTTATTTTTTTTGGAGCCTTTATTCTATATTCACTGGCGCACTCATTGTACGTGCATGTGCCGGAGTTCTACTCAATCAGCCAACAGTCCGGAATTGGCATACGAACTTAATGCAAGCTGGTCATTAAGCTCTCCACGGTTTAATAAGCACAAGTCCCTTATTCGAACGTCAGCAGTGCCTAATGCATTACCTGCATTTTTATGTTGGCCACCGTAAGTGTCAAGCTCCTGCACACTCACCTCAACTTTTAAGGTAGCAGTGCCCCCCAGATAGGATGTAAAAGAAACCAACATAATACAGATAGAATGCAATCATTAATATTGCAATTAAGATTTAAAGCACAGTCTTATTCTAATTATTTGTGTATGGTATCTTGCCTAGGTGGCTTTAATAAAGTATTCCCTATGGAGAAACTGGGTTCATTTAGCCCTGAGGAGGTCCAGATGATACTCTGTGGCAATCAGTCTCCTTCATGGTCTGCTGAAGACATTATCAATTACACAGAGCCCAAGCTGGGGTACACAAGAGAGAGGTATGTTGTTTATTTTTTATATTAGGATATATGCAAGAGTACCGTTTCTCTAATGCACATCGTAAGTCTCTTGTGACTGGAGGTGGTAAGCACCAGCATAACCAGACCCATTTATAAGTGTTTTTGCCATGTTGATTTCACCAAGAATTGTTAGTCAGCTGTTTATAAGTGCCTTTTTGTGGGGTGTTTTTTTTTATTGCCAAAATTCTCGGTTGAATTCTTATTGACCAAACTAGTAAAATATTTTTCGTGAATTTGTTTTTTAATATATGACTTACTAGAGGATAGTATGAATGCTTTGTAATCTTTTGTGAATTTGTCATAATAAAATTAGTATATGCATAGCCACATTTAGTTTTTTTTAAAACGCGAAGAAATATTACAAATCCCAGAAGTAGCTTTAAAATAGAAAGTAAAACTGAAGTTAGTAGTCATATTAAGAAATAAATTGGTTTTTTTTTATCTTTTCACAAATGAATTCTAATCTCTTACAGTTAACCTCTATTAAAAACATAAGTTTTTGCTATAGTCCTCTCTAAAAATTGTTATATAAACCTTACATTTTAAAGATTACTTTCAAAAACTTGCAACATTGAAAGAACTTTTGAAGATCATTTGTTTATTTAAAAGATTGTTTTTAAGTAAAAAAAAAATTTTCATTTTGTAGTTCATCTGTATTTGCATTTCCTTTGCAGCCCTGGCTTCCTTCGCTTTGTGCGGGTCCTCTGTGGCATGTCATCAGATGAGAGGAAAGCATTTCTGCAGTTTACAACTGGCTGCTCCACATTGCCCCCTGGAGGTCTAGCCAATCTCCATCCACGCCTCACAGTTGTTAGAAAGGTGAGGACTGCACATTGTGAGATTGCTTCTCTGTTTAGCATTACACTATAACCGAAGTTAGAAGTTTAGCATAATTTTACAACAGTTTTATTGTGCATTTAGTAAGGTTGGCCAAGTGAATGTTACCTTGAATAGAGGCAAAGATGGATGCACATTAAGGGTGTGACCTAATTCATCTTTTTTTTCCCCCCCCACAGGTTGATGCTACCGATGCTAGCTATCCCTCTGTAAATACTTGTGTGCATTACCTTAAATTACCGGAATATTCTTCGGAGGAGATAATGAGAGATCGCTTGCTTGCTGCTACCATGGAGAAAGGCTTCCATCTGAACTGAGAGCCAACCTTGGCTGGCAGGACACAGCAATTTGTTACTAGCAGCACTCCCCTCTCTCTCGTGTTCGTGTGCTGAGAAAAGACATGGCCTTTCTTCCTCTCGCTGTGTGTTCCTTACACCCCTCTGCGAGGCTTTAAAGGAGAGAGTGGGTGTAATGCCTTTTTGTTTTGTTTTACTGTTCGCTGCTAATGATAAAATGGTCTCTGGCATGACTGACTGAAAAAAAAAAAAAAAAAAACCCAGAACAATTAATCTGCCATTTCATTTTGGCAGCAAATGATTTAGAGGACAGAAAGAAGCCTCTAATATATGCCTCTTAGGGTCATTGCTTATCAGCACTCAAGACATTTGTAGAAGTGTAGCGTCTGTTGTATGAACATAATACACTACGTCAGCATTCCCCAGTTTCCAATGCTCTGCACCCTCCTCTAATTTTGCTAGCTTTAAACTAACCCATCAGAAAGCTGCTTACATGAAACGTAGAACGTTAACAGACATCTGAAGCTTTCACTTCCTCTTATACTTTTATTTTGTTAATGGTGCCTGCACTATTTAAATGCCTCTAGTGTTTACTTTGTATTTTCTTTCTCCCTTACTTAGTCTTGCACCTTCGTTATTATATTGTCCTCCCTAATCTGGAGGGATAGAATTTTTTTTTTTTTTACATTTTTGTTTTAAATGCCCCTGCTATGCATTTTGAACTTAAGTGTTTGTGCAACATGCAAATAATGCTATTATGAGTTCAATCCATACAAAACATATATACTGGCACAAGGCCATTTACCCCTTCCCTGTCCAGGGTAACTTAATACTCCTGTGTAGAAGGCTGTTCCTCGCACTTAAGGGGTTAAAAAAAACAACAAATGTTTTGCTCTCGTATTTTCTTTGTATATTATAAACATTTATTTAACTTGTTGCAGTTTGAAGTAAAAAATAAAAAAAGGTAATAAAGAAATTAAAACAGAAAATACACATTTCCAGTATGTGTGCTGAAAAATAACTATTAAAACAAATATTTGCAGAGTTAAAAAAGCCATTTTGAATCTTTCCTCTTTGTAAACACATCCCTCTTCTACACAGTTAAAGAATTCAAGCATAGCTTTTAGTGTGACTTAATAAATGGATAGACTGTGGTTTATTGCAGTGCTTCCAAACACACTGTGAATGCAGCTTGGATTTAACCTGGAAACAGGGATCATCAACCACTACAAAGAATGGAGCAAATATACAGTCATGGCCAAGTTTTGAGAATGACACAAATATTATTTTTCACAAAGTCTGGTGCTTCAGTTTTTATAATGGCAATTTGCATATACTCCAGAATGTCATGAAGAGTGATCAGATGAATTGCAATTAATTTCAAAGTCCCTCTTTGCCATGACAATGAACATTATCCCAAAAACAACATTTTCACTGCATTTCAGCCAAGTTGAATTGCAGAGGTCTTTAAAAAGAAGGGTCACACTGCAAATATTGACTCATTGCATAAACTTAATATAATTGTCAATAAAAGCCTTTGACACTTATGAAATGCTTGTAATTTTACTTCAGTATACCATAGCAACATCAGACAAAAAGGTCTAAAAACACTGAAGCAGCAAACTTTGTGACAAATAATATTTGTATAATTCTCAAAACTTTTGGCCATGACTGTACACAGAATAGATACCGGACCATTCTAGTAAGCAGCTCATAATCTATTTAAACTAAGGCCTGTGTGTATAACCACTCAATTCTTCATTGGAATTGGTTGTTCCAATTTTAGGTGAATAAAGCTGTGCTTATATGCTGAAATGTAAATGGGGCATGAAAGGTGCAAAAATTAACATGGCTTCTAGTCATTGTCAAGGAGAGTACAGCTTATTCCATGCATCACCTCTTAATATCAATGTGGTGTTTGTGGTACTGTAGCATGGACGCAGATCTGGAGGAGCTGAAGACCGCCTCCTTGGCATTTCTTGTGTGATCCTTTCGAAGAATTTCAACTGTCTCCAACTTTGTCTAGTACAAGTAGTGGCGCGAGGATCCGACTCTTATTTGTCTCCACAGCACAGCCGTTTAACACCATCTCATCCAAAATTATATGCACCTTGTCAAGATTAAACATGATCTGGATGTCTGAGTGAAGGAGTTGACTTTAGAAAAAGGTGTTTTTTAAGTTCTTACAATACACATATGTGAGTCTTCCTTTAATTGTTTTCTAGATCATTGTTTCTTAATGCAACCAAGTACTGTTAATGTTTTAAGAATTTCACAATCTGTAAATTCAATTGTACAAAGATAAGTAAATGCTTAAAGTCTTGGCTGAGAACCAAGGTTACAAAACAGCATTTCTCTACTCTTCATGCAAAAGCAAATGTGTATTTCCCCGTTCATCAATTTAATCAACTGACTAATTATTTTTATCCAACTAGTTACTAAATTAAAATAGGCACAGGGAAATCCACTACAATGACTAATAATTCAGAATTAGAGTTGAAACCATATCTAGTGCATTGTTCTCAACTACAATACTGTACAATAAGGTTATGCATTTAGGGATCAAAAACAAGCACGCAATCTCTAAATTAAATTGGATTAATTTAAGGGATTCTAGAATAGAAAAGGATTTGGGAGTGCTCATATACAGACTTGGCAATAGTGCTCAATGTCAGGCAGCAGCTGCAAGAGCAAATAAAGTATTGGCATGCATAAAAAAAGGGCATAGATGCCAAGGAAGATAGTGTAATTTTGCCACTGTATAAATTGTTGGTAAGAATATCTGGAATATGAAGTACAGTTCTGGGCACTATATAAAAAAAAAAAAAATCTATATTTTGGAACTAGAAAGGGGTTCAGAGAAGGGTGACAAAATTGATAAAGGGGATAGAGTAATTAAGTTATGAGGAAAGGTTAGCCTGTTTAGGGGTCTAAGAGCAGATATGAATACTATGCATAAATACATTAAGGGTCAATACAGAGAACTTTCATGGGAACGTTTTACGCCGAGAACTATACACAGGACACGTGTTCACCCCCTAACGAGAGGAAGTTTCATAACCAGCAAAGGAAGGGGTTCTTTACAGTAAGGGCAATCAAGATAAGAAATTCACTGCCAGGGAAGGTTGTGATGACAGATTCAATAGATATGTTTAAGAAAGTGTTAGATATTTTTAGCTGAAAAGTGTATCCAGGAATACGACTGTTAATTGAAGGATAGTAGAGGATATAGGGATAAAATAGGACTGCAATGTTGGGTTTGGAGGTAGTTATCCCGATTGAAACAGATAAACAGTTGCTTAATCTGGATCAATTTACAATATAAATGAGGGATCGCAGGAGATCCAAAATAGGTTGAACTTGATGGACAGAGTTCTTTTTTTCAACCTCATCAACTATGTATGGTTCAGGTATTCTAATGTATCTCAACAACTTTATCAATTCACCTGTGCTCATTAAAGGAGATCCACAAAAACATCAGGACTGTTGTTTAATGATAGGCAAAAGAACCACTGTTATAGAGAATATATAGTCTACATAGCCCGGTACCTCTAGCTGTACAGGAGTATTTGACTATAAATTACAGTTGGTTAATTAACTCAGAATGGGAAGTGAGACTTGACAGACCTGGTTTGGAATATTGTGTTATCCTGCCAACCAACGTTGCAATGTAAGTAGCCAATATTATCTGCCTCATAATGGTCCGTGTCACTGCAAAGTCCTCCGGGTTACAAGTTCCCAGGTACGATGACCAACTGTAGCGTAAATCAGTAATGCAAAATTCAGGCATGAAGGACCACTGGCTGACTAAACACAAAAAAGCACTCTAGTGAATGATCAGCTCGTCAGTTGTGGTATCTGATGCTACGATCAGATCTGTTAAGGCAAGGACCATTTTATCACCTCGGTTAGAACTTCTGTGTAAAAGGTGTGGCTGTTGAAGCCATGATCCTCGGAGGTAAGGGTCTATCTGAGCTGAGCATGTGGTACAAAACCATGCTTTGGGCTTCACACCCTGCTTTTATTTCTCAGCATTGAGGACACCATTAATCCTGACCAAATCCCCAACTCCATTTGCTGCAGTCCCACACTTGCAAGGAACCTCCACCATGCTTCACTGTTGCCTACAGATACTCATTATTGTACCACATTCCAGCCCTGCATTTCAACAGATGGAGTTGTGGATTTGGTTAAGACTAATAGTGTCCTAATTGCTGAGAAATACAGGCAGGTACTTATCCATCATGCAATACCATCAGGGAGGCATCCGATTGGCTCCAACTTTATTCTGCAGCAGGATACGACCCAAAACATACAGTCAATGTCATTAAGAACTATCTTCATCGTAAAGAAGAACGAGTCCTGCAAAAAAGGATATGGCCCCCAGAGAGTCCTGATCTAATCATCATCAAGTCTGTCTGGGATTACATGGAGAGAATGAAGGATTTCAGCAAGCCTACATCCATAGAAGAGCTGTTGTTAGTTCTCCAAGATGTTTAGAACAAATTTTTGAAGGAACTCCCTGCCGAGTTCCTTGAAAAATTGTGCAAGTGTACTTGAAACAATAGATGCTGTTTTGAAGGCAAAGGATGGTCACACCAAATATTGATTTGATTTAGATTTTTCTTCCGTTCCTTCATTTTGTTAATTGATAAAATGGGATTTTTATACATATGCAAAATCCGTTTCTCTTAATCCATTGGGGGACACCGGGAACATTGGGGTATAGAGTAGTGACAGGTGAACTGGCACTTTAACTTTTAGTTAAACTAAGCCCTAGCTCCTCCGCCTCTATACCCCACCTCCTGTCAGAGCCTCAGTCTATGTTTTACCAAGCCCACAGAAAGCGGAGATAGAGGAAAAACAAGCAAAGAGAATAAACTAACAAAACAACATTCTCTTCACAACAAGACAGCATGTCAAACAGAAGGAGAAACCAGAGCGTTTAAGGGTGGGTGCCCAGTGTACTCCAATGAATAAGAGAAAATGATTTTACGTAAGTATAAAAATCCCATTTTCTCTATCATCCTTGAGGGACACCGGTAACATTGGGAACATCCCAAAGCTGCCTGGCGGGAGAGAACGTTCAGAAGAAACTGCACAAAGCACCTTTCTCCCAAAACTTGCATCCCTGGATGCAAATACATTACATTTGTAAAATTTAGTGAATGTGTGTACAGACGACCACATGGCCGCTTTACACAATTGTTCACTGGAGGCACCATGACGGGCCACACAAGAAGCACTTACAGAGCTTGTAGAATGCGCCCAGAGATTATCTGGGATAGGCTCCCCAGCCCCACTATAAGCTTGACGGATAACAGCCGTAATCCACCTAGCAATAGTCACTTTAGAAGCTGGCCAGCCTCTTTTGTGAGCATCGTAGCGGATCAATAGATCCTCAGTCTTGCGCAGTTTCTGTGACCTTTTTACATAAACTCGCAAGGCACGAGCGACATCAAGATAACGAATAGACTCGTAGTTATCCGAAGACGAGGAATCGGTCAAAGCAGGAATGACAATGTCCTGATTTAGATGAAATCTAGACACAACCTTAGGAAGGAAAGAGGGCTTAGTTTGAAGAACTGCCCTGTCTTTATGAAAAACCAGCAGCGGAGACTTGCAAGACAAAGCAGCAAGTTCAGAAACTCTGCATGTCGTAGAAATGGCCAACAGAAAAACCGTCTTCCAGGTTAGGAATTTAAATTCCACAGAGTTCAAAGGTTCAAAAGGCAGATGCTGTAAAGCATTCAACACCAAATTTAAATCCCATGGTGGAACCGGAGGAACATATGGAAGTTGTATATAGAGAACACCCTGAATGAAAGTTTGCACATCGGGTATGACAGTAAGTTTTCCCTGAAAGAAGAGCGAAAGAGCTGACCCCTGACCCTCGAGAACTAAGACACAAACCTGCATCCAAGCCGTCCTGCAAAAATCTAATTAACCTAGCCAAGCGAAAAGAAGAGGTAGGATATCCCTTCTTTTCACACCAACCAATATATCTAGACTCTATGATATATTTTTGCCGAAGCCGGTTTTCTACCACGGAGCATGGTCTGCACCACCCGATCCAAAAAACCCTTAGCTCTTAAGATCCTGGCCTCAACAGCCATGTCATTGCAAACCTAGATGATGAAAGGGACCCTGAGTCAACAGGTCTGGACGTATAGGCAAACGCCACGACCGACCGGCCATGAAGAGCACGTCGGTGTACCAGGCCCTGCACGGCCAATTTGGCGCTAATAGAAGCACTGGAACACCCTCTCTCTTCACCATTTTCAATACTCGAGGAAGCATGGCTATCGGAGGAAAAGGGTACACTAAGTGGTACCTCCAAGGGACAGACATGGCGTCTACCGCGATTGCCCTGGGATCTCTTGCACGGGAACAGTAGCGTGGAAACTTGTGATTCAACTGAGAAGCCATCATGTTGACATCCAGCTGACCCCATGTCTCCACTAACTGCTGAAACACCTCCGGATGGAGGGACCATTCTTCTGAGTGCAGAGACTGCCTGCTTAAGAAATCTGCTTCCCAATTTTCTATTCTGGGAATAAAATTGGCCATAAGCTCCGTAACATGAGCCTCGACCCACTGAAAAATCTTGTGAGTCTCCCGCATGGACAAGGGACTCTTGGTGCCACCCTGATGATTGAGATATGCCACTGCTGTGACATTGTCTGACTGGATCTTCACTGGTCTTCCCTGCAGCAAGTGTTGCGCACTCACAAGAGCATGAAACACTGCTCTCAGTTCTAAGACATTTATTGGAAACTTGGATTCCCTCCGAGTCCAAAGCCCCTGAAACCGAGCGTGAAGACAGACAGCCCCCCAAACGCGAAGGCTGGCATCCGTTGTGATTAGAGTCCAATTCCAAATTGAGATTTCGTGTCCCTTGATGAGGTTCTGTTTGTGTAACCACCAACGAAGCTACTGACGCGTCTGCGGAGACAGACAGAATACCTGGTTCGCCAGATTCCGATGGGATCTTTTCCATTGCGACAGAAGTTCCAACTGGAACTGCAGTGTATGAAACTGAGCAAACTGAATCGCCTCGAATGACGATACCATCTTGCCAAGAAGTCTCATTGCAAAATGAATCGAAGGTCTCCTTGCCACCAACAGGGATTTCAACATCCTCTGCAAAGCTAGAATCTTGTCCTGAGAAAAGAACACCCATCGCAGTCGGGTGTCGAATAAAAGACCCAGAAACACCATCCGCTGGGATGGGATCAACTTGGATTTCTTGAAGTTGATAATCCAACCGTGAGACTCCAGTCTGAATTACTACCTGAAAATGCGACTGAAGCCCCTCTGAAGAATTTGCCTTTAAAAGAAGATCGTCCAGGTAAGGAATGATTGTAATTCCCCTGGACCTTAGCAGAGCAGCCATGACCGCCATGATCTTGGTGAAGATACGTGGGGCTGTGGTCAGACCAAAGGGAAGAGCCTGAAATTGGAAGTGCTCTGATCGAACTGCAAACCTCAAAAGGGACTGATGACCCTTCCAAATAGGCACATGGAGATATGCATCCTTGATGTCTAGAGCCACCATAAACTCTGCTTGTTCCATGCCGAGAATGACCGAGCGTAAAGACTCAATCTCATAAATGGACACTCTGACCTGTGTGTTCAAATCTTTTAGATTGAGAATTGGTCTGAATGAACCGTCTGGTTTTGGCACCAGAAAAAGGTCCCTTTTTGGGAATGAAGGAAATAATCACCCCCGACGAAAGAAGGGATTGAATCACTTCTGTTAAAGCCAATTGTTTTCTTGGACAAGACGGAAGCCCTGTGGGAAAGAACCGTCTGGGAGGAAGACTGAGCAGATCGATCATGTAACCCTGGTTCACCACCCCCGAGTCCAGACATCGGTGGTAGACTGAATCCCTGAACAAAAGGAGACGGGCTCCTACCACCTGCGACAGCGGAGGGGCAAAATGCCCATCATGCAGACTGCTTGTCTGCCGGCTTTACTGCTGGACGTCGAGCAGACTAGGCCCGACGCCGCCGCTGCAAACCTCCTCTAGGGGTGGATGACTGGCCTCTAGACGATTGGTCTGAGGAGTATTGTCCCCGAAATCTTCCTGCGGAATGAAAGGCCCAAAAGCTGGACATCCTCTGCTTGGGAGCATTGATAGGGAGGAAAGTGCTCTTACCTCCTGTTGCTTGACTGATAATGGAGTCAAGCTGCGGTCCAAACAAAACACCTCCAGAAAATGGAATGGACTCGAGAGCCTTTTTAGACTCTACATCAGCCTCCCAGAGAGTATGACGCGCTGAAACTGCAGAGGCAGAAATACGGCCCCCAATCAGTCCCGCATCAATAGCAGCCTCTCCTAAATAATCTGTTGCCCTCTGAATTTGCTCCACTAATGGAAGCAGTTCAGAGGACGGCCTGCCTGCCAACAAACCATCCAACAGCTGTTCTGACCTACGTTCTACGGCCTTGTTAACCCACGCTGATGCCAACGGAGGCCTCAAGATGCACCTGCTGCCACAAAAATAGACTTAAGAACGTTCTTAACCTTCCGGTTTGTACCATCCTTAAGAGTGGTCTGGTTAGGAAGAGGAATAGTAGTTACCTTGGCTAACCTTGCCACAGCCGCATTCATCCGATGAAGCAACTCCCATTTAGCAAGAACTTCAAGGGGAAAGGGACAACACGACTGCAGTCGCCGAGACACCTGGAACTTCCTGTCTGGGAAAGCCCAAGGTTCTGACAACAAATCGTCAAATTGGGAAGAGGCCGGAAAGAAAAAAGGTTTCTTCTTGTGCCTTACAAAAAGAGAAGACTCAGCAGCCTCAGGAATTTCTTCCTCAGGAATATCAAGTACCTGACGCACAGCCTGAATTAACTCCTTCACATTCTGACGATCAGCATGAAACTCCTCCAACACCGAAGGAGCATCTATGTCAGAACCCAACGGTAACTCAACCTCTTCCTGAGAACCACAATCAGAATCTGACTCATTTCCTTGAAGAGGTGCCGCCACTCTCTTACGCTTACGTGAAGAAGACGGTGCAGCCGATTTCATCATCCTCTCTAAAGAGGAAGAAACTGCCACCAAACCCTGCACAGAGGATGCAAGACCTTGTACCCAGGCTGGTTCTTCAGACTCCAGCGGGGCAGAAACAGTCAAAACCTGAGTTTGCAAACTAGAACTCATGTCATTCGCAACAGAGGAAACTGAATCTGTAGATGGAGCAGCTCGAGACCGTACCATCTGAGCAAGTTCAGCCACCGTATTAAAGAGAGACCGAGCCCAGGCAGGTTCCTCTGTATGTGAACAAGCAGCTGCTGTTTCACACGGTTTGCTCTCCGTGGGCCGACAGGTTACGCACAGAGCCTGCGCACTTGACTGCCCAGACGGTAACTTAGCGTGACAGACAGCACAGGTGAAACTCAGCATAGAAGTAACACCAGCCCTACCACGCAGGGATTTCTCCCTCTCTGACATGTTAACAGATGGGACAAAAAAAAACCCCACAATACAGATAACAAGCAGCAGACAAACTACAATAGAAAGTGAGCCTGCGATACAGCCAAAAAGCTCCCAAGTGTAAAAGACAAACTTTGCAAACAACCACCCCCAACCCTTTACCTTACAGGGCTCAGGATAGAAAAGGGGAGGAGCTGGAGCTATAAAATGGCTGTCTATTCTGGTGTCTGCACACGAGGAGTGAGAGACCACCACGGGGGAAGTGCATAAGAGGAAACCACTCCCCCCAGGGCCCAGCACTAGATTGGCTATCGTCCAAACATGACAACCTTCTCAACCAATCCAGTGCCTAGCAGGACTCACTATGTTAGTGACCCTACCCTTCTTCCTTAAAGCCTACCAATCATCCACATAACCCCTTCACAAACTCCACTCGCTCTCCCCTTGCCTTATCTGGCGCCCCCTGTCCCGTCTGTTTTCCCTCCCTTAGGATGTAAGCTCACATGAGCAGGGCCCTCTTCCCTCCTGTCTCATTACCGTTCTTCTGCTCCTAGTTTACTACATCAGCCAGCCTGGAGTTTCTGAAATATTGGTATTTTTGTTTATTGGTTTGTACTGTTTTACCCTGTTTAGTCTACTGTTTAGTCTACTGTTTGTACTGTGTACGGCGCTGCGGAAACCTTGTGGCGCCTAACAAATAAAGGATAATAATAAATAATAATAATAATAGCCTGACCCCGTTCCCTGACCTAAAATAGAAACTTTTATAAAAATGACTGCTTTTAGTAAAAAGCAGCCAGCTCAGGGAACCACGGCGATTTCTAGCCCCCCCACCCCTCTCTCAGCACTAGGCTGAGAGAGCGTTTCACTTACCTGCTGCCAACCCTCCAGACGCAGTGTGTGCAGGTAGCTTGCTATCCGCACAGGAGGACGGACACAGCCTGCGGCAACTGTGCCCAGCTCCTAGGAGGGCTCAAAGTTAGGAAGAGGGAGCAGGTAGAAGGAGGCACCTCCGCTTCCCCCGCAGAGAGCGTACAGACGTCCAAGCTGTGTGCTACACCAGAGGCATCCTCTGCTGTATCTCTAATCCCCCCGCCAGCAGCAACCGCCGCGGGAGAGTTGTAAAACCAGACCGCATGGAGGAAGGGGGAGTCTGTCTACCCCCAAGCCTCCGTTTTCCAGCAGCTGGCAGACGAGACGTTTGCTGTCAGACCCTGGAGACAGTCTCCGATATACGTTAAATAAAAGAAAATTAAAAAGAAACAAAAATTGGCTGCTAAGCAGCCCTGTGCACAGCCCGTTTGCCGGGCACTTAAACTAGACTGAGGCTCTGACAGGAGGTGGGGTATAGAGGGGGAGGAGCCAGGGCTTAGTTTAACTAAAAGTTAAAGTGCCAGTTCGCCTGTCCCTACTCTATACCCCAATGTTCCCAGTGTCCCCCAAGGATGATAGAGAAAAATAAACTTAACACTTCTATTTTTCAAAGCATTCTTACTTTGAAGCATTTTTTCCCACACCGTCCTAAAACTTTTGTACAGTATGTATAGTGCCTGGTGTGAAAAGAAAGTGTACCCTACCTCTTCGGTTAGATCATTGTTTCCCAAACCAAGTCCTCACAGACCCCTAACAGTGCAGGTTTCCTGGGTGACAAGTGAAATAATTATACCACCTGTGGATCTGTTACAATGTATCAGTCATTAATGAATACATCTGTGCTCCAGCAAGGAGATATGGAAAACATGCTCTGTTAGGGGTCCCTGAGGACTGGGTTTGGGAAACAATGGGTTAGACTGTCCAGGTTGCTTCAGTTCTTGCAGGATGGGCTGGATACTGGTTTGCGCCAGTTTACCTAAGGGTCGGGTGTCGGCTCTTTCACTTTATTTTCAAAGAAGACTTGCTATGATGCCTTATTGTCACACACCAAGCTCTCAGGTTCTGTCACTTTCCTTTTCACTGCCTTTCCAAGTTGTCCCTACTGTCCTCAGACCTCTCTGTAAGATGCTGTCCAGTCTGTATCCACTCTGGAGAACCCTCCAGAATCAGAGTATGGGCGTGGCCATCTTGGATTCGGTCACATGACATCTAAGCCAGTGAAGGGCAAACTTTATCAGGAGCGGGCCAAATAAAAAAGAAAAACTTTAGGCGGGCCAATATAATTTATTAAAAAACTCAAATATCAAAATATATAATACAAATTTTTTGAATGGGACGGGAGGGTGTTATATAGCAGTGTTACCTCTATAAGTGCAGCGATCGTACAGACATAGCACTTATTTCAGCAGGTTCTTGCAGATCCATCTATCTGGTGAGCCACTAACTGACAACACAGCAGCCAATTGAAATCTGTCTTAGTATATGGCCCAGCCCATCTCTTCTCACATGACTTTCAGCCATCTGGGGGCGGGCAGGTGTTTGAGTGAATAACATACGAAGTGTCCTTTTAGGAAGGTGGATGAAGTGTAATGGAGGAAATAGCTGGGAAGGCATAAAAATGAAGGTTCTGACACACAGGGTCGGCCCTAATAATTGTATGCATATTTTAATGTAATTTTTTAAAAATATTGGCGGGCCGGATAGAACCTCTAAGTGGGCCGGTTATTGCCCGCAGGACGTAGTTTGCCCATCACTACTCTAAGCCAATCAGGTGTTAACAGCCTTCATTGCAGATTCCCTCCAAAACCAGTCCATGAGAGCTGCCGTCTTGGATATAGTCACCTGATCCATCTCAGCAACTCAGTGTGCTGCTTCTGCCCAGCTAATTGCAGTCTCCAATCAGGAGTCAACAACAACTATAAAAGGACTTCCTGGAGCCCTTACCAGTTTCCAGTGCAACTTTGTATTTCAGACACCAACCTGATTTCCAGCAGTTTGCAATCTTGCTATCGATCAGTCTTACTATTTATCCAGGTCTGACAGTGCAGTCTGCATTCTGGCTCTGGTCCGATTCCAGCAATCTGGTTCCATTCCAGTTACGGTACGGTCCAGCAATCCAGTTCCTGGTTGCTCTCCCCTGCTAGTGTAATAACCATCTATTCCAGTCCATTCACTACATGCAGAGAAACATCAGGCCACCCAGCTTTGTCCACAGTCACCAGTCCAGCTCCAGAGATACAACCCACTCTGGGTACAGACAGATCGTCAGGTGTGACACTTATGTTCAAACTTTCATTCAGGCGGTTCTTCATGTACAGACTCTAGATCTTCCTCTGGTAGCCTCTTGGGATTCCAACTTGGTTTTTAATGCTTTACAGCATTTCCCGTTTGAGCCCTTGGACATTGTGGAATTAAAGTTTTTGACTTGGAAAACGGTCTTCCTCTTGCCCTCTCGTCCACTAGAAAAGTAAAACCTTTGTTATTTCTGTCCTAACATCCTGTTTTGCATTAACATCATCAGGGCCGGTCTCTGCTGCTCGTTGGCTGGTCCCAGGGAGACACCAGCCACCGAGCAGGAGAAACCGGCCCCCCCTCCTCCCGCTCAGTGATTGGCCAAACATTCGGCCTATCACTGAGAATTCTTCTGTCACATGGGAGGCGCACCATGTGATTGGTGCCGTCCCATGTCAGAAGAATGAGAAATGCAGAGTGTGCGGCGCGGATGGAGAAAGGTAAGTGCGGTGGTAGGAGGGGGGGGGGGGTATATTAATAGTGTGTGTGTGTGTGTGTGTGTGTATTGCTATTTTATTTGTGTTGATGGTGGAGCAATTTAATTTAATAGTGGGGCCTATGAAGTTAAGATGGTGTGATTGGACCTTTAATTTAATGCTGGGGTGGTTTGTGATCTATTAATTGAATGTAGCGCTGTTTGGGGAAAATGTGGTCTATTTATTAAAAGTGATTATGAATTATTTAATGCCTAGGATGGTTGTAGGAAATGGTTATATTTATTAAACGTAAATGCTATTTAATTTATTGCTGGGGCTGTTTGGAGGGAGGGAAATAGGTTTATTTATTAAATGGGAATACTATTAAATTTAATTTGGAAAAAGCCCAAGCGCTGTCTATCTTTGTCAAACCAAATCTATTTAAGTGAGGTGCTGCCCTTAGGGGTCTGAAAGTTCTCTCAAACATTCACAGTATTCTGAAGCAAAGGATGTTATCCCTGGCACTCCATCACTTAAAAATATGATAATAATGCCACAAATTTGTGCATAACTTGGTATTGTATTTATTAAAAATGCTAAAACATATATATTTTTCTGGCCAGAGTAAAGATGAACATCCAGACGTAGGTTCTATAATCTATTACTGCAGGCTGAATAAAACATGGATCTGATGAAAGGCTGAAACATCAAAATGTTCTCCGCAATATATATAGAATACTTCAGCCATTAAAAATTATTATCAGTACAAAGTTCTAAGTTTCTAACTGAAGTTTCTTTTCAATATCTTGCAAAAGTCTTTAAACTTACAGTTTAGGAGATAGAAAGTCAGAAACCAGATAATCCTTTTAAAGGTTCATTTTTGCATCCACAGCGAGCGCTCTAGCTGCGATGTCCCATATGTTTGAACTCCGTTCTGTGCATGTGTGTCCTGCCTTCTTTGGTCCGACAGGAAACTTATGCTTAGATTTTTAGTTCCGCTTTGGTGCTGAGTGAGGTCTGTTCCTAGCCGGACAACGCCAGTAGATCTTTCAATTCTCCAGACAATAATTACCCAACGATGCAGTAGTTGTAAGTGCTTATGTTACTGATCAGTAGAACCAATAGGAAGTTGAAAGGAGGAGTATAAAGTATATGAGGATCGTATAGAACTCTTCACAAAATTATCCCTGAGGAAGCCTCAGTATATGAGGGGAAACGCGTTGGATATCACACTATTAACATAGGCACTTACAACTACTGCATCGTTGGGTAAATATTGTCTGGAGAATTGAAAGAGGGGTTCCAAGCTTGGTGCGGTGTATAAATTTCTTTTTGCAATAATCCAAGATACAGCAGCAAAACTACAAACAGGCTGAAAAAGGAATCAATGTTTTGGAATGGCCAAGTCAAAAGTCCCATTAAGAAGCTGCGGTAGAACCTTAAGTGAATGTAAGGGACGGAAACTTATACAAAACAAAATACTAAATGATTTCTGTTAAAGATGGTTATACAATCTACTGAACTGTAGGGGTGTATTTTTTTGCACATGGCTGCTTAATTTTTTTTTGTTGGATTTGATTTATCAAATTAGGACAAAACGGTTATGTCCCGATATATAGAGATGCATAGTAGACTTACAGTTGTTAATCCAGTGAAGTCAAACAATGACAAGATGCCTGGGGATCTTACCAGAAGTTACACACTCAACATTTTTTATGAAACTTTGAGGGGTGCAATTTTAAGCTTAGAGAATAGTACTGCAATTAACTAACAGTAGAATAATATCTTACACTCAGCCGCACTGAGAATTTTAAGTACAATTTCAAACATCTTAAGTTCTGTTGCAGTTTGTTGATTTATATACATATTTTCATAGTTTGTGTTTAGAGGCAATATCCTACTAGAACACAAGAATGTTATGGAGAAGGGAGAACTACAATTTTATTTTCAATGGCTCCAAGGCAAATGTATGTTCTCACACAACTTTTCTTCTTTCAAATAAATATGTCAGAAAAGCTTGCAATATTGTTTAAGAAGCAACCTTATTTTAGAAAAGGATACATCCAGCTCACTCTGTAAGGAAATAATGGGTCAGTTAGTAAATATAGAAACACGAATAACATTTCAACTTCTCAGTCAATCCTCAATAATATCAGTATGTGCTTAAAAAACATAGATTATTGGGGTTCAAAAATTATTACTATTGTAGTTTAACAAATAGTTATTGGTTTGTATCATGTTTTCAGGGTCATCATAATATATAGAAGACCTGATTAAGGGATTATTGGCATTTCAATCCTAGCTATATAAATAAATGGTGATGATGATGATGTATTATAAATAACAATTTTTCCCCTTTTTTCTGTGGTGTAGTGATCAAATATTTACTTTTCATTTTGTGGATCTTAATTTGACTTAATGCTCTCCTTACATATAAAGTATGTCATTTTTCTTCCATGACATAATAGTTTACATAGTGTGCTTATTTGTTCTTTGGTTTTGTTTCAAAACTATTGCCTTGTGTTGTCTTGGCAGTTGTTTATTTGGCCAATTTAAGGCCTTTTTGGGTGTGGCTCACAAGCCAGTCCTTGCTAGATGTAAGCCTGTATACCTGGGAGGTGAGTGCATCTGACTTTAACAGCATTTTAAGGGAGTTCTAACCATATCACTGGGCAGCACGGTGGCTTAGTGGTTAGCCCTTCTGCCTTACAGCACTGTGGTCATGAGTTCAATTATCGGCCATGGCCTTATCTTGGAGGAGTTTGTATGTTTTCCCTATGTCTGCGTGGGTTGCCTCCCACACTATAAAAACATATTGGTATTTTAATTGGCTGCTAACAAAAAAAATAAAAAATTAAAAATTGACGCGTGTTTGCGTGTGTGTGTATTTAGACTGTAAGCCCAAATGGGGCAGGGACTGATGTGAGTGAGTTATCTGTACAGCACTGCAGAATTAGTGGCACTCTATAAATAAATGGTGATGATGATATAGGTCAGTGTAGGACCTCCATACATTGAGGTAGTCTTGACACTGGGATGCAGGCTTAATAGTTTTGATCAAAATATGACCCAATACCTCATGTTTTCATTTTGCTAGATACACACATAGATGCAGTGTTAAGGATAAGCGCTGACAACTGTCTTTTTGCTTTGTATAAATATAGGCTGATTATATTGCCATGCAGCTGGTACCATATATAATATGGGATTAACCGAGCAGAGGCTTATTTCTTCTCTGGTTTTATTTAATTTTCTTCCATTTTTTCCAGCTTGGAGGGACAACAGCATTAAAATGTCTGTTCTAAATTGTTAAGTGTAAGTGCATTACTATACTTTCACCCATAAGTGGTCAAAAGAGATTTAACTTTTTTTTAATTCTCTTATGTGGAAGTGTGTTTTTTCGCTTTGTACTTACTACTCTGCTAAAGTACTTGTCCAATACTTCCACAAAATTATGAATAAGCTCGAATACCGCCATCTCATTCTGCAGAGACAGAAACATGTATCATTTAACCTTACAAGCAAATTAACTGATGTACAAATTCTTCACCTAACAGAGATACAGTAGGAAACAAGGTAATAAGATGGCAAAGTGGTATAAAAATACAAAAAATAATATATTAATACCAATTTCAATCAGTTCTATGGTCTAACTTATCTGACAGGGAGCTGCCATGATGATCCCTTTCTTGCCATTTATACTGACATTTATTTTTATACAATCATGTATGCATGAGCTCTGACCTAGTAAAGTAGGGTATTTAAAGGGAATATGCAGTCACTGCTACAACAGAGGAGAAAGTAGATGTCAATTGAGGGAAACGCATCTAGTCAAGACAGTTGTTTGGGGAACCCTCTCTTACCTCAGACTCATCTATTCCAACCACAAGGAAAAGTGCTGCATATTGCCGATACACCAGCTTAAAGTCTTTGTATTCTATGAAGGAGCACTAGAAGGAACAAAAAAAGTTTGTTCAGGCAGAGCATGTTTGTGTGCATAGTCCCATTCACAATATTATGTGTTCCTTCTAAATAATATGTGATCTTACCTGATCTTTGGAACGAGAGAGACACAGTTTAATGACCTCAGATTCTAACAGTGTCCTCCTCTGTGCCGCCATGCACTCATAATATCGGGAGAGCCTAGTCTGTCCTTGTTTGTTCACAATTAGGAAGAATTTGATCATCCTGCTACTGGAGGGAGATACTTACAGTAACCTAAAACTGAATAGAACATAGAAAATAACATTAGCTAAACAGTTTTTCCATTCCCATTTTCAATTATGGAACAATCAAATCAAATGGTTTCTACAACTTTAACCATTATAGGTCAAGGCTCCTTTGCGTTATTATAATCATTGGTTTTTATTTGGTATATGTGCTACTTAACTAGATGCAGATTTCACTGCTCTGGCATTTTTAATGCTCTATATGTCATAGCACATCAAAGAAGGACCTATTTCCCAACTTGCACACAGTCTGGGTACGGTGCCTGCTTTGAATCTTAGCAGAAAAAGTAGTCAAAGGTAAATGACAGTCCTGTTAGCAGTTAAGAGGTTAAACAAAAAATCAGCTCCTGTTCAGTTTAGTCTATAACGGTAATCAACCAGGTTTAGGATAATGCTGGTCACATGTTGTGTATTCGGCAATTGGATAGACATCCATACGTTTGTGGCCCCCACAATTAGTAATAATCCAATTGAAATCCTTACTAGGTTTTTTTCAAGACAAGCCTCATCTGCGCATGCATGACATGTGACTGTGAAAAGGGTTAATCAAAACTGAATAATTCCCTGTATTTATTTATACAGCATTTATCAAAACCAACCCTGACACGTGAATTATTTAAGGACACAAAGACAGAATGTTATTTGGGCAGCACGGTGGCTTAGTGGTTAGCACTTCTGCCTCTCAGCACTGGGGTCATGAGTTCAATTCCTGACCATGGCCTTATCTGTGTGGAGTTTGTATGTTCTCCCCGTGTTTGCGTGGGTTTCCTCTGGGTGCTCCGGTTTCCTCCCACACTCCAAAAACATACTGGTAGGTTAATTGGCTGCTAACAAATTGACCCTAGTCTCTCTCTCTCTGTCTGTGTGTGTGTGTATGTTAGGGAATTTATACTGTAAGCTCCAATGGGGCAGGGACTGATGTGAGTGAGTTCTCTGTACAGCGCTGCAGAATTAGTGGCGCTATATAAATAAATGATGATGATGATTAAATGGAATTTAATATAAGAAAATAGTCACAATGCTTATTGAATAAACATGTGTAAAACCCCTTTCCCTACCACTCTGAAAGGGGTGTTGAAATGTTGTCTCTCTCTTCAGTACCTCCACCCAAGGCTTCTACATAGTATGGTGGGATGCATACTGTGACTGAATCCACCAGGGTTTGACTTGGGAAGCCTCTTGTACCAGACAACACTAACCTTCGGAATAATAATGGACCACTAACTGCGGTTACAAACAATCAACTTGTTATTCATTTTTGGAAAAGGAAATGGGTAAAGCAGATTTAAATATGGGAGATTCTGGATGGGATAAGTGGGACAACAGGTAAGATAATGAGCAAAAGACAACAGTACAGTGAGTAGTTATAATGACAAACAAGATTGCCACCACACGTGCATTCACTGGTGTCCAAACTCTCCCACAAAGAACTCACACGTATTGTAAAAAATATAAATCAACAATGATTTCACACGATCACAATCCTTCCAATATTAAATAGTTTGTGAGATTAACTAGTTAACGGTGCATTCTAGAAACATTGGTAACTTACATAAGATCTCTGATACTTGAAATGTTTCTATAGCTCTGACAGGTAACACAGTCTCTGATACATGTACAGATTTATGTAAGGAGGTCTAACTTGTGGAGATTAGAGGTATAGTGTTGTTTTCTTAATGCAAAAATAATGGTGTCACAGAATTTGGTGTGCTATTAATCATCTCTCTCCCTCGGCTGGGTCGTGGACTAACTGCAAGCCTGATCTTGCTAGCTGTCCCTCTCTGCTCACATGCAATTCGCTAATAGCGAGAGTCATAAGCTCACTTTGCTGTGTGATCTCCCTCAGGGTGATTTATAGCTGATTTTAAGTAGGGATCCAGCTACATGACTTTTCTATGCAGAGCTACACGCAGCATCTCTTTTGATAGCTCTGATGTCTCTGTCTTTGTTTTTACACATAGTCTTTCCTGCAGACTCTCCTATCCAACCTCTCCTTTCCATGCTGTTGTCATACTCACCACAGGCTGCCAGCACCTCTTCCTGTCAGCTTTCTCCTTCCTTCAAGCTCTGATTCACTGGCAGGGCCGACCTCTACTTCCACCAGCGTTTCATAGCAACATGAGCTCCTGGCTGTTCAGTATAAGGCAGCCTGGTTACTCATGGATAACAGATTGATATTCATCTAATATTTTAAATGCAACTGGATTAAAAACAGAAACTCGCACACTTTAGAATTCTGTTGCATTGGGCAGAGTAGAAGTTGGGCAGTTCAGTACCAAACTGACAATTTCTAACATCATGTTAACTCCCTCTCACTTGTTCTACCTGTAAAAGAATATGCTTACATCTATTAGTTGATTAGTGCATTTCCAGTCAAGCTTCTTCCTCAAGATCATAGAAAATTTAAATGCAAATAAAAGAAAAGATTACTAAAGAGCATCAAGCAGTGGAAAGATTATTGGAGATTTGACAGTTTTTTATTTGTAAAAATACTGTTTACAGGATACATCACAAAAGGGAAAAAAATAGATAAGTAAGGTAATAAACAAAAGACAAGCAGCCATTTGTAAAACAACTAAAAATATAAAGACATAAACTGAAAAACAACTTTCTAGATGATGTATCAGCAATGTACATTTTAACTTTTATCGTTGGAGAAGGAAAGAGAGGAGGAGAAAAGGGAGGGGTCAGGAAGAAAAAGAGAGGAGACTGAGAAAGAAGAAGAAAGGGAAAGAGAAGATCATGCCAAAACAGAGAGCATCAAGAGCAAAGAAGGACATCACACCTACTAATCAGAGTCACATCTAAAGGTGAAGTAGAGGCTGATTATGAGTGGAAGCCCAAGCAGCCTAGACTTTATGAAAGGAAACGCAAGAACCCCTCAGAATGCTGGTTTGTTAAATGTGCCACAGGCAGTTGCAGACAGAAAGGAGTGCAGGTGGAGAAGGGTTCTTTCAGGAGGTTGCAATCTGGCAGGTTTCCACACACATGATGTGTCTGAGCAACTTGTGAGAATGAGAGGGGAGGTCAGGAATGAGTAGGGGAAGTAGCACATATTTGGGGACAGAAGGAATAGAGAAACCAAGAACAGCAGAAGCTAAGGAGATAACTGCAGACCAAAAGGGAAAAAGTTTGGAACAGCTCCTCCAGATGTGCAGAAAAGTGCCAGCGTGATTACAATTATTCCAGCAGGGAGCCCTAACTTGTGGGAAGATGCTCTGTAGCCTAGAAGGGCTATAGTACCACCTGTGGAGGAATTTACATGCATTCTCCTTGATACAAACATTAATTGAACATTGCGCAGTCCATTCAAAGATATCCGACCATTCTTGCTGATCCAGAGATTCCCCTAGGTCCGCCTCCCATTCAACTGGAAACGGTCATGAGTGGGAGTAGTGTGTTGTATAGTGTAGAACTAAGAACACACTGAGTTAGTCGGGCTGCATAATAATCATTTCTAAGATTAGCGATGGCCAGACCACCTGTCCCAGAGGAATGTTGGAGGAGACGGGCCAGGATCCTAGGGTAGTTGTTGGAGCAGATGAAGCACGTTAGGGATTTTCGTAACAAGGACAGAATTAGGGGAGAGAGCCAAATGGGGAAAGAGTGAATGAGGTACAGTAGTCTGGGGAGCACATTCATCTTAACTAAAGTGACCTGATCAACCCACAAGATCGTAAGTTTATCCCAAGAAGCAAAGGTTGTATGGAATTGAGTAGAAATATCTATTTATTCTCTTTCTGTAGTAATACTTTGTCCTGATCGCTTTCTCTTATGCCCATTGTAATGCATTCAATCCCTGTCACTGTGAGTAATCTAGGATCTCCATTGTGTGTATTATGAAAGTGTTTTGCAGTGGGTGTTGATTGCCCCATGCGTTCCCTATCACGGATTACGTTTGAATACAACCAATGTGTTCCAAAACACGTCGTTTAAGTGTCCGGGTGATCTTACCCACATAGAGTTTGTTGGATTGGCAAGATAACAAATACACATCCATGGGTATCACAGTTTATAAAATCCCCTATTGTGTGTTTGGTACCGTATCTGTCAATGATGTCATATGTTTCTTTTTATATATGGGCAAGTTCTACAGTTTCCATACGTGAGATCCTTTGAATTTAATTTCCATTTTCTTATTGGAGAAATTACTATGCACTAATCGGTCCTTCGGATTTTGTGCACGTCTCCAACTGAAATCAGGTTTTGTACCAATTACTTTGCTTAATACTTTGTCAGATAATAGGACATGCCAATGTTTCTGCACTATATTTTGGATCTGTCGCCATTCTTGGCATAGATCTCCCACAAATCTAATGGTGGTTTGATTCTCATCCTTCTTCTTATTGTATATGATCTCATTGCGTTCTTTACACTAAGTCTCTATCCAAGCTTTAGAGATGAAATTTTTACTGTAGCCACGATCTTGTAAACGCTCACTCAACCCCTTGGCACGAATATTGAAGTCCTGAATATCAGAACAATTTCTCCTCATTCTAAGAAATTCGCCTTTGGGAATGTTTTTAAGTGTAGGAGGGAAAAGAAAGCTGCTCTTATGTAAGATGCTGTTTGTAGCAGTGGATTTTGTGTAGACATCGGTGGATATTAGCCCACCTAAGCCCCTCTCTTAATTATGAGATCCAAAAAATAAATTTCATTTTTGTCAATACAATGGGTAAGTCTCAAATTGGTATTGTTATCATTCAGAATAGTTATGAACTCAACAAGGCTGTCGTGACTTCCGCTCCATAGGATAAGTATGTCGTCAATGTACCGAATCCACAGTGTGATGTACTTTGTATAAGATTTATGTCTTCATGAAAAACGGTTTCTCGTTCCCATTGGCCCAAGTATAGGATTGCAAACGTGGGGGCACAAGCCGCTCCCATAGCCGTGCCCCGCGTCTGCAGATAGAACCTATCGCCAAAGACAAGGAAGTTACGACTTAGAACAAAGTCCAGGAGCAGTATCAAAAAGTCATGTACATTGTCTTCTGATTGAAGAAAGTACTTAACTGCATCAAACCATTTTGATGTATGATGCTTGTATACAGCGATTCTACATCGCAAGTGGCCAGGAGGTTGTTATCATCCAGAAGGATCCCATCTAAAATCTTGGAACATCTGTCGTGTCCTTAACATGCAAGGGGAGGGTCACCACATGTTTACGGAGATGTTTATCCAAAAATATACTGGCTTGTTCAGTAAGAGACCCATTCCCAGAGACAATGGGTCGACCGCGGGGATTGTCCTTTTTCTTATGTACTTTAGGGAGGAGATAGAAAGTTGGAGTGCGTGGGTATTCTTCTGTCAGAAAGTCAAGCCCTGTTTTAAGGATAATTCCATCATCAAAAGCTTTTTTGATTAGAATATCATATTGTGTTTTGTATTCCTGAGTAGGATTGGCAAAAAGAGGTTGATAACATGACAGGTCATTGAGTTGCCTCAGCGCTTCTTTTTTGTACATTTCAGTGGGCAATATGACAATATTACTCCCTTTGTCCATTCTAAACCACAGTAGAGCACCACGAAAGTATCCGTCCGGTCTACTGGTCCCCGGGCTAAAGAGAGAAGAAAAAAAAAACCCTTCTGAATAGGCGCGGCGGAGAAACAGCGCGGAGATGGTTTTGGCACGAAATGGGAGGTGGAGGTCACCATTGCCCTGTCATCAGCGGGCCTGGGAGACAGAGGCAGCTTGACTTTAACTTACCTCATCACGAGGCACTGAGCTGGGAGTCAGTGGGAGGAGGAACAATGTAGCCCTTGTGGTATGTGCAGCGTGCTTGGACACTGAAAGCAGGTGCAGTTGTACAGATCACCGGAGCCCCATGCATGGGACGGGAGTTTATAGCTGATCTGCGGAGAAGGTGGAGGAGTAGAGACCGGCGCACTGGTGCGTCAGTAGCTTGTATCAGCATTATATGTGTCGAGGCACAACACAATAAAATACAGCACAGCAAGTTGCAACATAGATTTATTTATAGCAAAGTACACAGCACAGAACAACTGGCTTGAATTCCTTATTTGTATGGAAACTGCTGTATTAAATCTGAACTGATTAGTAAATAATCACAAGGCTTAAGAACCGTTCGTTAAAAGATTCCAGACGACATAGGGTTAAAAAGTAACAGAAGGCTCCAAACTTCATACTTTGAAAATCGTGCACAATTACCATCTTGTGGTGAATTATGATAGTGCAGTGCTTTATATATCTGGACATATTAGTGAACATAAAAAGTTCTGATCCAATTCTTTGACATCACTACTGGCAAGGACGAGTAAAGTCACCCTGCTGATAAGTCCAGTGCGGTGGAGATCTCAAATAAGATTGAATATTGAGAAATTTTGAATATGTAAAAGATCAAGTATAAAGATCTCGGCAGTATCATAACCTCATATAATATTGTAGCTGCATCTCCAGGAATATTATCTGACATAATATGGAGAAGTTTAGAAATACTCCAGCTTCTGCTAAACCGCAGATCTAAACCGGAAAAAAAAAAAACACACCTCAGGGAAAATGAACTCTGATTCAGACAGCTTGGCTGTTGAGGCACCCTTGTCATATAGTGCAATGGTAAAAGCAATAAAAGAGACAATGGAGCCTCTAATGCATATGCAGGCCACAAAGTTTACAGAAGCAATTAAAGAACTGGCGAATCAGATAGCAGCCACAAATAAGCAGGTCAGCATCAATGAACAACGCAATGGCGAACCAATGCAGGATGTATCATCTTTGTCACAGCAAGTCGCATCACTGCGCAAGGACCATAAATAGATGCTTAATAAAATCGATGACCTCAAAAATAGATCAAGACGTAACAATCTGTGACTGGTAGGGATGCCAGAGACTGTTAAGGGGCCGGCCTTGATTCAATTTCTTAAAGATGATCTACCAGCAATTCTCAAAATCACGAAAGATGTGAAAGATCTAGAAATTGAAAGAGCTCATCGTTTGGGTCCAACTAGGGACAATTTGGCTAAGAGACCACGTACAGTCATCTTCAAATGTTTACATTATATACATAAATTCCGCTTCTGGTCTGATGCAAAGCAAGTGGGGAAGATTATGTGGCAAGAAAAACAACTTATGCTGTTCCAAGATTACTCATCTGAGGTGTCGAGGGCACGTAAAGAAATGTCACTTATCTGTACACGTCTAGTGAAAGAAGGAAAGACATTTGCTCTCATGTATCCAGCAAAATTGCGTCTGTTCATTGGGAAAGATTTCAAAGATTTCAACACCGCGGAAGATGCGCAAGCATATCTGGATGAAGAGGAAGCCGAAAGACAGACTTTATCTAGAGATGAGTAAATTCTTGAGCTGAGTTAGGTGACCTAGAGAGAGGAGTATAATGCTTGTCGAAGTCAGCAAATTGGATAAAGTCATTTCAATTAATATCGAGCAAACTTGGTTGTCTTTGTCCGAAAATATGCGTAGAGCACGCTACGGCGTGGAAGGGCGTATCCAGCCGCAACACGTGGCAATAATAGTTTTTACACGAACACACACATTTGTAATTAGTACATATTAATTGTAGTTGCAACACATAGTTATTTATGTCAAAATATAGCAGTATTTATGTTTAAGATTATAAGTTATATACATGTTAGTGAAACTCAAGGTTCAGGTTGCAGGAACTGCATTCGCTGAAGAGATCGCACATAGCATACTCTAGTTATTGATGTTAGGGAATAAATGATTAAGTGATGCCAACTGTAAAATGCTAGTTGAACTGGATTCTTGGCGGGAAAGTTGGAGCACATCCCCTGGAGAGATTACCCCCACCTTTGGATATTATGGTTTGAACTGGCCTATGACCTGCAGTACACTGGACCTTCCTGAAGCCTGGACCAATAGAAGCAAGCCACATCATCTGCATTGTTTTACTGTATTTCTGACTGCATATAAGCAGGAGCTCTGAGCTTAGTGACCAGTGTTTCCTTGACCACAGCCTTCAGACCTGAATAACTGTTCACTGGATACAGATCGCCTGCAATAAGTAACGGCTGTATTAATTATTATTTAGCTTGAATTAGTCGGCTACTTTTGGATAATAAATTACTTTGTGCTTTAGAAACACAAATCGAGATTCGACAATCGTTATTGGATAGCGACAAAACGTGCATAACAATTTGGGGGCTTGCGGCGGAAGTTACGCTACCGGACGATGCACAAGGCCTATGGATTTCGGTTCCTCAACAAAGGGTGGATTGACGCGTCATATATGGGTAAGAACGCAACGTGTTCAAAACCTGTTTTTCATTCTGAGTTGTGAATCCGAATGTCCGATTTTGCATAATCTAAAAGGAGCGCTAACTTGAATCTAGGGACAAAAGAGAAAACTGTTTCTTTTTACTGTCATTTTTGCGTTAAATGTATTGCATTGCTTAGCGTATGTGTACTTCCTGCTTAGCGTATGTGTACTTCCGGTAGATTTGCCACGTGTTTAAACAATCATTTTGATAGTTTGTTATACATGGAGGAAGATAAAACCTTAACAGATGAGGGTAATCAAGAAAATATTCAGCAAATTGTCTCACATTTAGCCATCTATTTTCCAGTAGTAGTAAATTGGAGTAAGGTTTTCACCATTAAACAAAAAGATAGTGAAACTGCATTGGACTACTTTACTAGAGCTCTGGCAGCGATAACACGGCTTACTGGGATATCAGACATAAGTAAGGATCCACATCACAGGGAGGTGGCTGTAGGGATATTAATGGATGGTCTCAGGGAAAATTTAAAGACAAGGGTACAAACCTCATTACCTAATTGGAGAGGCATCTCAGTAGATTCCCTTAGAGAGTCTGCTCTGGCGCATGGCAAAAATATTTTTAGAAAGAAGGAAGAGAAGAGTGATAGGTTAATGACGGTAAGTATACAGGCTCTAGAGAGAATACATACACGACCACCAGCATACAACCCACATAACAGGAAACCTAGAATATTGAGATGTTTCAATTGCAATGAAGAAGGACATGTTAGGAAGGATTGTAAGAAGGAAAGAGGAGGGTCACATAGATATCCACCAAGGAGAAATTCACATAGGATAGAAGAGAACACACACCTACCCTTGCATGTTATAGCAGCAAATATTGCACGGGGAAGCGATATCAGAAATAGGGGTCAGGTCATACCTGTAGTCTACAACCAGTGAGGTTAACTAAGAGTCGGAGGGAAGAACCTACAATGATAGTTGACATAGCTGGTAGAAAACAAACTTTTCTAGATACAGGGGCGGCCAGATCAGTGATAACTTCTCCTTTTAATCTACAGGTGACTAGTAAAACTATTCCAGCTATGGGGGTAACGGGGAGAGTGTTGCATTACCCTTTTACTAAACCCATAGAAGTTACTATCGGGCCTCTGCATACCAAGCATTCGTTTCTCTTGGATGCAGCAGCTCCTACTAACTTGCTGGGAAGGGACTTGTTATGCAAAATGGGATGTGTCATATACTGTACCCCTGATGGTGTATTCCTAGATATACCAGAAAAGGTTGCGCATGAGGTACAGGATATATTGGACACCCCACAAAGGTTAATGTTGCACTCCATCGTTATAGAACAAAGTCCATCTCAGGTAAAGGGGATGTTGCTGGAAATACCGGGTTACCTATGGACCAAAGATGGACAAGACACTGGATTGATGGCAAATGTAGCTCCTGTGATAGTAAATCTAAAACGTGGTAGGATAGCTCCAAAAATCCCACAGTATCCATTAAAACCCGAGGTGGAATTAGGGGTATATCCCGTTATTGAGAGGATGTTGCAACAAGGGATTTCAATTCGTACATCCAGCACAGCCAATAGTCCCATTTTCCCTGTGAAGAAGAGTGGGGGGAGGGGCTATAGATTAGTCTAGGACTTAAGGGGAATTAATAAAGTTGTTGAGAGCCAATTCCCCTTAGTGCCTAATCCAGCTGTCATCCTCATGCAGATTCCACCGTCTGCTAGTCACTTTACTGTCATTGACCTGTGTTCTGCCTTCTTCTCAGTCCCTCTTCACCCTGACTGCCAATACCTTTTTGCATTCTCCTAAAGGGGGGGGGGGTGCAATATATGTGGACTAGACTGCCCCAGGGGTTTATTGACAGCACAGTAATTCCTCCCAAGCCTTACATGACTGTTTACAATTCTTTCAACCAAGCAATGGGTCTGCTCTGATTAAATATGTGGACGATTTGTTGTTGTGCTCTGATTCTTTTAGGTCATGTTTACATGATACTAAATTGCTGTTACTCCATCTCTCGCAAACAGAACATAAGGTGGCAAAGGACAAGTTACAGCTATGTCAGACTAAGGTTAAATACTTAGGATACTGTCTCAACCAGGGGCTAAGACACTTAACGACCGACAGAATTGAGGCCATACAACACATGACTCTGCCGCAGAGCCAGAAGCAAATCCGTATCTTCTTGGCGATGTGTGGATACTGTAGATCATAGATCCCAGGTTTTTCTGTTCTGGCATTACCACTGCAGGAGCTAGTCTCTTCCTCAAAACCAGAACGTGTCCTACACACAGAGGAATCAGAGCAAGCGTTCTTTAATCTTAAAGATAGTCTGACTAGAGCACCTGCATTGGGAATACCTGATTACGAAAAGCCCTTTGAACTATATGGAAGCTGGTGGTTGTGCAGCAGGTGTCCTCGCTCAGAAACATGGTGACGCTAACAGACCGGTAGCATACTACAGTGCACAGTGCACAATTGGACACTCCCAACATATCTAAGAAGTCTAAGAAGTGTAGCAGCAACAGATCTTCTGGTAAGAGCGAGGACGTAGTATTAGGACATGATTCAACTGTCTATACACCCCATGCAGTATCAGCTCAAACCAGACATGTCTCTTCAGCTAGATTCACAAAGTGGGAACTAGCTCTGATGGCACCCTCAAACATCACCATCAAACGATGTAGCACCTTAAATCCAGCTACATACCTTTCATATGTGTCTCGAGAGACACAAAGGGTGGGAGGTGAGGAGACCCTGGTTGATGAAGAGTTTTGCAAGAGTACTGATACGCATGATTGTATGGAATATCTGAACCAGACCTTTACTGCAAGGCCCGACATACGCGACACCCCCTTAGAAAATGTAAATTTTACGTTTTATACAGATGGGAGTTGTCATAGACAGACAGAGACGGGAGAACTATGTACTGGTTATGCTGTTGTAGCCGATCAGGACGTTGTAGAAGCTGGACCCCTTGGCCCACCTCACACAGCTCAAGTGGCCGAACTAGTAGCATTAAGGAGAGCGTGTGAGTTGGCAAAGGGTAAGTCAGCTAATTATATATATATATATATATATATATATATATATATATATATATATATATATATATATATATATATACACATACACATACATACACACTGACTCTAGGTACGCCTTCAGGGTATTGCACGATTTCGGGGCCCTTTGACATCTTATAAACTTTACGACAGCAGCAGGCACGCCAGTGGCACACTCACAACACATAAAAGGACTTTTGACAGCGATACAGTTACCCAAGACAGTAGCCGTCATAAAATGTAAAGCCCACACTTCTGAAGAAGACCCGGTGTCATTGGGCAACAGCAGGGCGGACGAAGCTGCTAAGTGGGCAGCAGGGCAACCTATGACTGTATCGACCGAGACTATGATGGTTTTTCAGACATTAGACATGCAGAAATTAATTGAAATGCAAGATTTGTGTTCCCTACAGGAAAAGGCGGTCTGGAAGGCGAAGGGATATGGTCAAGAGTCCTCAGGACTCTGGAGAGATGGACAAGGTAAGCCTGCTGCTCCCAGAACATACTACCCAAGCCTGGCGGAGGCAGCACAAGGTCTGACTCATCTGGGTAAGGAAGGTATGTGCAAATTAGTAAGAGCGTACTGGTGTGCACCTGGTTTTTCTTCTCAGGCCGGTAAGAAGACTATGTCATGTCTTACTTGTTTGAGAAAAAACGTCGGGAAAGCTATACCAACTGAGCCATCTCATATCCCTCCTACAGACGGACCTTTTCAGGTAATACAAATTGACTATATCCAATTACTAACACATATTTGAGATTCCTGCAAGGTGGTATGTATTGATGTGTTTTCCAGGTGGGTAGAAGCATATCCAACAGCCACTAATACTGCTGTGTTCACTGCAAAGAAAATTGTTCAGGAATTTGTGTGTAGGTACAGTATCCCTAGAATCATAGAAAGTGATAGGGGTACCCACTTTACTGATGATATCTTCCAGAACATGTGTAAGCTCATGGGAATCAGTAGCAGACTTAACATCCCTTATCCACCACAAGCCAGTGGTAAGGTGGAATGAGTAAATGGTACTATTAAGAATAAGATTGGTAAGATAATGGCTGAAACAGGGTCGGCGTGGCCTGAAGCTTTGCCACTCGTCCTTCATAGCATCCGAACCACTCCCAGAGCTTGTCTTAATCTGTCCCCTTTTGAGATATTGTTCGGCCGGCAACCTCATTTGATCGTAAGTCCACAAGACGACTTGAAGTGTAATAATGAAGTGACTGAGCGATATCTTATAAAAATGAGCAGACAGCTAAAGCAACAACAACAAAAACTAAAAATGCTATCACCTGGTATGCCAGAGAGGAATTGTGATGATGTTGAACCTGGGGAATATGTTATGATCCGCAATTTCTTACGCTCAGGTTGTTTAACAGACCGTTGAGAAGGCCCGTACCAAGTGCTGCTGACCAGTACCACATCACTGAAGGTTGCAGAAGGAGACACTTGGGGTCCATTCTACCCACTGCAGGAAAGTCAGTAACCCGGAGAAAGTGCGAGATACTGAGACTGACGACACCAATCTGTCACTCGTAAACCCGTTCCGGGAGACCTAAAGCCTGCAGTCAAGACACCTGAGCCAAAGACGTTGCCCCAAAACTATCTTTCCAGTGATGGAGTGGCGATTTTTGTTTTTCTTTTGTTCCAGGATTTTTCTTGTTTTTACTTTTTATAGGACACTCTATTTTTGTGAAGGAGGATGGAAGACAGAAGCAGGATCTGGTAGTAATACCGATGAGATGGATGTCGAGGAAAAGTTATTAGAATACCCAGAGCAGCCCATTATCAAGCTTGGTCCAGGGGTTATGAAAAGGTCTGCTAGCCCTGGAAATCGGAGACAGTGTGAGGAGGTATTGTCTGATGAATATTGTATTTGTAAGTACTGTGTCTTCCTAGTTGAAGAGAAGTGCATCCAGCAATGCCAGTCCAATAATAATCTGGACATGGGTGGGCATCCTCTGGAGGATTATCACTCCTTAGTGGGTAAGGTTTTAAACCAAACTGAGTGCTGGGTGTGCTCTCATGTGCCTCAGGGACAGCATAACATAGGACTAGTGCCGTTCCCACTAAACATCTCTGAGGTCCTCGAATTAAGGGGAGGGAGGTCCATACAAGGGAAGTACAATAACACTAGGTCCCCTAGTCTGAAGCTTCGACAATACTCCTTAGACAGGTCTTTACTGTGCCTAAACATCTCACATGCAAAACGTCTGGAGAATTGGGAAGCGGACCTATCAGATCAGACAATGGCTCGCCACACTCATTTTGGAGGGAGACTTACAAGGTCACCAATAGGCAGGAATGTTGATGGACACCATAAATTAGGACGTGTAACCAAACATAAGAAAGTATCCATTGGGAAGGTCTCTATAGGTAATTGTAAGAATTTTATCCATGCCGACACGTGTTTTGAACAAATAGAGACACTAGGCATGGGTAGTTTTGTCAAAACCTTATGTGATATAATTAATGGACATACTGTTCCTTATGTTCTCCCAGATGACGTGTACTTTGTTTGTGGGAGAAAAGCTTATTCCTGGGTGACTCCGAGTTCCAACTGTTTGTGTTTCTTAGGTAAACTGGTTCCTGAAATCATGACTATTACTCATGAAGAAATGGTTGGTATTCACAAGACTACATTACCACCATACATACACACACAGTTTGAACACCGTGGCAAAAGAAATAGAATTCCTGGTGAGGAACCCATAGCTACAAAATTGATTAGTGAAACCTCTGGTTTTCAAGTTATGGTTGCTCTAGATCTCACCAGGACCGCTCGGGGAACTTTAAATTTTAAGTACATTTAAGATCTAGCTAAATTGATAGACAATATCACCGAGATGTATGATGACACTTTCAGGTATACTGGAAGGGAGCTACAAGCGTACAAGGAGTTAGTGCAACATAGGCTGGTACTGAATTATCTCACCTCTATTACTGGTGGATATTGTGTGACATTGGCCACCCAGTTTGGTGTCAAATGTTGCACGTACATCACCAATAATACAGATGACCCCAAGGAAGTTACAGACCGAAAGATGGATGAAATTCTGCAACTGAAATGGAAATTTTGAAAAAAACATAATTCTTCGTTGTATGAGGTCAGGGAAAAGGTGGCAGGTTGGTTCTCATGGTTGAACCCTGTAAAATGGTTCTCTGATCTAGGGGAGTGGGTGCAGGAAATGGTTGCTAGCGTAGGTAAGCTCCTTCTCCTTATAGTTGGTGTCATATTAGTAATTGGCGTTTGTCAAATGTGTTCCTACTGTGTTGAAATGTGGAAAGCAGTCTTCTGAGGGAAAAACTGAAAACTGGACTGAAATGGTGGTGAGGGATACTGAGATCATGGTCTGTGAAGAAGTGTTGTACAATCCTGAACTTGAAACTGTGATTTTTTGATAGTTTATTACACTATCAAAGGGTGGAGCTGTCGAAGTCAGCAAATTGGATAAAGTAATTTCAATTAATATCGAGCAAACTTGGTTGTCTTTGTCTGAAAATATGCATAGAGCATGCTACGGCGTGGAAGGGCGTATCCAGCTGCAACACGTGGCAATAATAGTTTTTACACACATTTACACAAACACATACACATTTGTAATTAGTACACCTTAATTGTAGTTGCAACACATAGTTATTTATGTTAAAATATAGCAGTATTTATGTTTAAGATTATAAGTTATATACATGTTAGTGAAACTCAAGGTTCAGGTTGCAGGAACTGCATTCGCTGAAGAGATTGCACATAGCATACTCTAGTTATTGATGTTAGGGAATAAATGATTAAAGTGATGCCAACTGTAAAATGCTAATAGACTAGTTGAAACTGGATTCTTGGCGGGAAACTCGGAGAACATCCCCTGGAGAAATGACCCCCACCTTTGGATATTATGGTTTGAACTGGCCAATGACCTTTAGTACACTGGACCTTCCTGAAGCCTGGACCAATAGAAGCAAGCCACATCATCTGCATTGCTTTACTGTATTTCTGACTGCATATAAGCAGGAGCTCTGAGCTTAGTGACCAGTCTTTCCTTGACCACAGCCTTCAGACCTGAATAACTGTTCACTGGATCCAGATCGCCTGCGATAAGTAACGGCTGTACTAATTATTATTTTGCTTGAATTAGTCGGCTACTTTTGGATAATAAATTACTTTGTGCTTTGGAAACACAAATCGAGATTCGACAATCGTTATTGGATAGCGACAAAACGTGCATAACATGCTAATATATTTATGTCTCTGATTCAAATGTTTTTTTTTTGGATTGACTTTATCGAAATCTACTGCTTAAATATAGTGTGGAAAGGTATTGTGCAAACCTTTAGCAGGTCTGAGGGTGACGTGATCTTAACAAAAGAAGATCAGCTCTTTTCCCTTAAGTAGTTATTAAAATACCCAAAATGGGTCAAAAGCTGTTATGTGGAATACTGTGAGAGACGTTACTTAGCTACTAAGTTGTGGTGTATTTATCTAAGTATTATGCTTGTAGAAAAAAATCACAATATCTAATGTTTAATGGCTAATGTTAGCTGTGGGTTTTGATGCAAATATCAAAAGTTTTGGGTTAATAATATCTGTCATAGGTTGTGACCTACCGGGGACTGTTTTATTGATGTCTCTATTCGGTCAAAACATTCTGTTCAAATTATACATAAGGTTGAAATATTGCTGCCCTCAAAAAGAGGGTTATGGTTGTAATTGTTTGTTCTTTTTTATAATTTATATATCTTTTGTTTGCCCCTCTATCCTTACTCCCTCTCCGATACACCATGTGCACTCCATCTGTGCTGATTCCAAAATGACAATGTATCTAAGCAATGTTATACTACTAACGATAGCTTGACTTTGAGAGTGATGGTTATTTATCGGCAAGTATCACACTTATAACAATAGAGTAGAATGCAGGATGTCTTGAAATTTTGCTCCTGGAATGTTCATGGCATAAATTCACCAATGAAATGGAGAAAGATTTTAACATACCTGATTAAGATGAATGCAGATGTAACGTATTTACAGGAAACACATCTCACAGATCAAGAGCATAAAAAATTAAGCATGTTGAGACAGCAGGTGGTGGCTTACACATCTTAAACAAGTCTAGAGGAGTGGCCATATTATTGCGCAAAGGTCTTCCCATTACTATTCATGCTAAACAAATAGATATAGAAGGACGTTTTATATTGCTTGAGGCCACTATAGCTGGGGTCAAATATTTGTTATGCAATATCTATGCACCAACAGCATATCATAAAGCCTTCTATTTAAAAATTGTCAATAAGCTGTATTTCTATGTAGATTCCCGGATAATTAAAGACTTTAATATTGTGTCTTCAAATATATTAGATACACAGAGTAAGGCGCAAGGTCAGCCGCATAGATATAAGGTTGGAGTGGGGTATATGGTGCAGCAACTGCAGCTAACAGATATATGGCGTCTGTTACATCCGACTGATCTAGATTATACATATCATTCACCAATATAGAATACCCTATCTAGGATAGATTATTTCTTACTTTTAAATTCACTGACTGGCCGGGGTTCTGCGGTGGACATAGAGCCTATTAGTCTATCAGATCATGCCCCTATTTGGTTTTCTTTAAAAACGAACTCAAGTGTAGGTAATTATAGGCAGTGGCGGTTCCCACCGAGTTTAGCGTCATCCCAACAATTCATACATAAATTGGAAGCAGCCTGGGCAATATACGTGCAAAATAATGACCCTATATTATTTTGGCAAACAGCTAAGGCAGTTTTGAGAGGAGATATCATGTCTTATGCTGCAAAATTGAATAAAGATCAGTCGGAAGCTTATTTGACTTTGCAGAGGGAACTTAGAGCAGCATTTAAGAAACATAAGGCGCAGTTTAACGAAAAAATAATTCATTTTGATAATATAATAACGCAAGTGGGGAATAAGCATAGAAAGAACGGTAGATATCAATTCTATAATTATGGTAACAAAATCAGCAGGTTACTTTCTAACCTCCTACATGGCACTAGGTCTTCTACTTTACTTGCTTCCCTAAGGGAGGATTCGGGGAATCTTAAGCATTCCAGTGAAGAAATACTGATAATACTAAGGACCTTTTATGAGGAACTTTATTCCCCTGAGAAACCTAATTTGGAAAATAAAGCTAATTATTATTCCCAGATATGCTTGCCGCAGATATCCGAACAGCAGGCTGATAGTTGATAGCTCCCATTTCGGAAGAAGTAGTTGCTGCTGTTAAACATCTAAAGTCTAATAAGTCACCTGGCCCTGATGGACTGATGGGAACATTTTATAAAATTCTCATTCCTCGAATTTCCAATGCCTTACAAAAAAATTTCAATGCTATAATTTCTAAGAAAATTTTACCCCTGCATTTTAATACCGCAAGTCTGAAGGTATTACCCAAACCTGGAAGGCATGTGGAAGTGCCTGGTTCATACAGGCCAGTATCCCTTCTGAATACAGACTAGAAATTACTGACGAAATTTCTTGCGGAGCGTTTGATGGGGATATCGCTTGATATATCCACAAAGATCAAATGGGATTTATCTGGGGGAGAAACGCAGTTTCTAATATTAGAAAAGTAGTTACTGTGCTCCAGTAGTGGGAAACTGGTGAAGAGGACCCAACACTCTTATTATCATTAGATGCCGAAAAAAGCTTTTGATATGGTAGGTTGGGACTATTTGTATGAAGCCCTCCAGAGGTTTGGTTTATTAATAATATACAAACAATATTTACAAATCCACTAACTCATATTAATGTTAATGGTTGTTTATCGCTACCCTTTTCCATCCACAGAGAAACCCAACAAGGGTGTCTGCTGTCACCTTTATTATTCACATTAGTATTAGAGCCTTTAGTGGTAGCACTTAGAGAGAACTGTCAATTCTCAGGAATTAAGGTGGGGAAAGAAAAAGTAAAATTATTTGCAGATGATATGCTGCTTTTCATATCAAAACCATCCATCTCTGTTCAAATAATCCTGGACACAATAACAAATTTTAGCTTGTTTACAGGGTATAAAATTAATTTCCAAGAGTCAGAGGCGCTCCTATTAGGGAAAAATAAATTAGTACCAACGGTTCTTGGAACGTTTTGGGTGGTGCAGTCAACACTTAAATATTTGGGTCTCCAGATAACTTCTTCGCCACAACATCTTTATCAATATAATTTTATGCCCATTATTGGTAAGATACAGATGCAACTATACAATTGGAAACATCTTAAAGTATCACTGTTGGGAAGAGTAGCTATTATTAAGAGTATAATCTTCCCCAACTTGACGTATCCAATGCAAATGCTACCTATCGCCATAAGTAGGGTTGATGCCTTGAAGTGTACCGCCCTTTTTACCAAATTTATATGGCAAAAGAAACCCAAAATAACAAGACATAGATTAATACTATCTAAACAAAAAGGTGGGCTGAGCTTTCAGGATATTTTGGTTTTTAACAGGACAGCAATGTTCAGATATATTTCAGATTGGCTACTAGGGCTGGAACACTTCACAAATAGGACATTGGAGGAGGATAGTTTTTCCCCATATGCGCTAGCTGCGCTTATCCATATACCAAAAGGTGATATGCCAGCTAATATGTTACAAAATATATTATTTAAAGACATTCACATATACAGCATGGCAAGCAATTAGTAAAAAACTGAATGGTAACCCAAAATTTACCAAATATCTCCCATTATGGGGGAATCCAGAGTTTACCCCTTCATTGACCAACCAAATGTATAAAGTCTGGAAAGAAAAGGGTATACTGCTAGTGAAAGATGTTTTCGATCCAGGAGGGGCAATGCTTACTTTTTAGCAATTGCAAGAGACACACTTGCTCTCACATGCCCATTTTTACCTGTATTTGTAGGTTCATCATTATATTTCAGGTAAGCAAAAATTAGTAACACCAAATTAGGACCCTGCAATGATAAATCTAGAATGTCTATTGGGTTTCTCCCGTATACATAAATTCAGAATTAGATATTTATATTCAGCTCTAATAGATACAAATATTGCTTGTTTGGTCTAAGATCTGGGAGTCGTGTGTGCGGGACATTCCAGAGTTAAGATCTTCAGAGGAGGTGTTGGCACATACAGCACAAGTTATGAAGGCTTTAGTTTCAGCTAGACTCCGGGAAGTGCATTAAAAGACAATAAATAGGGCATGTATGTCACAGACTCAGAGGAAGTATCTGGGGGAGACAGAGACTGGGCTATGTCCAAAGTGTAAAATTCATGAAGATAATTTAATACATAACTTTTGGAAGTGTACGAAAATTGAGAGTTTTTGGAATAAATTGGCGTCTTTCTTAAATTTTACCTTCAATATGCATGTACAACCACACCTCAAGGCTTTGTTATTTGCCTCCTTTGATGTCTGGAAAGATCAACTACCAAGTCCTCGGATTATACCCTTGCTCACAGATATGGTCAGTATAGCAAGAAAAACTATATATCCCCAACGGTTACAGAAGTTAAGTCGGAGCTGTTGGAGACTCTATACTTTGATAGATGGGCCACATTTTCAGACTTGGAGAAGGGTGTGGAGGAGTTTCATGCTAAATGGGGTGTATACATTGAAACCCTAGAGTCACATTTGCAAACCCAAATAATGTAAATTTTTTAAGACACAAATTGGTCTTTATTGAGGCGGCTTTAGAGCCGTCTGTAGATGAGAAAGATACATTTACAGGTTGCTCAGTTGGTGGAACTGTTTGGAACTGTCTCGAAAAGAACACATAGTAACATATTAACATAGTTGATGAGGTTCAAAAAAGACACCAGTCCATCTAGTTCAACCTATTTTGGATCTCCTGCGATCCTGCACCTATATTTGAAATTGATCCAGAGTAAGCAACCGCCAACCTTTTTCAATTGTGAAAATCCCCCCAGACTCAATATTGCAGTCCTATTTTTACCCTATATCCACTACAATCCTTCATTTTAATTAACGGTCATATCCCTGGATACACCTTTCTGCTAAAAAATTGTCTAACCCTTTCTTAAACATATCTATTGAATCTGCCATCACAACCTTCCCTGGCAATGAATTCCATATCTTGACTGCCCTTACTGTAAAGAATCCCTTCCTTTGCTGGTTGTGAAATTTCCTCTCCTCTAACCTTAGGGGGTGAGCACGTGTCCTGTGTATAGTCCTTGGGGTAAAAAGTTCCCATGAAAGTTCTCTGTATTGACCCCTAATGTATTTGTACATAGTAATCATATTTCCCCTTAGACGCCTCTTTTCTAAAGTAAACATGCCTAAACTGGCTAACCTTTCCTCATAACTTAATGACTCCATACCCTTTATCAATTTTGTCGCCCTTCTCTGAACCCTTTCTAGTTCCAAATTATCTTTTTTATAGAGTGGTGCCCAGAACTGTACTGCATATTCAAGATGAGGTCTTACCAATGATTTATACAGCGGCAAAATTACACTGTCTTCCCTTGCATCTATGCCCCTTTTAAGCATGCCAATACTTTGTTTGCCCTTGCAGCTGCTGCTTGACATTGAGCACTATTGCTAAGTCTACTGTCTATGAGCACTCCCAAATCCTTTTCCATTATAGATTCTCCTAAATTAATTCCATTTAATTTATAGATTGCGTTCTTGTTTTTGATCCCTGAATGCATAAACTTACATTTATCTGTGTTAAACCTCGTATTCCATTTGGCCGCCCAATCCTCCAGTTAACTTAAGTCCCTCTGTAGAGAAGCTACATCTTGCTCTGATTTTATTACCTTACAGAGTTTAGTGTCATCTGCAAAAATAGAAACTTTACTCTCTAAACCATCACCAAGGTCATTAATAAATATATTAAAAAGGAGTGGCCCCAGCACGGAACCTTGAGGTACTCCACTTAAGACTTTGACCAATTAGAAAATGTTCCATTTATCACAACTCTCTGTTCCCTATTCTCTAACCAGTTTTCGATCCAAGTACAAATGTTGATTCCTAGACCCAGTTACCTTATTTTGTAAACCAACCTCTTGTGTGGCACTGTATCAAAGGTCTTTGCAAAATCTAAGTAGACCACATCTACTGTGCTGCCCTGGTGTAAGTTCCCACTAACTTCCTCATAGAAAACTAATTAGATTGGTTTGACATGACCTATCCCTCACAAATTCATGTTGATTCCCACTAATAATTTTATTGCGTACCAAGTAATCCTGAATACTATCCCTTAAAATACCTTCCAGTACCGCCACTTTCATAGTGTTGTTAAAGATAGTCTTCTATCCTGACCCCTCTCCACATTTGAAGCCCTCTGTTTATGCCAATCTTCAACCAAAGGGCTAATTTCAACGCTCTACTACGAACTTGCCCCTCCCTCTGCAACCTCTAGGGCCTCTCACGAACTGGGAGCGGGACCTTGGTGAGGAGCTTTCGGAGGAGGAATGGTCTGACATTTACGAAAACGCTGCTTCTAGTTCCATCTGCGTTAGAATCAAGGAGAACGTCTACAAAGTGCTATACCGATGGTACTATGTGCCTTCGCGTCTATCCAGAATTCTCCATGACTCATCCGATCGGTGTTGGCAAGGGTGCTCCCAGGAAGGCACATTCCTCCACATATGGTGGTCGTGTCCAAAATTATCAGGCTTCTGGGTTGAGATTAGAGGCCTGATTAGTGCAATTCTTCAGGTGGACATTTCCTGGAACCCAAATTCTTTCTACTCCCTTTGGGGGCTCCCTCGGCATCCCGACACCAGAACAAACTGATTAGGCACATTGTTTCGGCAGCTACTTGCCAAATAGCGGCAGACTGGCGTATGCAATCCCCTCCCTCCATGCAGTCCATAATCAATAGAGTCTGGCAGACTCAACGGATGGAGTATATGACCAGCATTATTCGGAACACTTCAAGAGCTTTCACCAAGGTTTCAGGCGTGCCCACCCTTTACATAACCCAGTTCTAATACCTCACCTCTTTCTTGGACTTCTCTCCTTTTACAGTGGATCTAGTCACCTCTTACCTTTCTTCCTTTTCTTCTTTTTCTCTCACTCCTCTCTTTCTCTATACCCTCTTTTTCTTTCTCTCCTCTCTCATTAAAAACTTGGGGTCATTCCCTGCTACTACATTTAAAGGTTCGTTTGACTAAGTGTTTCGCTGGATCTGAGCTGAGCAATGATTTGATCACTTTTTGTCTATTTCTTTCAACTGTATTCTTTTTGTCAAACGTCTCTTATTGTTATACTGACCTTGCAAAATAAAACTTTAATATTTTTTTTTTTTTTAGAATATTGCACCAATTATTTAAGGCCAGTTTCTGTAACAAGCTTGTGCAGTACTGCATGTATACCTACTGGGGGCTCTGTGTACTTGATTACTTTGGGTATATGTAGTGCCCTGTACTAGCAGATGTCAAGGCTCCTAAGTTCTAATTACTCTTATCTGCAGCTACACCAGTTTCTCACCTGCTGTGTTTATATGCTCAAGTTTGCAAACCTTCCTTGCTGGATGATTGTCGCACCTTCCAGACAAGTCTTTGCCATCCTGCTATGATCTTCCAGCTTTGCCCACTGTTCCTACTCTGTACTGCCTCTATACAGAATTCTGTTTGAGTTCCTCAATCCTGTTTAGTAGCCTAATCTGTTATGCACTTAGTTCAGTCTTGTGCTTCTGGTCCCAATACCCCTTCCTATCTGCCTTGTCCTGTTTGTCTCGCAAGTCGACTGTTCTGCCCTGGTTATTATCTCTTCTGGTTTGCCTCTGATGACTGCTGTTTTTTTTTTTTCTTTCTGTTGTTCATTTGTGCTTCTGGTGTTTTATTATGTTCATTAAAGTGCTTGTGTCCCGTTGTTTAAAAAAAATAAATAAAAAAAAATACCTTCCAGTAGTTTCCCCACTATTGATGTCAGGCTTTCAGGTCTATAATTCCCTGGTTGTGATCTCGTCCCCTTTTTAAACAACGGCACCACATCTGCTATTTGCCAATTCCTTGGTACTGAGCCTGAGAAGATTGAATCTCTGAAAATTAAGAATAGTGGTCTAGCTATTTCCGAGTTTAACTGCATAAGGACCCTTGGGTGTATGCCACCTGGACCTGGAGCTTTATTTATCTTAATAAGAAGATGCTGTGTTAACCAGTTCTCAATTTGGGTCATCTTATATTGTGATTTGTAGCTGGAAGCAAGGGGTGATCTGAGCTTTGTCCGATAAAAACATGACTGATGTTACCAAATCATAAATATAATCTAGCTGGAAACTTGTGTGTAAGGCTAAAGGCCGATGGCGAGCTCACACAATTTAGTTTAATTTGGTGTTAGGGAGCTCTCTCAAGGTCATAAATTTTGTAAAAATGCTTAGACTAAGTTGTCTAATATAAGAGTGTTTGGATTCGGAGATGTATCCTATGTCATTTCCTTCCCCCTTCCCCTTCCTATTATTATTTTTTTCTTATTTTGTTTTCTTTAATGTTCCCCTTCCCTCCCATTCCGTTTAATTGAAAATGTATTTGTACAGTACCTTGGTGATTTATTTGAAAATATATGTACATTTTGAAATTTTTGTACAATAAACAGTTTAAAAAACAAAAACTGGTGAATTTGCAAATGGAAGCTGCAAAAGCAACTATACAGCGTGTTAGACCCAGAACAAGGGGAAATATATGTCCTGACAGAAGTAACAGATCAGAAGTGATTTGTTATAACTGCCAGGAGAGGGGGCATATTGCTAAATATTGCAGGAAACCTAGGAAACAAAGGGATAGGGTGAGGCCAGATCAAATAAGAACTTCCCAAGACAATATTGATTGAGGGTATCCAGCAGTTCCTGTGCCCATATGTCCAGTATTGAGAACAGATGTAAAGGACCCCACTGTAAAAATGACAATTAAGGATAATAAGCATGAAGTTCTGATTGATAAAGGAGTTGCAAGATCAGTGTTAAAAAATGAAGTTGTATTACCAACTACTAGCAAATTTGTTAATGCAGTGGGAGTCGCTGGACAAGTTATTTTTTTTAAAAGAAACAGAGCCAGTTACAGTCACTTTAGGTCCTATCACAGACACATATTCTTTTTTATTGGCAGCAAATGTTCCTTCTAATTTATTGGTAGAGATTTGTTGTGTAAATTAGGGTGTTCAATATTTTGTACTCCTGATGGAGTGTTTTTCGACATTCCTGAGAAAAATAGACATGAAGTGCAGCTAGCTCTTGACATGAATGATAATATGCCTTATCACGACACATGAGATTCAGCCCCTATGATGCTACCAACCAAGGATAAACAAAACGGTAGATGACATGCTAGAACGTGTACCTAGTCAGTTGTGGACTACAGAAGCAAACGAAACTGGGAAAATGAAAGTTATCCCAATCTTTGTTCAATTAAAGCCACATGTAAGACTTCCCTCATTGCCTCAGTATCCTTTAAGGCCAGAAGCTGAGCAAGGTATTTTCCCTGTAATACAATCGTTATTACAGCAAGGTGTTTTGATTAAAACCCAAAGTCCATGTAACAGTCCGGTCTACCCCATAAAGAAGAGTGGTGGGCGGGGCTATAGGCTAGTTCAAGATCTAAGTGCTATTAATGCGGTAGTTGAACCCTTACATCCAGTTGTTCCAAATTCTGTAACAAGTCTTATGCAAATATCACCAGAAGCCCAGGTCTTCTCAGTCATTTATGTTCTGTTTACTTTTGTATTCCTATACATGAGGATAGTCAATATTTGTTTGCATTTACCTATCAGGGTGAACAATACACCTGGAATAGGGCTCCTTCAGGTTTTGTAAATAGTGGTACTATATTCAGCAAAGCCCCAGCAGCTGATTTAAAGACTTTGATGTTTTCACAAGGGAGCACACTCATTCAATATGTAGATGATTTGTTGTTATGCTCTGATTCTTTAGAGGCATAACTTTCAGACAATGGCGAGCTAACTTATTTGGCTTATTCAGGACATATGGTGTCAAAGGATAAAATGTTGTTGTGCAGTCCACAGGTCTTATATATATATATATATATATATCTAATATATAAATGCTTAGTGGCGTCTGTGTGTGGAAAAAAACAACTAAGTTGCAGCGCCACCTGCTGGGCAGTTATACACTGACCTACTAAATTCTTAGTGTGTGTGGGAAAAAAATTCAAAAAGGGCTGAAATTTGGTAGGGCTCAAACTCATTTTTGTGAGGTAATTTTACCTCATGAACACACATGTGTAGAGGCGTGCGTTAGTGTGTGTGTGTTTGTGTGTGTGTGTGTGTGTGTGTATGTATGTGGAAAAAACTATTTTCTCAGAAAGGGCTCATCCAATTGACCTGAAATTTGGTATACTGACATTATTTGACAAAAAAATTAGAATAGTCAAGTCAGTTAACTTCCATCATCCCCCCTTCCCCCCGTGGGAGGGGTAGTAAAGGCTAAATTTACGAGTTGAGGGGTCAAACTCATTTTTGTGAGGTAATTTTACCTCACGAAAACACATTAAAAAGGCCGCTTGCGTCAAGAACTAACGCTCTTCCCCTGATGAGGCCTGGGCTATGGACCAAATGCATGACAAGAACATTTTTAAGACCTTAAGTAGCTTTATTTGACTAGAATGCATGAGTATCATGCACGGGTTAACTTGTATATATATATATATATATATATATATATATATATATATAGGACACTGTTTAACTTAAAGAAAAATACATTTATCCCCAGATCACATACAAGCCATTCATGATTTAACTTTGACAATGAATAAAAAGAAATTGCGCGGATTCCTTGGTTGTGCAGGAATCTGTAGATATTTTATATCAAACTATTCAAGTTTAGCTGCCCCTTTGTATGATCTTACAACTGATGCTGTTAAAGAACCTTTCATTCACACTGATATTACCAAAACTTGTTTTGAACTGCTTAAACAATAACTCTTGATGGCCCCTGCATTAGGTATACCAAATTATGAGTTATCATTCACTTTCTTTTGTCATGAACATTCAGGTCATGCTGCTGGTGTTTAAATACACCCCCATGGTAATACCCCCAGACCTGTTGCATATTACAGTAAACAACTTGATCCAGTGGCTAGAGGGCTCCCAAATTGTTTAAAATCAGTCATGGCCACTGCTGTGTTAGTAGACAAATGCGCTGATATTGTTTTGGGAAATCCACTTACAGTACAAGTCCCACATACAGTAGCTGCACTTTTAAATTGCCATATGACTAGACATGTTACAAATGCCAGACTAACAAAATGGGAATTGATTCTTCTTATGGCTCCAAATATTACACTTGTCAGATGCAAGGTTTTAAACCCTTCAACCCTGTTGCCCACTGCTTCTGATATTGAATCGTGTAAGATTCAGAGAGAGGAGGGAGATATATTTGGATACAGATGATAATGATTTGGCATTAAGTGATTCAGATTAACCCATGCAGGTAAGACTGCTATGCAGAATATGGTCCAAATGTATTAGTATGCACCTGTATTTTCAGCCACAGCTGCCAGGTACTGTGCTTCATGTATTATCTGTCTAGAGAGGAATGCAGGGAAGGCAGTAAAAACAATACCTAATCACCTGCCACCAACTGACGTCCCGTGTCAAATAATTCAAATTGATTTCATCCAACTTCTTAAGTGTAGGATGTTAAAATATGTATTAGTACGTGTTGATCAATTCTCTGGATGGGTTGAGGGTTACGCAGTTGCAAAAGTCACCACCAATGTTACAGCTAAAAAGATTGCACAAGAATTTGTATGTAGATATGGCATACCACAGGTAATTTTTTCTGATTGAGGTACTCATTTTACTGCACTTGTTTTTAAGCAAATGTATAAAACAACAACTTCACACGCCATATTGACCCCAATCTAGTGGGAAAGTTGAAAGATACAATGAAATTATTAAAAATAAACTGTCTAAGATATTCAAGGAGACAGGAATACAATGGCCTGAAGCATTACCAATAGTTTTACATGCTATCAGATGAACCCCTCGAGGGCCTCTCAATTTATCACCATATGAAATTTTGTTTGAAAAAATTCCTAATTTGACTCCGGATTGCAATACCAGTCAAAGCCAAGTTAATGATGTAACTGTTAACTACACTCTATCGTTTACTAAACAGTTGAGAGAGATTCAAGCTGCTGTGATAGGCACACATTCATTTCCGATTGACGGAGCCTGTCATAATCTGCATCCTGGAGATTGGGTGATAAGAAGTTTCTTGAGTTCTGGTTTGTTGACTGATCGATGGGAAGGTCTATATCTCATGTTATTGACAACGCCAACCTCAGTAAAGGTCAAAGAGAAAAGCATTTGGATACATGCTTGCCATTGTAAAAAGGCAACCGATCCTGATCAAGTAAAAAGATAATTATCACCTTTATTTTATAAGTAAGGGATATTTCTGAGACCATAATAATGTCTCAGCCCTTACAAAGGCAAGACACTCTCCCCTTGATGAAGTTAGGGGATGAGAGTCTTATGAAGAAGAAAAAGAACTGGTATTCAGAGTTGATAGGTCCTTAACCAAATTTGAAATTATGGTCATTGCTATTTGTTTTAACACTAATGATATTTTCTATTGGTATTTTTCTGGAACTGTACCTTTACAGCCCTGTAAATGGAAAACAGAACAATAATGTAACAGCCTCGGAAAAGAGAGGTAAAAGAGAAACTACATCACATTAGCATTGCAATGATTTATCTCCAATTCAAGCATGTATTTGTAAATATTGTAAGTGTCATTCAGAAAGACAATGTGTACAATGGTGCTCGGATGACCTACATTTTTTAAGTGATCAAAATCCTATAGATGTGTTTCATCAATTGATAGGAAAGAAGCTTAATACCAGTGAGTGTTGGGTTTGTACTCAAGAATCTCGTAGACACATTAATGTTGGTCTTATACCATTTCCCATAACTGAAAGTAAATTAGGTGACAAGAAATGTGGTAAGAAGACTAAGGGGGAGTATAGTACTAACATGCCACCACATATAAAGATGATAAAATGTTATAATGTGATACATGAAAATATTACATGTTATCATAAAACTGCTAATCTTACAATTCAGCAGAAGGGAGTAAATTATAATGTACCGAAAATATATTTAGGAGCGATTAAAGAATGTTTGAGGATTGTACAGTTTAACAACTTAAATTTAATTGAAGAACTGATCAATTTAACATTGAGTGGAAATGTAAATAGGTGGACGAGACATTCTGTTAATTGGACCACTTGTAAATTGGGCTATGAAACTGCTCATACTTTAATGTCGGATATACCATATACCTGAGAATTTGTATTTCATATGTGAAAGGCGAGCATATAAATGTCTACCTCCAAATTATGAAGGTATATGTTATATTGGAGAATTAATTCCTAGTACAATTGTTATGGAACATAAGAATCATATTGACATGATCACTCAGAATATAAACCATAGAACAAGGAGATCTATAAAAAATATAAGTGCTAAATATAAACATTTTTAAAATAGAACATTCAGCTAAAGTAAAAGTAGGTTTTAAAAACTATTTCACTCATGGACATATTGGATATTTAAACAATATTGAGCCAATTGAAAAAATAGCTGATTTCTTGGATAACATTACAGAAATCTATGATGACACTTTTAGATGTTTCCAAAGCTTTCAAGCTTACACAACTGAATTAATACAACATAGGTTAATATTAGATTATTTAACTGCACAAAGCAGTGGATATTGTCCCACCTTAGAACCTGTTCATGGAGTTCATTGCTGCACTTATGTGACCAATGTAACTGACAATCCAAAGGAAGAAATAGATACATTTATGTTAAATATAGCACAAATATATATGTATGTAAAAAAAAAAAGAGATTATATATATAATCACTTTTTTTTTTACATATATATATATATATATATATATATATATACCTATATCTATATATTTATAGGGGCCCCCTTAACTTACCTTAAGTCCGATCCCCTTCTCTTCTTTTTACCGCGCCGCTGAGTCTCTTCTGCGCTCTTCCGTGCTGTGGTTGCAGTGATTGCTGGATGTGACATCACACCCAGCATTCACTGTGAGCACAGCACGGAAGAGGGGACCAGGGAGGGAGCCGGATCGCTGCTGACGTGACCGCAAGGCAAGTATTTTCATTTTTATTTTTTTTCAGGACTTTTTTATTTTTTTACAGCGCTGCCTCGGATGGGCCCCCTTGCCTGCAGGGCCCCCGGGCAAATGCCCATTGTGCCCAATGGAAGAGACGGCACTGCAAACACAGACAGGCGTTTCGCTATGTATAATTAAAGTATCCTGGATTATAATGTTCTAACAATCCACCTATAATGATTACAATATAGCAACATTATTTACCCTGAGAATACCAACAAATTAAGGGGTTAACCGCTTAGAGTGTTAATAGTCAGTTATCTTCAATATATGTATCTACCATTATAGGTATTTTGAGACATATTAATGGGTTTTGATTTTTTTATGTAATTAAATGCACTCTATTCCAATTGTGCTGGGCAATTACATAATTTAACCAATTTTATTTCCTTTATATATTGATCCAGTCTCCTGGTGGAACTCTCTTTGGTTTGTATCTATTGGTTTATATATTTGAGGGATTGGTAGCCCTTGGGCAGGGAGCGACAGAAGGCTGTTAATTGGATAATCTCAAGTTATTTTTATTTGATGACTAGAAGCGCTTTACAGTTACTTTTTTGTACGAGTGTGTAACTGAAGACTTGCTAAGAGCGTCAGCACTTTCAGTTTAAAAGTGAGTGTGAGATAATGTTTTAGAGATTTCAGTCATTTACAGATATACCATTTCACATCTACATGTCACACAGGTGGGTCAGATGGAGACATGTCAAACCTATTTACATCTTGAAACTTTTGATTTTTGATTAATGCTCGTATGCGCTCAATATTAATAGTGGTCCATATTTTCTAATTGCAACCATTAGTGGGAGAAACAACGGCTAAAGACATCTCTTGCAGGGCTGCTTCTCTAAACCTAGATAGCTAAAGCAATTAAATTGCATTTTATCAGCACACACAGCTAGATTACCTTATATTTGTATGTAATGAGTGGGACCGTGTTTGGAGGCCGGTGATGTCACTGTCAGGTTGCCCAGTGCGGTGCCGGAAGAATCTCCCTACTAAAGGGAACGGCTAAATCAGTGACGTCACCAGACAGGAGCGCGTCATGAGGCAGTCCAAGGGAGGAGGGAAGTCATGTGACACAAGTTGCCTTTGTGACGTCAGTTCACAGGTCCCGCGCATGCGCAGTTAGCTGTCAAGCGGGAGGCGGTGAACGAGGCCGGTTACCCAGAGTGCCCCGCGGACTTAACCGGGCCCGGGGGGTCGAAAGATGGCGGCCGTCAGTAATGTGATTGGGCGGAGATTATAGAACAGATAGCCGCTGTCTACCCGGGGGTTGGGTAACGAGGCCGTACCTTCCCCCCTTTTTCTTGACCGGAGCTGGTTCCTCACGTGACCCAAACCGGGCACCGCTTCTTCAGCACCCGAATCACCGGCGCCCCGGGCCAGTCACAAGATGGAGGATCTCCCGGCGGCCGGTGGAATGGCTGCTTCGGCAAGGCCCCAGCTTGGGGGTCCTGGCCAGGCCCAAGCACAGGGAGTCCCTTCGGAGCAGGGCTGTGAGCTCCCAGCACGGCCGCCTCAGTACACCATCCCGGGGATTCTACACTACATCCAGCACGAGTGGGCCCGCTTCGAGATGGAGAGAGCGCACTGGGAAGTGGAGAGAGCCGAGCTGCAGGTGAGAGTGATGGGAGATAGCAGGAAACCTGGGCCTGGGGTATAGGATACTGTGGTATGGTGTATTCCCCCGGTATGATCGGTGGAGAGTAACGGGGGGACAATAGAGTGACTCTAAAACATGACAGGAAGCTGGGCTCAGTTTGGTCACTCTAGATGCCATCGTTGTGATTAATATGGCCTCTGGTACTGAACAGTGTGCCATGTACCAGGTGTACCTCTACCTGAGCATACTCTTCTATAGGTCATATAAAATGCAGGTTAGCTCTCCTGTCCATAACACCAGGGTGCTGGGTGAGGATTCATTGACCGTGTCAATACACTTCAGGTGTGTGATCCCTTTGGTGACCTTGGGTTTGTTATTCCCTGTGCCTCAAATATATTTGCAGGTGTGACAAAGCACTGAAGAAGTAAAGATCGGAGTTACTTGAGAATTCCATGTTCACAATATATAATTCTGAGACAACTCTTGTTTTATAAATGTCCCCCTTGTCCTGTACAACATTTACTCTGGACCTGTCATTTATTTCTCTTTGCCTGTCATACAACTGATCATGTTTTGAATCCAAAACAGACTTAAGTCTTGATGTTCAGATTTAGTGTGTTATGTTTGTGTTTATTATGGTCACTGAATCTGTAATATACACAATAAATGTTTGTATGGATTTAATTAGTTGTCCAAGTATTGGTTCACACAATTTCAGAATTGACTCTTTGCTTGTCAAATGATTTTCAGCAGATATGCTGCTTTGAAAATCAATACATTTAATTTCATTAAGTGCCAGTTGTATCAAAATAGTAATCCCAGAGATGACATTTCAGTGAAAATGCATTAAGAAGTATTCTTTCCTCTAAGTAACTATTGTCACTGAATGAGATCATCCCTTTATTCTGTGATTGTCACACAAGCAGGAATTATATTACAGCAGGAAAACTTTTTCTGCTGTGTATGTTGTATGTATACATAATAAACAAATACGTATATGAAAAGTTATCTAACGTTGCCCACAAATCCTTTGGGTTCCTGCAAACAAATCTTTCCTTTATGTTAAGTAGGCACTTTTTGTGCTTCCAAAAATGTGGCTATTTGACATTATTTTTAACCCTATTCTGTATAAAACTTATATTAACCATAAAAGCCTAAAAGGTAATAAATAATGTTCCTTGTTGAGCATTGTACTTTTCCTGGTGCATAATTCTCTGTTTGGACTTGCTGGGAAGGCTAAATTTGCACCAGCTGCAAAGTTATTTTGTTTACTATTTGGCCTTGAAAATTGACAGTCTTCACTGCATATTTATTGTCATTACTTTTTTTAAATTTACCAATTGCTCAGTACCTGTGGCATAATTTTGACAGCCTCATAATCTGCATTTCTGTTAATGAGCAGCAGTTAAAAAAAGCTGTTGGCACTCTCCTGGCACACCAATCATAATACAGTGAATGCTATGAGCCGCTTCCTCTTTTAACAAGGAAATCCTGTGATGTTACAAGGAGAGGCAGTGTAGGAGAGAGTTCTGTATTCTTCCTGCTATTTCTACTAGATCCATGTAACTTAATCTAATAGAAGCAGCTGTCTTATATCCAGTTTAATCTGAGTCCTTAGATCAGACTTGGCTAACCTGTAGCACTCCAGGTGTTGTGAAACTACAAGTCCCAGCATACCCTTCCAGCAATACGCTGCTATGTATTGGCAAAGCATGCTGGTGCTTGCAGTTTCACAAAACCTGGAGTGTAACAGGTTAGCCAAGCCTGCGCTTAGGTCTTCCCTTTTGCGAATACTAATAAAACAAACCAGTATTTCCCAAATTAAAAAAGTGAATACAAAAAAAGTATATACTTACATTTACAGTTGTAACACACATTTGGTATCACTATACTTAGGAGAGCTAGCTGATTACATCTTTAGGTATATGGTTATAATATCTAGAATCCACACCCCCTAAACGTCCCACTAGTACCATTTTGCGAAAACACTTATTTTCATGTTTGGGGTGCATTCATGCATATTTTGTTTTTTCTTTACCAAGGTGATTTGTCGAGAGAGATATAGCTTTCTCGTTGTAACATACTGGAATAAATGTTTGTCTAGTTATATGGTCATGAAGTGGTTAATGTAAGTCAGTTTAAAGCTGTATCTTAAAGTGATCCTTCTCTGTAGAACAGTGATAAACGGGCAGGATGCCCCCAGCTCTTTCCTGCTTTATTGTCAGATGTTTTTGTTTTTTATGTTTTAGCTGCCTGCTGATATGTTGTTAGATAGGTGTCTCCTTCTTGACTCCTTTACCTGCTACTGAAAATAAGGGTAATTTGTATCCCTTTTAAAGGTTAGAGAGTTCGCCCATGTGGCCCTTGAAGTGTTTCAAGTTGCCTATCACTGCTTTATTGCTAGCCCAAATATTGTAGGTATACGGTTTAATGTTAGTCAGAATAGTACTTCCTAAATTTGAGTTTTGATGCAAAGCTTTTGCCACGGTGAAGCCTGTGCTTGCTTAAGTCCTGTTGTATTTAAATTTCACTATGGTAGGAAAAGTATTTATGGTTTTTGTAGTGTTACTATTTAGAGCTTTATATGGTTTATACAGTTTGTTTATGTAAATAATCGCTATGCTTTGTTTTTTGTCAAAGCAAAATATTTCACAGTAAAGAAAAAGAACATGTATTTCACATGCAACTAATTGTACATTTGCTTTCATTGTGTAACTTGCACTACATTGATAAAAGCTAATTGCAGACTGGTTTCTTGGAATTGCTGTACTCTTTAATTTTGTTGAATCAAATTGATCAGTATGAAATCAGTACTACCAGCCATATCAATATAGTAGAAAAATACATTACAAGTGTATTCCATTTTGCTCTACTACAGAAAATATGTAGAAGTATCATAATTCTCATTATCTTTTCATGCACTTTAAACCAGCATATGTAGCAAAAAGGAGAAGAGAGGGATTGGGTAGGGGAGAGAACAATCAACCTGTTCTTCATTCCTTCATTAAATATTCTTTTCCTTGTGTATCTCATTATTGTTAAGCTGGACAGTTCAAATATTATTGTTAGTGTGAATATATAATTAAGTAGGAAAGTTTAGAGAAGTTGAGCGTAAGATGGAATGTTTATACAAACTTAAATAAATTATCCGATCTTCTTTGTTCTGTAGCTCTTATCTGTCCCATAAGTTATTTAGTTTTGGGTCCTCTAATTCTAATCACAAATGGGACTTTGATATATAATATGGTAGAGGAAAGAAAACAACAGGACCTGTGCCTACTGTGTACGATATACGTCTTGGTTTTTAGATGGCATTTGTGCTTTAGCGGGAAAACTGACACCTTTGCCTGGCAAATGGAAGAGCCTATAAATGTTTCAATGTACTTTCTGATGGTTAGCAAGTTAATCAGATTTGGAATGTGAGAGCTGAAACATGATCCACACCAAGATATTTTTATATTCTTTAAACCCAACTAACAATCCGTTCATTGCCTGTAGTAGGATGTCTATTACTTCTACTGATTGTTTTCTAAATAGTTCAATAATATATGACTGATACAATGAATCTTATTCAGCACTTCAACACCCATCAAATATTCAAAAATTGTACCAATGCTTTGTATGACAAGTCTTATTTTACACCTACAAGAAGCCACCTGTTGAGATACATCATTTCAGTTTTAAATTGAATGTTCACTCACATTTTCTGTTGCAGAAACGGACAGCTCTTTCTTTCCCTTTCTGTAAAGCTGATACCATGCTATTTTTATAAAAATAAAATAAAAAAAAATAAAAATAAGCTTGTTTTAAGACAAGGACTGTAAGAAAATATTAGTTGACCAAAATTAAGGTTCTATGCAAGTATAGAAGTGCCTTTGCTGTTGTTTTTCCTGTCCTTTCTATTCAGTTATACCTACTTTTTACATGTTAGCCCATTTGAATAAAATTGATGTAGATATATATATATTTTTTTAAATATATTTTACTGAAACCGTTTCCGAATACAAATGACTTTGAGAAAAAGGGATACAGAACAATGAAAATAGATGTAGGGAAGGAATAGCTATCCAGAACAGTAGCACAACAAAGATTTCCACAGACTGCTCAATTAGAAAAATTTTCACTTGAGATCATAGTCAGAAATGAGCTTGATTTAGGCAATGGCGAAACTAGATTTTTTATTTTTTTCGTATGTATTCAAAGCTGTATACCTGCCATATTCTGTTAATTGCTGACTTTCTAAGCCGAGGATGAAGCTTTTTTCAAATTGGAGGCGACTGCACATTTTGCTGTTTGAGGTTGTGTTTTCTTAAAGCAGGCGTGTGCTAGGTGGGGTGCAGTGTAAGTGTGTATAACATCATCACCATTTATTTATATAGCACCACCAATTCCACAGCACTGTACAGAGAACTCATTCACATCAGTCCCTGCCCCACTGGAGCTTACAGTCTAAATTCCCTAACACACAACCACAGACAGACAGAAAGAAAGACTAGGGTCAATTTGATAGCAGCCAATTAACCTACTAGTATGTTTTTGGAGTGTGAGCGGAAACTGGAGTACTCTAAGGAAACCCATACAAACTCCTCACAGATAAGGCCATGGTCGGGAATTGAACTCATGACCCTGGTGCTGTAAGGCAGAAGTGCTAACCACTTAGCCACTGTGCTGATAAGTCATGTATTTCTTGCCAAAAGCTCAAAATTTGGTGAAGTTGAAGTACCGCCAGATATGAATGAAAGAGCCTACTTGACCATAATTCTTCTAGTGTGCTTGAGGAAAAATTGGGTTAGATCGCATTCACTTGAGAGATAATAAGGTACCACCAAAACTAATCTCTGCTGTTGGTGAGATTAGTCCCTTCCTCAGCCATGCAGCCTCTCTTGAGACTTCTTGATGAAATTACCTCACTTTGCTACTGAATGGTATAATGCAGGCTGCAGACCAGTTCAGTGTCATTGACTTTTGAACTCTGATGGTAAGTATTTTTATGCATGGCTGTATACCCTGTATTCAAATTGTGTCTGTTAGAAAATGTAGACTGTTGGCTTCAATGGGGCAGGTACTGATGTGAGTGAGTTCTCTGTATAGCGTTGTGGAATTAGTGGCGCTATATAAATAGCTGAAGATGATGTATTCGTCTGCTGACCTGTTTCATCCTCTATTTGTTCGAACTAAATTTGGAGTACCAAAACAAAAGCAGATGACTTAGCTTTGTATCTTTAGGGGGGAATTCAACTCCTCCCGAATTTGCTCGGTGTTAAAACTATTACCGTTATTACGGTAGTTTTAACCTGGTTTTTGGAGGTGCGAGCAAAAAGCCGGCGTTGACACTACCGTAATAACGGCAATAAAGCGCATTATTACTGTAATGGCAATAAAGCGCATTATTACCGTAATAACGGCAATAATTCGCAGGCCGCGTTACATTTACCCGTAACACGGCCAATTGAATTCCCCCCTTAGTATCACCAACCTTTGTGTTTGTACTCAAATCCTTTCAATAGAAGTCCGCTCATTCTGACAGAATATGGAGTTCATGAAGCTTAAACTATAAAACATACACCCATAGCACAAATAAAAAAATCAGCCAAAATAAATCTTAAATTGCACAGTCATGGGCAAATTAATTTGTCTAAAAGGAAGCACTCTTCTTTTGATTGTAATGTCCTAAAAGTGATCTATTCAGTAAATGAGCCTGTATTTAGAATCTCCAGCTGAATGATCTAAGAAAGTGACTTGATTACAACAGAGATTGATACTTGGACAGGGAGGTTATTTTAAGACACATTCATTGGGCTCACTATGTGACTGTCGTGTTTGTTTGAGGTTTCATTTAGCAGTCAGTATCTTCTTTGGATGTGCCCCTGCTCTCTGCACCATTGTTGAAAACTTTTAACATATGGCTTTGCAAAGCAAAAGGAAGTAAGCTATAACCAAGTATTCGGTAGACAGTTGTTCCTATGACTCTTGCCATAGAGTAGAAATTTTCCTATTCGGCATTATTGTTCCTCCACACTATTGTAATGCTACTTGTAGGAACATAGCCTAAGAATGAACAAAAATACACTGCTTTGTATGTCAAGTATGCCATTCCCTGGATAGTCAGCTGCTAATGAGTGCAGCTGGTGGATAAACAGTAACTTTAATGAATGAATGGCACTTTATGTAATAGTTATAATTATCTGTTTGAAGCTGCATATGTTTCATAATAGGTTTGTTGTGCTCAAACATTTGGCAACACAATTCTTGATAATAATTTGAAATACTTATCATGTGTTACTTCCTGTCACACAGACTGTGTAGTTGTTGTAAACCAAATCACTACATTGAATGGCCATCAATTGGATTGTCATCTGAGGATTGATCATTTGTTGATGATGGTGAAATGCTGACAATAAACATTATATGCATGATCGGTATGTCACCTTACCCATAGCACACTATCAGTTTTTGTGCAATTCAGACAAATATCTAATTGCTGATTGATATCTGTAGTATTATATTGAAAATTCATTGTCTGATCATATTGTCTTAAAGGTAAATAAGAACATTGATTAATAAAACATTCATTTAAAATTGAGTTACTCAGCCTGGCTACCGTTTCATTGCTGAACCCTCTGACACTGATTGCCAGAGCAGAGTGCTCATATACCGCTTGCACAATTGCATAGGGGATGTGAAACATTTGCAAATATGCATAAATTATTATAATTTTGTAGAGCGATTCCAAAAATAAGGTAATTATAATATACAGTAGTTTCTTCGGTCTTAAGTCTCCTTCAGCAGTTGAATGGCGTCTCTGTTTTTGACACCTGGATCTTTTGGTCCATCAGATAAGATATATACTAATTGATAACATTACAATTACTGGGCCTATTTACTCTTAAATTAATAAGACTTTAACAATAGATATGCTGGTAAAATTTTGCCAGACTCTGGACCATTTATGTTTATTACTTCATCATCAATATCATCTTATATAGTACCATTACTTTCACAACACTGTACAGACAATATTTGTCACTGTCATCAGTCCCTGCCCCATTGGAGCTTAATCTAAACTCCCTTACACACACACACACACACACACACACACACACACACACACACACACACACACGTGTCAATCTGATAGCAGCCAATTAACCTACTATGTTTTCGGAGTGTGGGAGGAAACTGGAGCACTCGGAGGAATCCCACGCAAACACGGGGAGAACATGCAAACTCCAGATTACTCATGTGTTATATTAAGATACTGACTATGAATTCTGGGCTATCTCAGAATGTTATTTAACATAAGTCTCCCACATGCATTGAGAACAATGCTTTGAACTTCACTTCCCACTCCTGGGTGTTGTCTCAGTATTGAAACCTATTTAGTACTGTGTTTATATTAACTATATGTTAAAATATAGCTTTTACATATAGTTTGGTTTTAAAAGTAACACATGAGACTCCAGTTAATATTCAATGTAGTTTGTTAAACACAGAGGAGGAATGTCTGAATGAAAAGTATTTTATTCATTATAGGAATCTTGTTTTTATCCTATTTATTAAGGACAACTATAATGTAATAATAAATACAATGAACTGATGATTCCAGATACAATCATGGATTTATTAAAAAATTACACTTTAAGGGGCAACTTAAATTAAAAATCTGCACAAGGTGCCTCTGGAACGGCCACAAGACACCTCACACAGATTTTTTTTTTTTTTTACAGAAGTAACTCTGATTTTTGCTCAAATCTGTGTAACTTTTTTCCGTAATATCTGTGAAAAAGCACGTCCACAATGTACTTTAAAATTTGCGCACTCAGCATTGTTAATAAAGAGGCCTCATGTATGGACACTGTCTGACCAGTCTAATTGAGCCCTGTATTTTGCATTTCTAGCATACATGTATGTATATGGATGTTCGGGTGCGTAGTGGTTAGCACGTTTGCCTTACAGCACTGGGGTCATGAGTTCAATTCCCGACCATGGCCTTATCTGTGAGGAGTTTGTATGTTCTCCCCGTTTTTGTGTGGGTTTCCTCCGGGTGCTCCGGTTTCCTCCCACACTCCAAAAACATACTGGTAAGTTAATTAGCTGCAAAACAAAAATTGACCCTAGTCTCTGTCTCTGTGTGTGTTTGCCTCTGTATGTTAGGGAATTTAGACTGTAAGCTCAGGCAGGGACTGATGTGAATGAGTTCTCTGTACAGCGCTGCGGAATTAGTGGCGCTATATAAATAAATAATGATGATGATGAATGCCCAGCCTGGCAATGCACGTGAACAACCATATTTATTTATTTTTGAATAGTACTATTTATTTTTCTCTTCAATCTACTTTGTGGGACATTTTTGTTTTTTTCCACTATTGCCTTTCATTGTTTGGCAGTACATGTTATTTGACATATGTATTGGCATTTTACAAGTTTATAGTGACTGTTTAATTCACAGGTAAGTTGTGTTTAACAAAATAGTGTGCTAAAGCCAGCCCAGTAAGGCTGCAAATTAAACGATTTTGTTCTGTTGATTTTATTTTTTACCATCTGTCTCTGATTTTAGTTATTTTTTTTATAATTGTGTATATTGAACAACACAACACAATACAATAAGAACATTCATGCTGAAGGGGAAATGTAGCTAGGTCATAACGAAAAGGAGTGGTACTGGTGGTTACATGCCTAAATAAGCAGTAGGATAGTTGGTAACTCAAGTCTCTTCCCAAATTTCCTTAGCAGCCCATACCCGTGTGGAAACCTACAGGGTAAATATTGACCGACTGACGTTGCTTGTGAAACACTGGTTTAATAAAAAGCAAACAAAACTGTGTTATTTACATCGGGTCAATGTCCATTTTAGAGCATGTGAACCCCTAAATGTAGATTTAAAGGATGGTTCCTATGCGGTCATATTTCCAGCAGTAGAAATGTCTGCAGTTCCATTCTGGTGACAGCTTCAACTATCGACTGTGTGATTGTCGACATTCACAATTCAAATTGACAGGATAGCTTCCAACATTTCATCCTCAACCCCAGAAGAGAACATGCACAAGTTTTAATAATGAAGGTGTTCATTTTAACATTTCAAGTTTGTTTTCCCTTTAGTCACACTTTCCTACCCTATTTATGTAGCCTGTCAGTTTTATCATTTTTCATTCTCAAATCCAGCAGTGTAGTTGGTTTCAAGGCCATTAGCAAATCTATCAGATACATTTCACTTTATATTTATTTATTACAACCCTTGTGAAGTGTGTGTGTGTGTGTGTGTGGGGCGGGGCAGCTTTAGCAGAATCCAAGATTTATCTCGGGCTGCCCTCCTCCACTGGAATGACCTCTAGCGCTCCACCCGATTATCCCCTAATTTATGCAACGTCAAACGGGCATTCAACTCGTCTATTCCTCAAAGCCTACCAGCCATCCACCTAACCTTCTCTCCACTCTCTCCCTCTCCCTTCCTGTGACAGGATGGACCGCTTATGCCACCCTGTCTGTTGTTGCTGGGATCCGGCTGGGTTTACTTTGCCACTGTTCGCTTTCATTATCCCAAATGCGCTCACTAATTGCAGTAGGAGGGACTTAGAAATGCTGCCACCACTGAACTACTGCATGGCATCCAGAACCGCGTTCCTTCTGGGTAACTATCGCTGCTGGTGCCCCTGACCTCTTCCTATAGATCAGGGTTGCTGTGGAAGGATCCCCTTTGGCCTGTCACACTGGCCAGAGCTGCTGGGTAGCAGGCAGAGCGGTGGTACTGGAAAGCTGGGTCCAAACCTCAGTACAGCCGGGAACGGATTAGAGTTGGATCTAATCTGTAGGTCACAGGAATTTCAGTATGGCAGAAATTGTCAAGCCGGTCTTTGACGCAAGTGATGTTTATTTGCTTTCACACTGGTTTAAGGTACCAGTGACCAAGAGGTCAGAAGAAAAAAGAATGATACGTTTCAGTACAAACCAGTGCTGTTTTATACAGGTTTTTTTTTTTACACATCCTCACAGCAATGCAATGTGTTTCCCCAAACATGGATTTAAATGCTATTTATACTTAACAAAATTTGCAGTAATCTGTGATATCCTAAATCAAATTGATCAGAGATTTCCTTTCACTTTAACCAGCATACAGATAACTGCTCCCTGCTGGGCCTTTAGGCCAGAGCAGGCATTTGACACTTACATCAAAAGACTTAGGTATATTTACTAAGCTGCGGGTTTGAAAAAGTGGGGATGTTGCCTATAGCAACCAATCAGAGTCTAGCTGTCATTTTGTAGAAGGTACTAAATAAATGAAAGCTAGAATCTGATTGGTTGCTATAGGCAACATCCCCCACTTTTTCAAACCCACAGCTTAGTAAATCTAGCCCTTAGTATTTCCTGCTATCAACAAAACAGACTCCCTCCCCACATATGCATAATTGGAGATTTCCTTTAGCAAAGTTACAAAACTCCAAACAAGACATTTCCATACATAACACATCCCAATGCAAATGCACTTATCGTGTTACAATTATTCTTTGGTGCTTGCACCAATAATTGGAATAAATTTCTACAATAAATTATTTCTACATGAGCCAGCCACAAATAAGTTATTTATAAGTGATCCAGCCACACTTTCCTTGTCCGTCTACTTATGCACTTGATCCCCTCCTCTGACTCTTTGTGCCTCCTATCTGTTTTGCCTCCTTTTAGAATGTAAGCTTTTACAAGCAGGGCCCTCTTCCCTCCTGGCTGTCTACCTATTCTTCTGCCCCAACTTCACTTTACTAGCTGTTAGGGTAATAATACACACTACAGAAAATTTCTCCTAATGCAATATAGTTATCGATTTTTATCAACTGAAATCCTGGTCAACATGCCGATTCATGTGTACGCACTATACGCGTTTTACAATGTTTACCTTCATGTCTGTGCTCTTCATCTGTCATAAACTTATGCTAAAAAGATCATGACTCTGTAATCTCCATAGAGATCTGACTACACTGCTAGCCTTAGGTGCATACACACTGCAGAATTTGCCCAATATCATTCCATCATTTACAGAGATTTTTAGTTTGTTATAAAATCAAATAAAATGCAGAAAGTGTGAAAGTGAATTTCTTTTAAACTGTGTTTTGTTATTGCCCTCCCTCCTCCCCCATCATTTTACTGTCTAAATATATTCAAATCATCATGTGACTGCAGGCCTTTTGAAATTATTTCGGTACACATGTATGTATGTATGTATATACTTGTTTTACATTTTAGCCATTCTGGACTCATACAAGAGCTTTCTTTGGCACTCCATATTTATACTTGCTGTATTTTTGACCGACCTTAAACACCAAGCTTGATTTCAGAAGTATGTGCAGATGAGATGTACTTTTAGTTCTAAGTTTGGGATGCAACTTACAGAAATAGATACATCCAGCCTTTTCTTTATACTCCTAAAAGATCCAATAGATTGAGGTGCTCACAAGTATACATTTATACAGGCACCTGGTCCTGCTTCAGGAATTAATTTGTATATTTAAGTGATGTGGACACTAGTCTTTTGTGCACTTATAGGTCTATGCGGCTTAGAGACCCAAGTCCCCTTTTTATGTTTTGTTTTTTTGTTTTTTTTAGTTCAGGGAATCCAGGAACAAGCAAACAGATATCTGTCCTTGATTATTACAGTGATTAATCTCTCAGGTATGTGCCAGGGTGTGATGTGATTCATCAGAAACCTCAGGGTCACATTATAAGGGATCTTGTTCAGGCTGGTGCTGGTGAATGTGTTTGTCATGCTCACACAGCAGCCAAGATGCATGCCAGGCATTCTTTTCGTTCCTTATGTAGAATATGGGAAGTTGCACAAATAAATTTGAGGATGTATCATTGCACTCACCATAATGGTGATAATGTACACTGATCATCCACAACATTAAAACCACCTGGCTAATATTGTGTAGGTCCAGTTCATGCCGCCAAAACAGCTCTGATCCGTCAAGGCATGGACTCCACAAGACCTCTGAAGGTGTTGTGGTATCTGGCGCCAAGACGTTAGCAGCAGATCATTTAAGTCCTGTAAGTTGCAAGGTGAGGCCTACATGGCTTGCACTTGTTTTTCCAGCACATCCCACAGATGCTCGTCGGATTGATATCTGAGGAATATATTTCAGGAACCAGGCCACTTTCTTCCATTGTCAAGTTCTGCCCATTTTAGGCACTTTCGGCAGTGGCAAGGGTCAGCATGGACACTGACTGGTGTGCAGCTACGCAGCCCATGCAAATTAGTGAGTCTTGGGCGCCCATGGCCCTGTTGCCGGTTCACCGGTGGTTCCTCCTTGGACCACTTTTGGTAGATACTAACCACTGCATTACAGGAACACAGATGCTCTTACCCAGTCGTCTAGTCATCACAATTTGGCACTTGTCAAACTTGCTGAGATCCTTACGCTTGCCCATTTTTTCTGCTTCCAACTCATCAACTTAAAGAGCTGACTGTTCACTTGCTGCCTGATAGATCCCACCCCTTGACAAGTGTCATTGTAACGAGATAATGTTATTCCCTTCACTTGTCAGTGATTTTATTGTTGTGGCTGATCGGTGTATATTTTTGTTATATGAAGACATGCGTTCCAAAATTCAGTCCGTTTCATTCTTCTCGTTTGACAATAAATGAGTGGTATCTCACACCAGCGATGTGCAATATGTGGGTGGGGATCACAAGTGGGGACCCAGAAGATGTCTTGGGAGTTCCCAGCTGTCAAATATACAATTAGCTGTCACTTGTTGTCCCACAGCACAGTGACACTAATGAGGACTTGGTAGTGCTGAGTTATTTGTGGTGATGGTTGTGGGAAAGCAGCAGAGAAATGTGAGGTGAGCAGGTTTAGTGAACAATAGGGACATATGTAATAATTAAGATTAGCCCATGAGAGTTTCTGCATCATTTGTATTGCTATTTTGCAATCAGTTGTGTCTCAAATTCCAATGTGTGAAGTCACACATGCATGAGCATTTTGAGCGACAAATCTTCAGTATTTGGTACGTTCTCTGCAAATTTGAAAGTTATTCTTAAAAACCATAAGTGGACCAAACAAAATGATTTTAATTTGTTTTTGTTTCTTTTTGTGTGTTCTCATAATAAAGTGCATGTGTCAAGCAGGACTTAGGAGAGTAAAATAAAAGTTTCACAGCTGTCATGTTACAAATACTGTCAACAGGAAAGCATGCTGGGAATTGTAGTCCCGTTTTCTATGATAGCAATACAATGAAGTAGACTAGATACCAGCTCTAAAATGTATTGATTGGTCGTTCTTATGTGACAATACTAACATACCAAAACTGTAAGGCTCCTGTTAAATGGAGTGGAGCTACTTCAGCTGCATGGGCTCATGACACACACCATTGTTATTTAAATAAACAAAAACTATAAACACTTTTTAATTAATTTATTGGTAATTTATGTGCTTCCCCCAACTGGACGTGATTCCTAGCAGTAAGAGGGAGACGCTTAGCTGTGAGCTATGTGACTAGTTGTCCATCTGTATGCCTACGGGTCAGATGTGACACTCCAACACTTTTTAGTAGATCCTTCAGTAGAATATAACTTTCTTTAACAGTATTCAGCCCTTGAGCACATAGTTATAGCATTAATGCAGGCATATTCACGTACGTATTTAGGCAGCAATGATCTATCCAGTATGGGCACATGTAGACTTCCACAGTGCACTCACAGCTGAACCACCTCTTTAGTGATGTCAGGAAGACTCTGTTTATTTGTAAATTTAGTGAGATTTATTAGGGGGAATGTTAAGCTGGAAAGATCTCAGGGTTCTTAACATAAGATGGGGTGGAATTGATGAGAAGGCTAAAATGATGGACTTTGTAAATGTAGAAAATCTGTTGGCAGGGGCAGAGAATTTCATGTCTAATTATACCCGAAACAAAAAAAAAAAGGTTTTGGTGGAGTAAAATAAATAAAAATATTATTTGCGTTCTGTCAGTAATCCGGTTCCGTTTGTGATGATTGCAGCAGTCCAGCTTAGGGCATCTTTTCTCCCCATGAACGTTTCATTTGGATTGGTGGAGCTGTAGATCTGCCTGTTTGAATCAGACAAGCGGTAGCAAGAGAGAGAATCTGCGTTAGTCCAAATTTGGCAAGTTCCCCTAAAGGTCTATTGTCGGAGAGTAATAATTTTTACTGTATTATTCCCAGATAGAGGGTGCTGCACATGACAAGTGGATGTATACGTAAATAAACGTGTGTAAACATAAAGATTTTGTTAAGGTACCATGTGCCCATTTATCTATAAATAGCATGCTATTTTGTTTCTTGGTAGCAACAGTTAACATCTTATAATTTCTACTAGACAAAATGCCTGAGCATCTGGTGACACAGTATTGGTTTCAGGCCCACAATTCTCAGTGAAACGTGTGGACCTTTACACCCTTGCACTGATAGATTTTTGCACCTAATCACAGATTCTACAGAGGAAAGTACTTAAAATCCCAGCAGGACACCTGAGCTGAACAGGGAAGGTATGAGGGTGGCACAAGAGATCATTATATGGGGAGTTGAGCAAAGCACAGATAGATTGAGTTACAGCAGTGGTTTCCAAACTGGATGCAGCGGCGATCTCGCAGGGGAGATGTGAACAAATGTGTCCCGATATCTCTCCAGTGCAGCTATCTTTGTTGTTGTTGTAATTTTATACTCAAATACTTGGAAAATGTTATATATGGTGAAAGGTCATAGGATTTTAGCAATATACATTTTTGTATTTGGACTGTGTGACAATATACACCTTGTATAACACTACATCTGCAAACTCAGTAATGCACACCCAGAGCTCATTGTCTGTCTTTTCCCTGATCTTAAAAACTAAACAATTAGCTTGTGGTGCCTTAGAGGAACGAATGTGATTTATTGATTAATGTGAGTAGCTTGCAGTGTAGAGTTCTGTTGTTTTTAATCTACAATGGAATCTAGAAAGATATCTCACGGCCATTGTTTATGCGTCGCATATAGCAACCAATCAAATGTCTGAACGGATCACACAGGGAAGGTAAGAAGTAACAGATCCAGTATTGTGAAGATATGGGACACATTAGGGGGAAGAGTAGATTAGAGATCTAATTAGTACATTTATTTTACCCACACTCCAAGGTCCTCTAGAATCCTCCTCTCTATTGCCTTGCTTTTTAAAGCATGAATTTATGTGGAGTTTATTAATTCTTTTTAAAGGTCTGTTTATTTCATGAACACTGGTCTGATTTTTTTTTTTTTTTTTTTTTTTTTTAATATTTTTTTTTTGCATTTGGAGAAAAAAAAACAGAGAAATCCTAGAATTTGCCAAAGTTTGCTTAATTTTGAGACAATTGGCATGCTTTGCTCATGTGACCTTTCTAACCTTAACTGCCTGTTAAATAACCAATATGCTCAGAACTTTTTTTTGTTACCTAGCTCATTGGAAGCCAATAAAACAGTGTTCTGAACAACCCAGAGTGATGCAGAGTACTGCCCTTTTGGGCACTTTTTATTGTGTGTGTGTAAATTTTACCTACAGACCTGTTCCCTTTTATGTTCCAGGCACGGATAGCCTTCCTACAGGGTGAAAGAAAAGGTCAAGAAAATTTGAAGAAGGATTTAGTGAGAAGAATAAAAATGTTAGAATATGCTTTGAAACAAGAGAGGTAAGCAGAAAAAGATTACCATCTCATTAGTGTTTATGGGACTTAATCTAACAAAGATATATGGCATAAAGCAAAAAGGTGGAGTCAATGATTACATCAAGCCACTGCTTTGATGTAACCATTGACTCCACCTTTTTGCTTGGGAGGCTTAGAAAATTGTGGTTTTGGTAAACTTAAGGGTGACGTTGAGTGAGATTTGAGAGGAGGTGGTGACTCTGGGAGCAGAGATGATGAGCTCTGTTTTGGACATGTTGAGCTTTAGGTAGTTATAACACTCTTGTGGAAATAGCAGAGACGTGGTTGGTCACAAGACGAGTAAAGAAGGGGAGAGGTTTAGATTTGGATCTTGTCAGATTAGAGGTTGTACTGGTAGCCAAATGAATTAGTTCAACCAGAGAAAAGGTGTACAGTACAGAAAAGCAGAGGGCCAAGAACAGAGACTTGAGAGATCCCAGCAGATGCAAAGTGAGGGGAGGATGGGCCAGAGACAGATATGTTGAAGTAGCGGATGAATAGGTAGAAAGTAAACCAGGAAAGAACTATCACAAAGGCCAATGGAGTGAATGGTAGGCAGGAAAAGAAGGTGATCATTGGTGTTGAAAGCAGCAGTGAGGTCCAGGAGGATGAGTATGACAAAGTGATCCTTAGACTTTACTGTAAGTGGATCATTGGTTACTTGGATTGCGAGGGTTATGCTGTTTAACACAATCTGTTCAAGTTGTTTGGAGTAGGGAAGGCTGTTGTTTTTTGGAGAGTGAGCCTGGGTCAGAATGGGTTTTCTTTGGGATTGGTGAGATTAACCTGTATTTAAAAAAGGATATTGATTTACCAGGAGATAGCAATGGCTAGAAGTAAGTATGCAGTAGGGGAGAGGGAGCGAAGAAGTAGATTGAATAGGGTCAAGGGGGTAGGGCGTTGGTGAGACAATGAGATGAGACAAGAGACTTCATCCTCTGTTATAGGCTAGAGTGAATTGAGGCTGCATTTGGGTGAAATACGAAGGTGTGTGTGGTAAATGATAAGGAAGAGAGCGTGAGATATGTATATACCGAGGTGTCCCCGTTTACCTACATTTAAATTCCATCAAGGGTCCCTCTGTTGCCCAAGAGAGAGAGTGACACGTTCATGCGCTATGCTTTCGCTCATCTGATGCATAAAGTGCCTGTTGAGGAGCATATGTACGGCTATAGTTTTGCACCTTGCTTATCAATCTTTGGTCCATGTGAGCAACTGGAGAAGGGGAAACCTATGGAGAGAAGGGTCAGGATCCTTTAACACTTTCTTTGTTTACACAAGCAATGATGTACGTAGGGACATAAGACAAAACACTTCCCACCAGGTCTGTTCCTAGTGGGGCAAGGGAAAAACCAGCCTGTGTGGGGGATCATTCTGACCATGACTATGGACAGCACAGTGGCTTAGTGCTTAGCACTTCTGCCTCACAGCACTGGGGTCATGAGTTCGATTTCCAACCATGGTCTTAGCTGTGTGGAGTTTGTATGTTCTCCACGTGTTTGCGTTGGTTACCTCTGGGTGCTCCGGTTTCTTTCCACACGTCAAAAACATACTGGTAGGTTAATTGGCTGCCATCAAATTGACCCTAGTCTTTCTGCCTGTGTGTGTGTGTGTGTGTATATCTATGATAAGAAATTTAGACTGTAAGCTCTAGTGGGGCAGAGACTGATGTGAGTGTGTTCTCTGTACAGCACTGCGGAATTAGTGGCAGCTATATAAATTGCTGCTGCTGATGATTAACTTTAAGAACAACTACTGGAGGTTAAATACTAAATGCGTCTAGCTTAATGATCACTATTATAGTGACCAATTTACAGAGAGAAGTCTAATGATTCTATTTATTGCAGTGAGTGCTCTAGTGTCCTCTATAAATTGCAGACAGTTCTAAAGACCAATTTAAAACACAACATTTTAGTTATTGATACAATACAGAGAGTATTCTTGTGACCCCGATATGCAATACAGAGATCTTGCCCCTAGCCACAGCATGCAGTACAGGGAGCTCGCCCATGACCGGGACACTGCAGTATAGAGAGCTTGCCTGTGACCATGACATTGCAGTATAGAGAGCAAGACAAGAAGTGTTGTACAGCGCCCAAATATTTGGTATCTACCCATGATATATGACCTAAAGGAATTACTTACTCCTATCATCCCAAACTGTTTCTATACACATAGGAGATGAAGTTGACAGCTCCCAGTCTTGGTGAATAGCTGGAACTATCCAATCAGCTTGTTGATGATTGGCCAGCGCCATCCACCAATATGCATGCTTGGATAACTGTAAGGCTGCACAGTTCATGGCTGTGCCTGGCGTTTGAGAGGCAGGTGAAGCTCCTCCCCTACCAAAGAGCGTTTTCTGTCTGCATTTTGCTGCCCAAGCCCTGCACATGCCAGCTTGTGGGTAAGGTTCTAACCACTCATATTCTCCCTGTAATAATGGAAACCAGCACATGCGTCTGGAGTAGGCTGAGGATTTGAAAGTGGTCTCGCTGCTATGTTATTACATACCCTATTTATATTCCAGCAGTAGTGTCCTCCTTGTGGTGCTGAAAGATGTTGCCATCTGGTAATGCAGTAGGCTATTTTTGAAGCTTGACTACTGAAAAAAACTTTCAGATTTGTATAATTGTGATACAAAACATGTATCCTTTTTTGATATATTGTAGAAATGGCCTGCAGTATGTGAAGTTCACTACTTGATGAGCCAAATAATGTTTTAGGGAACATATTTTACAGTATGCAGAGTAAGCATGCACATTTTCCAACATTGTGTTATGTTGAAACACATGGAGCTGGATTGTTGAAGTTTTCTAGCTATTGAGAATCCAGTATTTCCTTTGGATATTTTAAACTACAGTCATGGTCAAAAGTTTTGAGAATGACACAAGTATTGGTTTTCACACATTTTCCTGCTTCAGTGTTTTTAGACCGATCTTGTCAGATGTTGCTGTGGTATACTGAAATAAAATTACAAGCATTTCATAAGTGTCAGACTTTTATTGACGATTACATGTCTCACAGTTTTGCCTACGAACACAGCCATGAATAAAGAATGGTACCAAAACATCCTCCAAGAGCAACTTCTCCCAACCATCCAAGAACAGAACAACTTGGTGATGAACAATGCCTTTCCCAGCATGATGGACACCTTGCCATAAGGCAAAAGTGACAACTTAAGTGGCTCGGGGATCAAAACATCGAGATTTTGGGTCCATGGCCTGGAAATCCCTCAGACCTTTAATCCCATTGAGAACTTGAGGTCAATCCTCAAGAGGCGAGAGTTGACAAACAAAAACCCACAAATTCTAAGAATCTCCAAGAATGGGCGGTCATCAGTTAAGTTAATTTGTTAGCATGCCAGGGTGAATTGCAGAGGTCTTCAAAAAGAAGGGTCACACTGCAAATATTGACTCTTTGCATGAACTTAGTGTAATTGTCAATAAAAGCCTTTGACACTTATGAAATGCTTGTATTTGTACTTCAGTATACCACAGCAACATCTGACAAAAAGGTCTAAAAACACTGAAGCAGAAAACATTGTCAAAACCAGTATTTGTGTCATTCTCAAAACTTTTGCCCATGACTGTAGAAACTAGAAAAATCCACTGGTTTAAATTCCGAATTTGATATAACTGTTTTTGAAGATCAATTAATTATATTGTTTTCCATATGTTTTTGGACTTGTTGGATGTATTGCTCTTTAACATTTACATTTTGCATTGCAATTTTATTTGTAATGTGTAATTGATGAGATTTAAATTTTATCTTTTTTTAAATCAATTTCATTTTGGGTTGCTAATTATTAATGTTTATTTGCTGTTCAGATTCTGTAATTTGACACAAATTTATATAATCATTTGTTATGTTTATCAACGTATTTGTAGTGTCCTGATCTTTTCTGGTGCGGTAATCGTGTTGTGGGAAATTGATGTGCATGAGCATTTGTGCAGCATCGGTGTGTTTGGAGGAGACTCCTATTACCATTAACATCTCATCCTCTGCTAATTTCATTTTGCTGAAATGGGTCAATCCATGCCACATCATCACAGCCTCCAACCTGACCATCTCAGATTTTCTTACAAATTTGGTAGGATAGTAGATGGCAGTTACTTTCATATGTAAAATTTTAGCCCTCTGTGATACACGGTGTTCATGCAACAGGGTTGCAACCGTCAAACAATGTACAATTTATGCTTGCCAGGTCAACTCAAACAAATCATAACTTTGCTTTTAATTGTGGTAGAACTTTCATGTTGGTCTTATTTTGACGCTAAGGGGCATATTCAATTGTAGGCGTAAACGCCGAAAATCTCGCGGCGCGCGCACTATTACCGTTATTACGGTAATAGTGTACATAAAAACCGTAATTACGATATTTTTCTCACTGGATTTTAGCTTGCAGCTCCCTGAGCCGCGAGCTGAAATCCAGCTAACTACTACCGTGACGGTAGTAATTTTAACGCCACGGACATCCGCGACAATTGAATATGCCCCTAAGGGTCCTTGGTTTTTCATAAAAAATTGTTTAATATTTAAATATTGGCTTCTA